>NW_027507903.1:488259115-488821831 GCF_037356315.1 Lithobates pipiens
CCGCATTTCGAAATTATTTCAACATGATTCGACATTATTTCAACTGCATTCGAAATGATTTCAACATGATTCGACATTATTTCAACCGCATTCGAAAATATTTTGTGACCCGACTTTTAGGGCCATGTATCTCGGGGTCACTTGGTGCTAGACACTTCAAACACACTTCAAACATTGGATATGTTGTAGTGCTAGTATTATTGTGTTTGCATACCAAATTTGGGGTTTCTAGCTATAAGTGACCCCGAGATATGTGGCCCCAAAATCGGGTCGCAAAATGTTATTAGTTATTAGAGCAGAGAATGACATTTTGCGACCCGATTTTGGGGCCACATATCTCGGGGTCACTTATAGCTAGAAACCCCAAATTTGGTATGCAAACACAATAGTACTAGCACAAATTTGGAGTTTCTAGCACCAAGTGACCCCGAGATACATGGCCCTAAAGTCGGGTCACAAAATATTTTCGAATGTGGTTGAAATAATGTCGAATCATGTTGAAATCATTTCGAATCCAGTAGAAATATTTTCGAATTTGGTTGAAATATTTTCGAATGTGGCCGATTTTTCGAATTCGGTAGAAAACTAAATGAAATCCGAAAACGACTTTAAGGAAGTTAACGAATATAACTAAACGAAATTAATGAATTAACGAATTAAAACGAAACAAAACTAAACAAATTTTTTCCTTTTGCACATGTCTAGCTGAGGATAGAAGCTCAGTGGATTCTATGCAGAAGTGAGCCTGATTTTGTACTTTCCAGCTTTAGTAAATAAACTCCATTGTGTACCTAAAAGTGGGGTATGCCTTTTGCCTTGCAGGTGTATAAAAAAAAAAACATTTTTGGGGTATACAACCACTTTAAATCGTATTTTTCTAAAGATAATTTTCTGTTTAAGATAGATTAATAATTTAGTTTATTCAGCATGAAATGGAGCCTAGTTATGCAGCATGGGGCTGTATATTCTGCAATATTTATATTTTTGGTATTTTTATATTTTTGGTAAACTCATTCAATTAATCCAAGCTCTGAAAACTGAGATAACATGCACTGCATTGACGCATTCACACAATTTCACAGATTCTAACTACCAGCAAGAATAAGTCCTTACATTTAGGGAGCACCTGTCATTTCAGATACATCATGGCAGCGCCTGTTAGCGGGCATCCACTCACCTGCTGCTACCACATCTCTCACCTTGTTGTGTCACTGCCGCATCACCAGCTGTCCCATTAAAGTGAATGGGATGGTCGGTGAGTCAACAGCAGATCAGAGGAGGAGCCGGACAGAAATGACAGTTCCTCTTTTAAAATTATGATTTAAATCAAGCCTTTTTACTAGTGATTTAAATCATGATTTATATCGTGATTTAAAATCGACTTGATTTAAATCAAATACACCCTGATCCCTATCACTGAATATAATTTAATATACTGATCATTTCCTTTACATATGGAAAATCTACAGCTCAGCATGTCCCTGTTACTGCTGTACCTGATCAGCAGCATAATGTCCTTGTCACTGCTATCTCTCATCCCTTCTTATACATAAGGGTCAAAGATTTCTCAGCAACACAATATCCATCACTGCCGCCTGTGATCTCTTCCTATAGATAAGTATCCTCCACTACTCAGAAGCATAAAGTCTCCGTCACTGCTATCCCTGAGCTTGTCCTATAAATAATGTAATATCCATGGCCTAACAACACCATGTTCCTGACACAAACTATATATGTATTTCCTATACAAAAAAGGATTTGATCCCCAGCTGATTTCGTACGTTTGCCCATTGACAAAAAAATAAATCAGTCCATTTCCCTGGCTGATACCCCCCCCCCTTCTTTTCACTCCCTCTTTTCTCCCCCCCCCCCCCCCTTTCCCTGAAGAGTATATGGAAAATGGAAGGGAGGTTCCCGTCTTGGACATGAGTGCATACGGTGGGATGATGCATGGTTTAGCGCATTATCCCGGTTTGCTGGCAGTTCACTGTGAGACGCTTGGTCCTGTGACCTTGCTAGTAATGTTTTTGAAGTCATGCAAGCGCTTCACATGTTTGTATCTCTGTATTGATTGTACTGTCGGGATGTCTCCCTTTATGTGGTGTTTAATAAAAATTTATAATTGAAAAAAAAAAAAAAAAATCAGTCTATAATTTTAATGGTAGGTTTATTTTAACAGTGTGAGACAGAATATTTACAAAAATATCCAGAAAAAACACATTTCAAAAAAGTGATGTAAGATTACATACTGTATCTATTTTGTGTGTTTTTACTTTTTTGAATTTGGCGCCGATCTCCGCTCCTGTGCGTCGTAACGTCGCAGGGAACGGAGCTCGGCGACACTCGGGCACTGTGTGAATCGAGCAGAGGACAGCTCGATCACACAGCGTGGAGGACATCGCTGGATCAAGGGGACAAGGTAAGTAACCTCTCTCTGTATCCAGCGATGCGATCCCAAGTCTGGCTCGGGGTTACCGCTCGTGGTACTGAAATTGCAGCCCGAGGCAGACTCAGGATTACCGCTAGGGGGGTTAAGGAAAAAAAACTTTTAGGAAGGAAGTTTAAGGAAAAAAACTTACATTTAAATGCCCATCAATGCAGCCTTATCAGTGTCCATCTGCAGCCTTGTCCATCATTGCAGCCTTGCCCAGTGTTCATCTACAGCATTGCCCAGTGCCTTTGCAGCATTGACCAGTGCCTTTGCAGCATTGCCCTGATTTAAAATTGGCACTGACTGAGCGGAGAGGAGCGAGTGGAGCCGAGATACACAAAGCCGAGTGTATTTCGGATAGACCTCGGCTCTGCTCACAGTCCCGCCCATCTCCACTGAATGAGAGAGGAGAGGAGCGAGCACCGTCGACATACACAAAGCTGAGTGTACTTCGGCTAGACTCAGCTCTGCTCACAGTCAGGGGCAGGACTGCGAGATGAGCCGAGTTTAGTCGAAGTACGCTCAGCTTTCTGTATGTCTGCGGCGCTCGCTCCTCTCGCAATCAGTGGAGGTGGGCGGGACTGCAAGAGGAGCCGAGTCTAGCCAAAGTACACTCGGCTTTGTGTATCTCGGCTCCGCTCGCTACTTTCCTCACAATCAGCGGGAGATCGGCGGGGATCGGCGTATAACACGCACCCACGATTTTCCCCTGATTTTAAGGGGAAAAAGTGCATGTTATACAATGATAAATACGGTAAGTAAACTGATGAAAACTATGCCGAAAATCAATTCCAATTTTCGCCAACAAACGAAAACAGCATGAAAATGTAAGGGATGCACATTTACCGACCTGAACTTCCACTTTCCTTGGAGCTCCACCTGCCTGTCAAAGCTCCAGCCCTCTGACTCTATTGGCAAGCTGTATTGGCTGAGAGACATACGCTCTCATCAATCTTTTCCCTTTCCTATGCAGTTCCACACATTCCACTCATTCATACGGTCTCTTTTGCACCCTCTGCTGGCCTTTTCTAAATCAGCAACACAATTACATCCTTAGCAATAATAGCACATAGCTAAGGCTGATACACAACCAGAGTCCACACAATTCTGGTCACACCGGTCCATGACATGCGGGTTCAGTCCCGATTGCTACAGGAGCCCGACCGCTGGAGAGGAAGCTAGATAACTGTGCCCCTTGCTACCAGAGAACCCATCACCTATACCAGCAATCCTCTTCTGTTGTGGATATCAGAAGTACTGTTAACCCTGGTGGGTTTAAAAGTGTTGATGCTGAGCATGAGAGTGCAAGGCATTTAAATTGAGTGAGTTTCTTAAGGGAGCAGAATCACTGTCACAAACGGTGTGGTGGAAGGAAGTTCATTTTGAGTATAAATCATAGAGGAGTCATCACCAAGGTAATCACTTGAAGATTGTCACTTTTATGGACTTTAATTTGATTTTTTGTTTACTTTTTTCACTTTTTCTGTTTTTTAATTAGTTTTTTATTTTATGATTCGTCATTTTTTCACAGTTTATGTTGTCGTCACTATCACATGGTGTCACTTAAATTGTTTTAGTATTTGTTTCACGGTATTATTGTGACATTAATGCCACTATTTTTTTATTTAAATATGTTTACACTTTATCACTATTTCAAGTGGCAGCTCTAGTAGAGTGTTTTTGCATGAGCGCAGTGGTGGGACATCAAGCATAGGTATGTGAGACTTGCTGACCAACAGCTGGATAATAATAGCACATTAACTACCTCCCACCTGCCGTATAGTAAAATGATGTCGGACGGGATCCCCTCTTGTTCCGGGGGCAACGGCATATGATGTCGCCCCAGTGTCACCACTTTTGCGCACCTGTTGGGGCATACAGCGTGGCAATCATGCCATGTCCCTAGGAGCCGATGATGCAGCTTTTTACCCATGTGATCGGCTGTGTCCAAGCACAGCGGATCACATGTAAACACAGAAGTGCCGTTTATTGGCTCTCCTTGCCTCAAACCGACAGAGTGTGAGGCATGGAGAGCCGATCAGCGGCATCTCCTCGCAGGGGAGAACTGTACAGGTAATCAGTGCAGCCCCATCAGTGACACTAATCAGTGCCAATCAGCGACACTAATCAGTGCACATCAGTGATACCAGTCAGTGCTACCTTTCAGTGTCCATCAGTGTCGCCTATCTGTGCCACCCATCATTGCCCATAAGTGCCGCCTATCAGTGCCCATCAGTGCCACCTATCAGTTCCCACCAGTGCCACCTATCAGTGAGGCATATTAGTACCTCCTCATCAGTGCCGCCTCCTTAGCACACATCAGCGAAGGATAAAAAATTGTTTATTTATAAAATTTACTGACAGAAACTAAGAAAAATGTATTTTTTTCAAAATTTTCAGTCCTTTTTTGCTTTTTTTTTAGCAAAAAATAAAAAGGCAGCAGAGAATACTACGCCACCATAAGAAAGCTCTATTTGTGGGAAGAAAATTATAAAGATTTAATTTGGGTATAACGTTGCATAAACATGCAATTGTCATTCAAATTGTGACAGTGCCGAAAGCTGAAAATTGGCCTGGGCAGGAAGGGGGTAAAAGTGCCCTGTCTTGAAGCAGTTAAAGTTTTTTCCTAATATTTAATGTTGTTTATATAGTCAGGTAATATGTGCAATGACATTAGAGCCAATAGAGTTTACAGTTTATTTTTATATATATATATATATATATATTTTAAAGTTGCACTTCTGTTTGCCAAAATGAAATATTTTTGTTTGTTTATTTATAAAGACGTTATATATCACAACAACTAAATATTTGTCTGTAGTGCATGTCCAAACCTTAATACCATAAATAATAACTTATTCAATTTTTACTCCAGGAGTATATAATGAGTTTGGCTATTCTAAAAAATGGAAATAAACCATTACAATTTAATTAATCCATTCGATTTTAGTCGACTAAAATGTAGGAAATTTTAGTTAACTAAAATGTACTTGGGAGTTTAGTCAACTAAAATACAACTAAAACTAAAACAATTCAGATGACTAAAATACGAATAAAACTAAAATGGCACTTTAGTCAAAAGACTATAGCTGGATACACACTATACAACTTTTGTTGTAAGATTTCCTTTAGTTTTACCTTCAACTATGTAGTGCAAGGGCCGGCCTGATTTCATACAAATTGAAAGTGTTTAGGTTTGACCTCATATTATATGGTTTTCTTAAATCTAAAAGGAAAAAAAATCTAAATAAAATTGTATAGTGTATATCCAGCTTATGACTAAAACGAAATCAAAATTTGATGTCAAAAGGAACACTGCTGGGTACCTGAAGCTCAGCACACACAGTGGCCGGTATGACTTGTGACTTGTGTTGTCATTCATGGCTTTGCCCCAAAAGTCATTCCTGAAGACACTGCTGAGGTTGGTCTCTCCTCGGCTGTCCGGGTTGTTGAGGATGGCCCAGATGTCATCGTGGACAAACTCCCCATACAGAGACCTGGCAAAGCATAGACCTGCCACCAAGGCTGGGAGGGCAAATGTCCATGTGCCAAGATCAGACCCTTTGGTAAAGGTGGAGTTTCTGGGTCTTCTGAGTCCAGCTTTATGGTCGTCATCCCGCATCCCGCCTGCACAGTGGCTCTTTCCAACCCCATTAGTTGTGTTCCTGGGGCTCTCTCTATGGGCGCTTATTACCCCACCATTGGAATGTCCTTTCTGGATGACAGCTGGGAAACTTCGCCCATTCTTCATGCTCAGATCTTTAGGGGAGTTCTGGAGGTTCCTGGACCCCCTATGACTTGGGGGGTCATTTGCTACCTGTTTGATGTTGCTTTGGTTCCCGCCGTTAGCCATACTCGCCCCTTGTGCCAACTGTTCCACATTATTAGGGGTATTCGGGCATACCTGATCATCAAAGGCTCGCCCAGCACTTCTCATACTCTTCACAACAAATGGATGCCTCACATCTTGTGTGAAGCAATCTCTCTGTCTAGCGTAGGCTTACTGCTCCACCCGAAAAGATATGTCTGAAAATCTCCTCCTCTTTAGGGTCAGCGGTTCTTGAAACTTGTCCATCTCATCCATCCACTTGGCTGGCAGGCTGAGGGATCTCTGCAAAAAGCAGAAGAAGAATATGATGATGATGATATCTCATACCTTGTCAGTAGATCTCACTGGACTCTCTGTTCTAGGGCAACTGTCCCAACCTGGCCCTACAACGGTCTATAATAAATGTTCTTCAATGATAGAAGAGCTCTCTTATATAATATATCCGTTTAACATTTGTAATGTGTCTTTTCCTGCCATCTCTTCTGTCATCACACTCTTCTGTATTTTTACTTTGAATGTCTCTTTATCAGCTGTCACATGTATACAGAATCTGCAGATCAGCTGTCCCTGTCCTGAGCTGGAAAGTCTCTATAAATGATGTTACTGTCCTCTGAACTCCCTTGCTGTCATCTTTCCCTTATCAAAGGTCAGATGAGGTCTCTCTGCCAGGTATTGCAAATCTCTCTCTATGAGCAGTCTCCATTTGATCTCTCACCATGGGCAGTCTCCATCTGATCTCTCACCATGGGCAGTCTCCATCTGATCTCTCACTATGAGCAGTCTCCATCTGATCTCTCACTATGGGCAGTCTCCATCTGATCTCTCACTATGGGCAGTCTCCATCTGATCTCTCACTATGGGCAGTCTCCATCTGATCTCTCACTATGGGCAGTCTCCATCTGATCTCTCTCACTCTATGGGCAGTCTCCATCTGATCTCTCACCATGGGCAGTCTCCATCTGATCTCTCACTATGGGCAGTCTCCATCTGATCTCTCACTATGAGCAGTCTCCATCTGATCTCTCACTATGGGCAGTCTCCCAATCTGATCTCTCACTATGAGCAGTCTCCATCTGATCTCTCACTATGGGCAGTCTCCATCTGATCTCTCACTATGGGCAGTCTCCATCTGATCTCTCTCACTCTATGGGCAGTCTCCATCTGATCTCTCACCATGGGCAGTCTCCATCTGATCTCTCACTATGGGCAGTCTCCATCTGATCTCTCACTATGAGCAGTCTCCATCTGATCTCTCACTATGGGCAGTCTCCCAATCTGATCTCTCACTATGGGCAGTCTCCATCTGATCTCTCACTATGAGCAGTCTCCATCTGATCTCTCACTATGGGCAGTCTCCATCTGATCTCTCACTATGGGCAGTCTCCATCTGATCTCTCACTATGAGCAGTCTCCATCTGATCTCTCACTATGGGCAGTCTCCATCTGATCTCTCACTATGGGCAGTCTCCATCTGATCTCTCACTATGGGCAGTCTCCATCTGATCTCTCACTATGGGCAGTCTCCATCTGATCTCTCTCACTCTATGGGCAGTCTCCATCTGATCTCTCACCATGGGCAGTCTCCATCTGATCTCTCACTATGGGCAGTCTCCATCTGATCTCTCACTATGAGCAGTCTCCATCTGATCTCTCACTATGGGCAGTCTCCCAATCTGATCTCTCACTATGAGCAGTCTCCATCTGATCTCTCACTATGGGCAGTCTCCATCTGATCTCTCACTATGGGCAGTCTCCATCTGATCTCTCTCACTCTATGGGCAGTCTCCATCTGATCTCTCACCATGGGCAGTCTCCATCTGATCTCTCACTATGGGCAGTCTCCATCTGATCTCTCACTATGAGCAGTCTCCATCTGATCTCTCACTATGGGCAGTCTCCCAATCTGATCTCTCACTATGGGCAGTCTCCATCTGATCTCTCACTATGAGCAGTCTCCATCTGATCTCTCTCACTCTATGGGCAGTCTCCATCTGATCTCTCACCATGGGCAGTCTCCATCTGATCTCTCACTATGGGCAGTCTCCATCTGATCTCTCACTATGAGCAGTCTCCATCTGATCTCTCACTATGGGCAGTCTCCCAATCTGATCTCTCACTATGGGCAGTCTCCCAATCTGATCTCTCACTATGGGCAGTCTCCATCTGATCTCTCACTATGAGCAGTCTCCATCTGATCTCTCTCACTCTATGAGCAGTCTCTATCTGATCTCTCTCACTCTATGAGCAGTCTCCATCTGATCTCTTTCTCTCTATGGGCAGTCTTTATCTGATCTCTCTCGCTCTCTCTCCCTCTCACTCTCTCTATGACCAGTCTCCATCTGATCTTTTTCTCTCCATGGGCATTCTCCATCTGATCTCTCTCTCTCTCTCTATGGGCAGTCACCATCTGATCTCTCTCTATGGGCAGTCACCATCTGATCTCTCTCTATGGGCAGTCACTATCTGATCTCTCTCTATGGGCAGTCACCATCTGATCTCTATAGGCAGTCACCATCTGATCTCTCTCGATGGGCAGTCTCCGTCTGATCTCTCTCTATGGACAGTCTCTATCTCTCTCTCTCTATGGACAGTCTCTATCTCTCTCTCTCTATTGACAGTCTCTATCTCTCTCTCTCTATGGACAGTCTCTATCTCTCTCTCTCTATGGACAGTCTCTATCTCTCTCTCTCTCTATGGACAGTCTCTATCTCTCTCTCTCTCTATGGACAGTCTCTATCTCTCTCTCTCTATGGACAGTCTCTATCTCTCTCTCTCTCTATGGACAGTCTCTATCTCTCTCTATGGACAGTCTCTATCTCTCTCTCTCTATGGACAGTCTCTATCTCTCTCTCTCTCTATTGACAGTCTCTATCTCTCTCTCTCTCTATTGACAGTCTCTATCTCTCTCTCTCTATGGACAGTCTCTATCTCTCTCTCTCTATGGACAGTCTCTATCTCTCTCTCTCTCTATGGACAGTCTCTATCTCTCTCTCTCTATGGACAGTCTCTATCTCTCTCTCTCTCTATGGACAGTCTCTATCTCTCTCTCTCTCTATTGACAGTCTCTATCTCTCTCTCTCTATGGACAGTCTCTATCTCTCTCTCTCTATGGACAGTCTCTATCTCTCTCTCTCTCTATGGACAGTCTCTATCTCTCTCTCTCTATGGACAGTCTCTATCTCTCTCTCTCTCTATGGACAGTCTCTATCTCTCTCTCTCTATGGACAGTCTCTATCTCTCTCTCTCTCTATGGACAGTCTCTATCTCTCTCTCTCTCTATGGACAGTCTCTATCTCTCTCTCTCTCTATGGACAGTCTCTATCTCTCTCTCTCTATGGACAGTCTCTATCTGATCTCTCTCTATGGACAGTCTCTATCTGACAGCACATCGCTCACCCTTTAGGTTGTAAGAGGTTGTAAGAGGACTGCTTCTTCTGTGTATTTTACCTACCTGAGCAGTCTCTACTCTCTATGACACTGTATATAGCCCCTCCTCTCTGTCATCCCTCTATTTATTACCTTACATAATATTCCCACTGAGGACACCTTCCCCACCTCTAACAGGTGACGCTCCCTTTCCCTCCTGCATACTCCATGCAGTCTCTGGTGTCGGTGGAGGTGTCAGAGCTGGCAGTGCGCAGCTATAATGGAGTATCGCCGCTATTAGATTCGCAGTGCGGTCTCCGGCTGTCAGATGTGCGGTGCGCAGTCAGCGGAGTATGTGGGAGAAAATGTGCGGTCTCTCTGCTAAGGTCTCCGGCTGTCAGATCCAGCATTGTGAGGTGTGCAGTCAGCGGAATGTGCGGTCTCTCTGCTGAGGTCTCCCTGCGGGCAGCAGAAGGTGGGAGAGTCTAGGCAGTGCGGTCTCCGGCTCCCACCTCCCTCTGTACGAGGAGGTCTCATACCTTACAGAGGACTCTCGTGTGTCCGATGTCTCTCGGGGAGATCTGACAGTTGTAGGTTGTCTCCGATGCTTGCAGTCTCTCCTCCTCGCTGGACTCCGCACAGCTGCGAATAAACAGCAGCAGCCGCCTCCTCCCCGCGCATCCTCAGTGCTTCCCCTCCATCCCTCCTTCTATTTGTGCGTCTCTTATCCATCCATCCCTCCTTCTATCTGTCCTTCTCTAATCATTCGCCCCCATCCATCCGTCCTTCTCTACTACGTCATCAATCCATCCTTCTCTCATCCTCCATCCCTCCATCTATCCATCCTTCTCTAACCCCCCACCCCTCCATCTATCTATCCTTCTCTATTCCCCCATCCTTCCATCTATCCATCCTTATCTATTCCTCCTCCAAGCCCATCTATCCATCCTCCTGTAATCATCCATCCATCCATTCTTCTCTACTACTCCATCCTTCCATCTATCCATCCTTATCTATTCCTCCTCCACCCCCCATCTATCCATCCTCCTCTAATCCTCCATCCATCCTTCTCTACTACTCCACCTCTCCATCTATCTGTCCTTCTCTAGTTCCTCATCCCTTTATCTATCTTCTTGCTCTACTCCTCCATCCCTTCACCTATCTATCCTTACCTACTCCTCCATCCCTCCATGTATCCATCCTTCTCTATGCCTCCATCCATATATCCGTCTCTATTCCCCCCATCCCTCCATCTATCCATCCACCTCCCATCTATTCATCCTCCTCTAATCCTCCATCCATTCATTCTTCTCTACTCCTCCTTCCCTCCATCTATCCATCCTTCTCTATTCCTCCTCCACCCCCCATCTATCCATCCTCCTCTAATCCTACATCCATCCATCCTTTTCTACTACTCCACCTCTCCATTTATCTGTCCTTCTCTAGTTCCTCATCCTTCCAGCTATCTTCTTGCTCTACTCTTCCATCCCTTCATCTATCTATCCTTACCTACTCCTCCATCCCTCCATCTATATATCCTTCTCTATTCGCCCATCCCTCCATCTATCCATCCTTATCTATTCTTCCTCCACCCCATCTATCCATCCTCCTCTAATCCTCCATCCATCTATTCTACTCTACTACTCCATACCTCCATCTATCCATCCTTATCTAATCCTCCTTCCCTCCATCTATCCATCCTTATCTATTCCTCCCTCACCCCTCATCTATACATCCACCTCTAATCCTTCATCCATCCATCCTTCTCTACTACTCCACCCTTCCATCTATCTGTCCTTCTCTAGTTCCCCATCCCTCCATCTATCTTCTTTCTCTACTGCTCCATCCCTTTATCTATCTATCCTTACTTACTCCTCCACCCTCCATTTATCCAACCTTCTCTACTCCTCCATCCATTCATCTATATATCCTTCTCTATTCCCCCACCCCCGTAAATCCATCCTCCTCTTATCCCCAATCTATCCATTCTTCTCTACTACTCCATCCCTCCATCTCTCCATCCTTCTCTTATCCTCCTTCCCTCCATCTATCCATCCTTCTCTACTCCTACATCCCTCCATCTAGCCATCCTCCTCTAATCCTCCATCCATCCATTCTTCTCTACTACTCCATCACTCCATCTATCTATCCTTATCTATTCCCCCTCCACCCCTCCTTCTATCCATCTTCCTCTAATCCTCCATCCATCCAAAGGCGTAGCTTGAAGCTTGTGAGCCCTGATGCAAAAATTGACCTAGCCCCCCACCCCCCACTTCTACTGTGCGTGATGATACACCCACTGCACACCAAGATACTTAAAGTGGCTTAAGAGTTTTGAGTTCCCAGAGTTACTCCTTACATCAGGGGACAGAAATCACAGCTGGAGAATCAGAATATGGGAATCACCGCTGAAGAATTAGGCCGCGTACACACGGGCGGACTGTTCGCTCAACTTTGTCCGCTGAACAGTGTTTCAGCGGACAGTCCGCTCGTGTGTGGGGCTTCAGCGGACAGTTTCAGCGGACAGTTTGACGAACAAAGTTTTTCGGAAATTCCGAAAAACTGTCCGCTGAAACTTGGTTTGAGCGGACAGTCCGCCCGTGTGTAGGCCACTTTCGAAATGAGCAAACTGTTCCCGCTCGGAGGAAAGTCTGCTCATTTCAAGCGCGTGTGCAGGTAGGCGGGGCCCGCGAAGGAGACGTCGCGGGCCCCGCCGCCTGGTATGGACTTAAAGGGGAACCCCAACGCCGAAAAAAATCGGCGTGGGGGTCCCCCCAAAGTCCACAACAGATCCTTGTCCGAGCACGCTACCCGGCCGGCCAGGAAAGGGGGGCGGGCGAGCGCGCCCCCCTCCCGAGCCGTACCAGGCCGCGTGCCCTCAACATGGGGGGTGCCTTGGGGAAGGGGGGGCCGCGCGGCCCCCCCACCCCAAAGCACCTGGTCCCCATGTTGATAAAGACAAGGGCCTCTTCCCGACAACCCTGGCCGTTGGTTGTCGGGGTCTGCGGGCGGGGGGCTTATCGGAATCCGGGAGCCCCCTTTAATAAGGGGGCCCCCGGATACCGGCCCCCCACCCTATGTGAATGAGTATGGGGTACAATGTACCCCTACCCATTCACCTGTAAAATAAAAGTACCCAAAAAAAAAACAACACACAAGATAAAATATTTTATTGCACAGCTCCGGGGGTCTTCCGTCTTCGGGGGTCTTCTCGCCGGACTCCTCCGCTACCTTCTTGTAGCTCTTTTGCTAGCGGAGGAGTCCGGCTTTCTTCCTCCCAGCCGTCGGCCTCTTCTCCCGACTTCGGGGGTCTTGTCCCCCTCTTCGGTTCTTCTGCCGGGCCACCGCGCCTTCTTATAGCTCTTTTACAGGCGGTGGCCCGGTCTTCTGTCGCCGCCGCCTTCCGCTCTTCTGCCGAGTCACCGCGCCTTCTTATAGCTCTTTTAGAGGCGGTGGCCCGGTCTTCTGTCGCCGCCGTCGCCTTCCGGTCGCCTTCCGTTCTTCTTCTTGTTCTTCTTCTTCTTCTCCAGGAGATGTTGACACGTCGCTCTCTCCGGCCGGAATGCCAGAGCCGCGCTGCGCGGCCACTTATATAGTGACAATGGGGCGGTGTCACATGGTATATGTCACATGGGTTGGTCACATGGGTTGATGTCACATGGGGACTATGACATCGTAAGGGGGCGGGGTCACCATGTGACCAACCCATGTGACATATACCATGTGACACCGCCCCATTGTCACTATATAAGTGGCCACACAGCGCGGCTCTGGCATTCCGGCCGGAGAGAGCGACGTGTCAACATCTCCTGGAGAAGAAGAAGAAGAACAAGAAGAAGAACGGAAGGCGACCGGAAGGCGACAGCGGCGACAGAAGAGCTATAAGAAGGCGCGGTGGCTCGGCAGAAGAACGGAAGGCGGCGGCGACAGAAGACTGGGCCACCGCCTGTAAAAGAGCTATAAGAAGGCGCGGTGGCCCGGCAGAAGAACCGAAGAGGGGGACAAGACCCCCGAAGTCGGGAGAAGAGGCCGGCGGCGGGGAGGAAGAAAGCCGGACTCCTCCGCTAGCAAAAGAGCTACAAGAAGATAGCGGAGGAGTCCGGCGAGAAGACCCCCGAAGACGGAAGACCCCCAGAGCTGTGCAATAAAATATTTTATCTCGTGTGTTGTGTTTTTTTTTTGGGTACTTTTATTTTACAGGTGAATGGGTAGGGGTACATTGTACCCCATACTCATTCACATAGGGTGGGGGGCCGGTATCCGGGGGCCCCCTTATTAAAGGGGGCTCCCGGATTCCGATAAGCCCCCCGCCCGCAGACCCCGACAACCAACGGCCAGGGTTGTCGGGAAGAGGCCCTTGTCCTCATCAAAATGGGGACAAGGTGCTTTGGGGTGGGGGGGCCGCGCGGCCCCCCCTTCCCCAAGGCACCCCCCATGTTGAGGGCACGCGGCCTGGTACGGCTCGGGAGGGGGGGCGCGCTCGCCCGTCCCCCTTTCCTGGCCGGCCGGGTAGCGTGCTCGGACAAGGGTCTGTTGTGGACTTTGGGGGGACCCCCACGCCGATTTTTTTCGGCGTTGGGGTTCCCCTTTAAGTCCATACCAGGCGGCGGGGCCCGCGACGTCTCCTTCACGGGCCCCGCCTACCTGCACACGCGCTCGAAATGAGCGGACTGTTGCCTCGTGTGTGGGCGAGTCCGTTCATTTCAAAAGTTGCGCGGTCTTAGTACGACGAACAAAGTTTGCCGTATTTGTCCGCTCAAAAAGTGCCGTGTGTGGGCGTGTTCGTTCATTCAAAAGTTTGAGCGGACTGTTTGACGAACTTAGTTTCGGCAGACAGTCCCCGCGTGTGTACGCGGCCTTAGAGGACATAAACCCCCTGGCAGGTCACTTGGCAGGGCTCTTTTCCTATCCCAGCACTGTATACAGCTCCCCCCCCCCCCCCCACTACACAGAGCTGAAATCACATTCCTTTCCGTGCAGTCTGTCAGCCTTCACAGGGTGTATTTGGCTTTTATGTTGCCGTTCAGACATGTAAAATTCTCTGGTCGGAAACTGCAGTGTAGTTGCAATAGGCAGATACACCCTGTGCAGATCGTGGCTGACTGGTTGTGTTGTAAAGGAATGCGGAGGAGCAGAAGTATAGAGTGCCATAATGGCAAAGGAGCTCAGCGCCCAGGCATCCAGGGCAGAGGGAGTGGTCAGGGGGCTTTGGGGGGGCACAACTTAGATATAGGGGGGCAAAGCCATGTGACACAAAATCTGGAGCCTGCAGACCCTCAGGGGCCCCTCAGGAGGTGTTAAGGGATTTGGTTTAGCAATTTCTGAAGGGTTCCCGGTCAGTGTTGGTAGGTGTTTGGGGAAGGTCACTTACCGGAGATGTGTATCTTACCCCAGTTGTCAGGGAAGTGGGGTAAGCAGACATCTCCGGGGGGGGGGGGGGGGGGGGTACAGAGAATCCCAGCTGGTGACTAGGAGACACTGAGCAGTGTCTTACCTCATCAGGGACATTGGTCATATCATGGCTACAGGACATCACTCTCCTACTCGCTGAGCTTGGTTACCATTGCATGTTGCCAGACACTTCCCCATCCTGGGCTGTTCTCTCCCCGTTCTCCTCTCCATTCAGGAAATGTCTCACAGCTTCTTCCCAGCCAATGAAAACAGAGGGGCATGGACTATGGAAGGCCAAGTGGAAGCCCAGTCCTGGAGCATGGCTGTGGGGCCCCAGGACAGATCGGAGCTGGACTTTTGTTGACGATATGATAATATGACAGGGAGGCTGCAGGGGCCTCCTGGAGCTAGGGGCAGGGTTGCAATTGTGACCCCCTTCAACCCCTTATGCTACGCCCATGCAGCTATCCTTCTCTACTACTCCACTCCTCCATCTATCTGTTCTTCTCTAGTTCCCATTCCTCCATCTATTTTCTTTCTCTACTCCCCCATCCTTTCATCTATCTATCCATACCTACTCCTCCATCCCTCCATTTATCTATCCTTCTCTAGTTCTCCATCCATCTATCCATCCATCCATCTATATATCCTTCTCTATTCCCCCATCCCTCCATCTATTCATTCTTCTCTACTACTCAATCCCTCCATCTCTCCATCCTTCTCTAATCCTCCTTCCCTCCATCTATCCATCCTTCTCTACTCCTCCATCCCGCCATCTATCCATCCTTATCTATTCCTCCTCCACCACCCATCTATTCATCCTCCTCTAATCCTCCATCCATCCATTCTTCTCTACTACTCCTTCCCTCCATCTATCCATCTTTCTCTACTCCTCCATCCCTCCATCTATCCACCCTTCTATATCCCCCCATCTCTCCATCTATCCATCCTAATCTATTCCTCCTCCACCCCCAATCTATCCATCCTCCTCTAACCCTCCATACATCAATTCTTCTCTACTACTCCTTCCCTCTATCCATCCACCCTTCTCTAATCCTTCATTCCTCCATCCTTCTCTACTACTCAATCTCTATCCATCCTTTTCTACTTCTCTATTTCTCTATCTAGTTATGCTTCTGTATTTCTCCATCCCCCATATCTCTTCATCTATTCATCCTTCTCTATTCCTGCATCCTTCCATCTATTCATCATTCTATATTCCTCTATCAGTCTATCCCTTTGTCTATACACCCTTCTCTACTCCTCTATCCTTTTATGTCTTCATTTATCCATCCTTCTCTACTCCTGTTTCCCCCAATCTATCAATCCATCCATCCATTCCTGCATGTACCTATCCTTCTCTATTCCTTCATCCCTATATCAATCCATACCTCTATTCTTGCCTATATTCATTCATACATCCCTTCTTTCCTGTAGCCACCCCATCCCTCCAGCTATTCATCCATCACTCTTTTATCTATTCCTCCATTCATCCTTCCATCCAGCCCTCTCTATTTATCATTTCCTTTATTTATCCCTTTCTTTCTCCTCCATCAATCCAGTTATCCATCCATCCCCCATATATTCATTCCTATAGCCTTTCTCCCAACCATCTATACTGTATATCCATCTGTATTTCCATCTATCCTTTTAGTTATCCCTCCATCCATCCCCCCTCTCACTTTATCCATTTATCCCTCTATTTATCGCTCTCTATCCCCACTCTGCCCACCTACCCATCCTGCTATTTTTTGTTTTCTATCCCCTTCCCCATCCATCCACACATCCCTTTATCCATTCCTCTCTATTCATCCCTCCATCCCCCTATGTATCCCTTCCTATCCCATTCTTCATCCATCCATCCATCCATCCCTCTTTATCCATCTAGTCCTTCCCCCCCCCTCTATTCCCTTTTTTATCCATCCGTCTCCTTATTTATCCTTCTCTTTCCATCCATACACCCCTCTATTTATCCCTCTCAAGCACCCCCACCTCCTCATCCATGTGCCTGTCCATCCATCCATCTATCCATTCATCCATCCCACTTGATCCATTCATTCCTACATTTTCCCCTCTCTATCCCCTTCTCCATCCATCCCACTTCATCTATCTTGTTCTCTATTTGTTCCCTCTCTTTTCCCTTCTTTATCAATCCATCTCCCTATTTAACAATAACTGCTCAGGTTTGTCTATATATAGGGAGACATCTCCCTATTTATCCTTCTCTGTTTCACCCATCCATCATTCTATTTATCCCTATCATTCCCCCCCTCCTCATTCATGTGCCTGTCCATCTATCCGTCCATCCATCCATCATCCCACTTTATCCATTTATTTCTAAATTTTTCCCTCTCTGTCCCTTTCCTCCACTCATCCATCCAGTACTGTCTATCCATCCTTTCCTTATTTATCCCTTTCCTTCCCCTTCTCCACCTATCCCCACATCCGTCCATCTCTCCATCCCTATATCCTTTCTTCTATCAATACATATATCCACCTCTATAGTCATTTATCCCTGTATTCACCCCTCTATCGATCCATCCATCACCCTTTTTCTGTCTATCTCTCTATTTATCCCTTTCTATCGCCACTCCGTCCATCCACCCATATGCTTCTATACATCTCTTTTTATTCCCTTTGCCATTCATCCTTCATTCTCTATTCATCGATCCTTCTATTTTTCCCTCTTTAGCCCCCTCCCCTCTCCTTTCATTTACCTGCCCATCCATCTCACTTTACCCATTCATCCCTTTATTTTCCCCCTTCTATATTCATCCATCCATCCATTTATCCTTCTAGTCTCCCCTCTTCATCTATCTATCCCTTTGTTTACCCCTCTCTACCCCCCTCTTCCTCCATCCATCCATTTGTTCATTAATCAATCCATTCATCCATGTGAATGGGCCCTAAACAGTAATCAGCACTCCTCAATGTACATAAAATCTTGTTGCATAGAATGCGATACCTCCATGCATTATGGTGTGAATTGGCTTTACTATAAATAGCAGTAAAAAACACATCTTGCTTAGTATCGCCATGGCCTATCCTAGGGTCTGGGGTCACAAGCAGCGACCCAATTTAAAGTTGTCAAGGTCCTCCCTTCTTTTGCCTGACTTATCTCAGCGTCATTTTGATGGTCACTAGCTGGTACAGTCACGTATATTTCTTTTATGTGGTAAATCCTCAGACTGGCTGTGTAGGTTTCCACTATTGCGACCTGAAATTCGCACGATTATGCCACAATTTTAATGCGACTTGAAGCAATTCCTGTGTATTCTTGAGGTCTGTGGACCTCAAGTCACATCAAAGTCAGACCAAAGTAGTGCAGGGACTACTTTGAAGTCGCTGCAACTTGAAGTGGCGTAGATATGAACGGTACTCATTGGAAATCATGGGGTACAACTTGTCATGTGACTTTGCAGTCCCAAGGTGCAGAACAAGTTGCACAAGTGGAAAGAGAGCCTTAGGCTGCTTTCACATTAGTGCGACTTTTCCTGTGACTTTGGACATGAGTCGCATGACAAGTCGTACCCCATGATTCCCAATGGTAACCATTCATATCTGTGCAACTTCAAGTTGTACCGACCTCAAAGTAGTCCCTGTACTACTTTGGTCTGACTTTGATGCTAGTTGAGATCCATAGACCTCAAGTTTACATAGGCATTCCCTGAAATTGTGCGACTTTAAAGTTGTGGCAGTGTGAAAGGGGCCTGAGCAGTTTGATGTGACAGATGTGGAAGCCAATGTCCCTTCATCCTTCCATAGCAGTTCTATCTGGACCGCCCATTTTTTCTTACTTTTACTTTGTCGCAGATAATGTTTACTATATTGGTCTACAATTTAGATAATTAAACATTTCTTTTGGGCCCTGCTAACATATTTTGACAGTGTTGTCATGTTAATATATGCAGAACATTTATTATCCACATTACTGCAGATCTTGAATGCACACTATATTACTTTTACCTCTCATGGAAATCTATTCTTAGCATCAACTACTCTTTCTGTAACCACTTCAATACTGGGCACTTTCACCCTCTTCCTGCCCATGCCAATTTTCTGCTTTCAGCACTGTAACACTACAATTGCGCGATCATGCAGCAATCTACCCATATGAAATTATTATCATTTTTTTTGAGACAGATAGAGCTGTCTTTGATTTAGTCACCACTGGGTTTTCTATTTTTTTCTAAATAAGCAAAAAAGGCCAAACATTTTGAAAAAAAAAAAAAAAAGTTTCTTATGCCGCATACACACGATCGGACTTTCGTGTGTGGACTCCAGCAGACTTTTTTTCCCCAAAAGTCAGACGGACCTAGAAATAAAACATGTTTCAAATCTTTCCAATGGACTCGAGTCCGGTCAAAAAAATCCGTTCGTCTGTATGCTAGTTCGATGGACTAAAACTGACGCTAGGGCAGCTATTGGCTACTGGATATGAACTTCCTTATTTTAGTCCGGTCGTACATCATCACGTTCAAATCCGTCGGACTTTGGTGTGCATGTGTGTGGCCAAGTCCTTTCGTTTGGAAAGTCTGTCGGAACTCTGCCGAAAGTCAGTCGGGAAGACCATCGGACCTAGTCCGTCGAAAAGTCCAGTCGTGTGTACGCAGCATTAGTTTCGGTTAGAACAATATGCAAATAAGTTATTTTTCTCCTTCATTTATGTGAGCTGATTAGCCTGCACTGATGCACTGATGCACTGATGGGCACTGATAGGCTGCACACATGGGCACTGGTGGGGCAACACTGATGAGGCAGGAAAGATGGACACTTGCCGGTTACTGGCTCTCCTCCTCTCACACTGTGACAGCGCATGAGGAAAGGAATGCCGATAACCGGCAAGTTTGCATGTGATCACTTGCGATTGTGTCTGAAGGATGTGCGGGGGGTGTGGTTGTGGGAGGAGGTCCATAAATAGAATGAGAAAGCCATGCTGTAGCCATAAACACAAGGCATAACTACTGCGCACAACCATACTGGGACTAGGAAGCTGCCAACATAGATCATGATCTCACCCAATATCAGTCAATATGCAGTAAATAATATGTGGCGCTACCTAGCCCAACTAGAATAGAATCCTGTTAATGAACACTAACTCCACAGATAAAACATTCAATGCGAGCTTCAAAAGCAAAACCTTCATATAAATTAAAAGTGCATGCTGTAGCCATCCTTTTGACTATAGCACAGTCATGAAGTGGTTAAAATAATACTAAGGTTAGTTTTGAACTTTCCTCCTGCTTTTTTAAGGGAATGTCCCTGTGTTCTTGATCTTAGCTTCATATTGAAAATACTGCCCTCTTCAACCGTATTTACACCCTTAGGCCGCGTACACACGGGCGGACTGTTCGCCCAACTTTGTCCGCTGAACAGTGTTTGGGCGGACAGTCCGCTCGTGTGTGGGCTTTCAGCGGACAGTTTCAGCGGACAGTTGGAAGGACAAGGTTTTTCGTAAATTCCGAAAAACTGTCCGCTGAAACCTTGTTTGAGCGAACAGTCCGCCCGTGTGTAGGCTTGTTCGTCAAACAAAGTTGCGCGCATGCTCAGAAAGGATTTTCACGCCGAAAGCTATAATGCAGTGTATAGGACGTCGTATTTTTCGTCCCGTCGTACGTGCCGTTCACGTCATCGCGCACGGTTTCAGCAAACTGTTCGTCCGTCGTGTGTGGCCATGTCCGTCCATGCTAAGTTTGAGCGGACTGTTTGCCGAAACTGTTGGACGGACAAAGTTGGGCGAACAGTCCGCGCGTGTGTACGCGGCCTTAATGTATTTAAAGGTTTCAATCGTATTGCTCCTTTCCCTTCTATCTCCTGTTGATGCAGAGAGTGTCACTGACTTGATGGTGTTAGCACTGCTCTCTGCATCATTACGCTGTGGATGAAAGACACCATGGTAAACCCCCTCAGTAAGCCCTCAGTCTTCTGAGATGAGTTTTATTGGCTGTCATTCAACCTGGAAGACTGAGGGCATCATGTGGCTAAAAGGAAATACTGCAGGAGACAACTCTGCACCTGGAAGGCTCTAGTGTTGACTTGGCCAGACAACCATTCAAACACATTCCTTTTAAAAGTATGTCCCGCCTCTTCAGAAAAAAGGAAAGGATGTGATTTTAGGCAAAGTAAAAACATAAATTTTAACAGTTTGAACCTCTATTTAAGAAGTTAAATTATACAGAACTTTGTGAATGTACTTTTGTAACATAAAGAAGTCATGTCAGATTATTATTCATGAAGAATTCATGAAGAGTCAGCATTTTGTTCTTCAATGCTTCTTACTTCATCAACAACTGAAGTGTCTCTCCAGTAATGGATGATTTTAGAGAAAATATCAAGGGAGAGATGGGGATTTAACATATTTTTTTTATTATTTACAAGAAATGACATGACATTTGTAACATTCAGTCCACTAGTGGGTGACCCCACTATTCCATCTCCGCTGCTGTGAAAACTTTAATACTGTCCCAAAGTCCTCAGCATCATCCTTTCAATGCCGACTATCTCAGGTCCATTCTTGTTAGCTGAAAAAGGTGAGTAGGGTTAATGTCACTGGAAAGATGCATATTCTGTGTTTATTAGTGTAACTGTAGGCACATGGGACTGTACTTGAAGTAGAACTTTACCTTAAGGCTGGGTTCACACTGCTGCGATGCGGGAACGCTGCGAATCCGCTGCGGGTTCCCGCATCGCATGACTCCCGGCGGCAGTTCACACTGCCCTATGCGAACTGCTGGGAGTGTCAGTGAAAAGTTAATGACACCCCCAGATCAGTTCGCATATCGCAGTGCGATCTGCAAACTCGGACAGGAATCGGATCGCATGGTGTGAACACCCATGCGATCCGATTCTGCTATGGACCAAAAAAAGGGTCCTGTGCGAGTTTGGGCCGGGTGCGATGTGAATTCAGCCATACTATCTGTATGGCTGAACTCGCATCGCACAGAGATCGGATGTGATTTGCACTGCAGTGCGGTGCGAATCACATCCGATCTCGTCACCGCAGCAGTGTGAACCCAGCCTAAATGAAAAGTTATGCTTTATGTCCTCCTCCCCTTATTTTCTCAAAGTGGGAAGCTGGCTGGGAAGCCGCAAGTTACAGCCGGCTTTCCATACTAAACATGCCAGTGCTGGGGACCCAAAGACCAGCGAACAACCAATCCAGGTGAGAATGGAGCTGGATCCTTGGACAAATAAGTGTCCTTTAATTAAAAGTCAGTAGCTAAAGTATTTGTAACTGCTGACTTTATTTATTTTTTATCTGACTTAACCACTTGCTTACTGGGCACCTAAACTCCCCTCCTGCACAGACCAATTTTCAGCTTTTAGCACTGTCACTCTTTGAATGACAATTGCGCGGTCATACAACACTGTACCCAAATTTTTTCCCCACAAATAGAGCTTTCTTTTGGTGGTATTTGATCACCACTGGGTTGTTTATTTTTTGTTAAAAAAATGTAAAAAGACCAAAAAAAAATACAAAACCATTTTATATTTTGTTAATAAATTATGCAAACAGGCGATTTTTCTCCTTCATTGATGTACACTGATGAGGCTACACTAATGGGCACTGATAGGCTGCATTGATGGGCACTAATAGGCGGCACTGGTGGGCACTGATGAGGTGGCACTGGTGGGCACTGATAGCTGGCATTGATGGGCACTGATGGGTGGCACTGATGGGTGGCACTGAAGGGCATTGATAAGTGGCACTGAGGGGCACTAATAGGTGGCACTGATAACTGGCAGTGATGGGCACTGATGGGTACTGATCAGCACTGGTAGGTGACACTGATAGGCAGCACTGCTAGGTGGCACTGATGAGGCACTGATTAGCACCACTGGGGGGCATTGATAGGTGGCAATTGTGGGCATTGATAGGTGACACTGATTGCTCGCACTTATGTACTGGTGGGCACTAATTTGTTGTTGCTCTGGGCAATGATTTGTGGCACTGGCAGGCAGTACTGGTGGGCATATATGAGACGGCTTCACCTCTTCATCTTCGGGAGCAGAAGCTGATCTGCTTTTTTTTCTGCTCACGCTGTCAGTGTGAGCAGAAAAGAAAAACAATTACAGATCTTCTGTTTACATCACGTGATCAGCTGTCATTGGCTGAAGCTGATCACGTGGTAAGGGGCCGGGATCGACCCCTTACTCTGATCTGTGATTACTCGAGTCTTATTGACTCGGTGATCACATCGCAGGGAGCGCGCGGAGTATGCAAAGGGGTGGATGTCTATTGACAGCTTCCTGGCAAAGCAGATCCACGCTGTAGCTGTCATTTGGCTATAACGTGGATCTGAAGGGGTTAAAAGGGAAGTAAAGGATCCCCCCCATTCATACTTACCTAGGTGGATGCAGCATTGGTCCGATGTTGCATTTGTCCCCTGGCGCCTCTACACTAAGAGCAGAGCGATCGAACAACACCAATCACTCGGTTTTCAGAGCTCCGTGAGCAGAGAGCTGTAGACTGTCAGTCACAGCTCTCTGCTCTTCTCCCTCTCATTGGAGCATTGGGCTGTGGAGGGGGCGGAACGGCCTGTCTCAGCCTCTCAGCGGCCTCTGAGACAGTGCACCTGGCAGATCCATTCTCTGTGGTCGGGATAACATGGTGCCTGGACTGAAATCGGTGACAGGAATGCAAAACGAATTTCACTCCTGTGATCCATAGGAGAAGTATAGCCAAACGAGCCTTGGCTGGACTTCTCCTTTAAGAACTGTTTTAAAGGGGTACTAGGAGGAAAATAAAAAATGCAGTATATGATGGACTCAGTCGGTAGTATTAACAAAGCAGTTTTTTCTTCTGACTACCCACTTTAACATTCTTATTACCTATTGACCTTGCCAGTTTTTTCCCACTCCTTAAACAAGTCAAGCTGTGCAGCAAAAATGTCTTTTACAGGGGTTGTTTGAACAAGCCAGATTACACTGCCTGGGGTGCCTATAATGGTCAAATTTTATCCATGTGTCACTTGAAGACCAGGGCTTTTCTGGCAATTTTTGTTTACATGTAACAGTCAGTATTTTTTGCTAGAAAATTTCTTAGAACTCCCAAACATTCTACATTATTTTAAATATCATATATATATATATATATATATATATATATATATATATATATATATATATATATATACTTTAAAGCATACTTTATATATACTTTAAAGCAGAGGCCCTGGAGAATAAATTGGTAGGCATTGCAATTTTTTATGTCACAAGATATTTTGCACAGCGGTTTTCAAATGCAATTTTTTTTGTGGAAAAAATACACTTTTAGAATTTTCATGCAAATACAGACAATTCATAACCCATTTTTTTGTAAAAATTAAATATGATGTTACACTGAGTAAATAGATGCCAAACATGTCACTCTTTAAAATTGCAGATGTGCATGTAATGGCAGCAAATGACACCAATTTTAAAATCCATATGCGTTGCTTTAAAAGCCTTCACAGGTTACCACTTTAAATTTACACAGTAGGTCTGGAGCTAGAATTACTGCCCTTTAACTGATGTTTGTGGTGATACCTCACATGTGTGGGATGATCCGTGTTTGAGTGCACGTGGGACTGACGCATGCGTATGCCTTGCACGCGAGTACGGTAGGTCTGGGGCACTTAAAAAATTTATTTTTTTACTTTATTTTTACACGTTCGCTTTAATTTCTTTCTTTTTTTAAAGAGGGAGTCTGGCGATTTTTTTTTTTTAAAGTCAGCAGCTACAAATACTGCAGCTGCTGACTTTTAATAAATGGGCACTTACCTTTCCTGGAGTCCAGCGATGTCGGCAGCTGAGGCCGAGCAATCGCTCGGCTCTCGGCTGCTGCCTTGCCATTCTCGATGAGGGAATCAGAAAGTGAACCGGTTCCCTACTGCGCATGCGTGAGCCGTGCAGCGCAATGGGAATGGTCTGCGCTGTCTCTGGGACCCGTGTGTGTCCCAGCAGACAGCGTGCCAGGATGGGTAGAGGCATAGACTCCCATGGGAGTCTCTACCCGGAAGTGGGTGAAAATACCTGTCTTAGACAGGTATCTGCACCCCCCTCCCCCTGAAAGGTGCCAAATGTGACACCGGAGGGGGGGAGGGTTCCAAAAAGCGGAGGTTAAATTTTTGTGTGAACCTCTGCTTTAAATCACTTTTATTGCTGTCACAAGGAATGTAAATATCACCCGTGACAGCAATTGGCATGTGACAGGTACTCTTTATGGAGAGATCTGAGGTCTATAAGACCCCGTATCCCTCCTCTGTTCTTAAAAGCATTTGATCATACCAAGGTCGGTGTGATCAAATGCTTTTCAGTTATGAAAATATCACCATTTACTTCTGGGGAAACCAGAAGTGATGTAAGCTCATCACTTGTGGGTTCCTATATCATAGAAGCGTTCAAAGCAGCTCCAGTCCTTGACCGCCTCTATGATCAGCCAGTGGAAATGCCGGCTGGTCAATTAGGACTCACAGTGGGATGGGAGTAAAGCTGCGGAAGGCAGTAGGAGGGGTCGTTCTGCCCCCTGCTGTTGGTAAAAGCAATCCAGCAGCTAGTTAGCTGCTAGGAATGCTTTTACAAGAGATCGGCTCTAAAAAAACAGTACCGGTATGATGCCTGCAGCCTGGATCCTCCTGGTATAACCACTTGAAGTTTAGCAATGTATAAGTACGTCGCTGGTCATCAAGTGGTTAAACCTTTTTTTCCAAAAGAAAAATAAAACTTGTTGTAACTGCTTAAAAAGTATTAGCTGGAGTAGGGCTTTAATTTGTTTGTCTCGTAATTTTGCCCACATTTCCAGAATCATTTCAAAACGCGGGATGCGTTGGCGATGCCATTACTTTTAATGGCACCTCAATCGTGGTGCAATTTTGTCACGTTAGTCGCGGGATGAATCACGCTGCAATCGCAGCAAAGTTGCAATGCACCAAGCTTGTTGTTCACAAAAAGAGCAGGAGCTTCTTTTGAGCGATATTGCATATTTGCTACAATTGCAGTGTGATTTACCGTGGCAAAATCGCACCGCGATTGGGGTGCCATTAGAGGTAATGACATTGCAAATGCGTACCGCGTTTTTGCCATGTTTCTGGAATGCCCAGGTGTGAATGGAGCCTTAAAGTTCATCTACAACTCCATTTCCATCTAAGATTACCCTGCCCAGGAGGGTGACAACGCTGTTTGCTTTGCAGTGAAATCACACAGCATTACTAAATGAAAGGGATAATAATGAATCTACTGACTGAATCAACAGGTAACAAAAACCAAATGACAGGGGAGACTGTAAATGCTAGTGAAAGACTACTTTATATGTGTAATTTTTTATTTTGCCTATAAGGCTCCTTTCATATGGGCTTTAAGGGCACAGCGATCCCTGCTGAGCAAAGCTGAGTCTGTACACAGACAAGCCTTTGTGAAAGGGGCCTAACAGTATGGTTACGTGATCCATATGTCAAAGGATAAATCCTAAGCATTTCTAATTGGACATAATGGATACTTCAGGAGTATCGGCATAAACGATTGAGTATAAAATAGGTTTGTTTTTAGAAAATAGCAATAAAGAATGTCAGTGATTGGGGTATGCTAGGTTAAAAGGGGTGTGGGCTACACCCCAACAGCCATTTGGATTGAAGAGGGTGGCCTGGGCAGGGCTGAAGTTATGATAGTTGTCATGCTTATCCACTAGTTTGGTTCCAGTTACTGACCAGGAATAAGCACAAATATCAGGATTATGTATTATGTTGGTTCCAGATCAGTGACTCACATTAAAGCTTTAGACAGCCAGGTAATTAGCATTTTCAGCAGGGGGACAGCTAGTTCTCCAAGAAAAGCTAACCTTATTCGTGTAACCATAAAATCATAAATATCTTACCGTATTCTTTACTGCTGAATCCCCACCTGTCCGAGAGACAGAAAAATACTCATTAGATCTCAGATCCTGCAGTTGTATATTTTGTAACTAGATGAAAAGATGTCTTTGCTTCTCTTATTAATAATATGATACACAGTTGTTTTCTTGCTGTTCTGATCTGCAGTTTGTTACATTTCTATACAATGGAGGATGTAATATCAGTAACATTACCAGTCCCAGCATCCATTGAGGTTAGACATGTTAGATTTGGCTTGAGGATAGAGGATAATAAAGTTGTTCAGATCAGCGACTTGGTTGTATCCGGTGTTTCTGGCGTATTTATCACCGAGCTTCTCCCTGCATATAAAAAAAACATTGCTTAATCAGCCAGTAATATGAAGCTTTTCAAGAAATTTGCAAACTCAACACCTATCCCTTTCACTTTTTAAGGGAATTTGTACTATAGGACCACAGGATGCAAAGGCACCTTCATACAGCACAGAGATTCCACATTTGTATTTGGCATTGTATGGAAACAAGACTTTGTTTTTCTTATAAATTAGAGGCAGGTTTTCCAGGTTCCCTTTGCTGCTTAATGGGGTTGAACGCAGGGGAATGCTATACTTAGTGTTTCCCATATGTTTTGAATTAGCCCTCCCATTGTGCACCTCATTCAGGGACTTAAACTGTTTCTGTTTCTTTTTTATTTATTTTTTTAGCTAAAGCAAACACAAAGCAAAGATAAGTGGGACCAATCAGAAAAGGGGAGGAGAGATAATGTGATGGTAATATAATAATATTGCTTAACCAGTTGAGGACCAGCCGCCGTAGTTGTACTGCGGCAGGTTGGCTCCCCTGGGTGAATCGCGGTAGCTGTACATCGACCGCTTTAAGACCATTGGGGGCGCACTTGAGCTGCGATGACGATGCCGATGCGTTGCCCTGTCAGCCGCAATGTCCTCCGGCACCTGGGATCGCTCATGAGAGAAACAGAACAGAGATCTGTCAATCCCAGATTGCAGGGATAACTTGCCACACATTTGTGGCAGTATTGAATTGTAAGTCTTGTGAACTTGCTGCACATCTTCCCTGGCAAGTTGTACACACAGTTGCAGAGCACTTGAAGCACAAGTTCTAGTTAACACGTTTCCAATTTGTAGCAAGTCTCTAGCAAGAGCAAAGTTGCAGTGGTGAGTCTACAGCAAGAGCCCCGCAAGTCTACAGCAAGAGCCCCGCAAGTCTACAGCAAGAGCCCTGCAAGTCTACAGCAAGAGCCCCGCAAGTCTACAGCAAGAGCCCCGCAAGTCTACAGCAAGAGCCCCGCAAGTCTACAGCAAGAGCCCCGCAAGTCTACAGCAAGAGCCCTGCAAGTCGACAGCAAGAGCCATGCAAGTTTACAGCAAGAGCCACGTAAGTCTCAGTTTTTGGCAAGAAAAAAAAAGCAGCGCAAATCTATAATCCCACAATCTAGTGATAGCGAACCCACTCCTTTTAACATAATCCCTTACTGTACACATGTCAAATTCATTCACTCCAACAATCATATATAATAATAAACCCTGTGTCATTGCATAAAATTATTAATCTATCATACATAAATTATTAGATTCTATGAAACAATCCCGTATAGCAAGTAATTGCCCTGCAGCAAGTCCACATTGCATGACTCCAGACCAACTTTCTTTGCAAACATTCTGCAAGTTTTGGTTCAGTTATGTTGTGTAATAGTTATCCCACCACAGGGGCCACTGCAGCTGTGTATTCATCATTGTTTTCTGCTGTGTGTAAGGTTTTTCTTTAATTGGTAATGTAAGTAGTATAGGGAGGTAAAGTGGCAGATGTGAGTAGTATAAGGAGGTATAGTGGCATATGTGGTTAGTATAGGGAGGTATAGTGGCAGATGTGGGTAGTATAGGGTAGTATAGTGGCAGATGTGAGTAGTATAGGGTGGTATAGTGGCAGATGTGAGTAGTATAGGGTGGTATAGTGGCAGATGTGGGTGGTATAGTGGCAGATTTGAGTAGTATAGGGTGGTATACTGGCAGACGTGGGTAGTATAGAGAGGTATAGTGGCAGATGTGAGTAGTATAGGGTGGTATAGTGGCAGATGGGAGTAGTTTAAGGTGGTATAGTGGCAGATGTTGGTAGTTTAGGGTGATATAGTGGCAGATGTGGGTAGTATAGGGTGGTATAGTGGCAGATGTGGGTAGTATAGGGAGGTATTGTGGCAGGTGTGAGTAGTATAGGGTGGTATAGTGGCAGATGTGAGTAATATAGGGAGGTATAGTGGCATATGTGGTTAGTATAGGGAGGTATAGTGGCAGATGTGGGTATTATAGGGTGGTATAGTGGCAGATGTGAGTAGTATAGGGTGGCATATTGGCAGATGTGAGTAGTATAGGGTGGTATAGTGGCAGATGTGAGTAGTATAGGGTGGTATAGTGGCAGATGTGGGTGGTATAGGGGCAGATGGGGGTAGAATAGGGAGGTATAGTGACAGATGTGGGTAGTATAGAGAGGTATAGTGGCAGATGTGAGTTGTATAGGGAGGTATAGTGGCAGATGTGAGTAGTATAGGGTTGTATAGTGGCAGATGTGAGTAATATAGGGTGGTATAGTCTCAGATGTGGGTAGTATAGTCAGGTATAGTGGCAGATGTGGGTAGTATAGGAAGGTATAGAGCAGATGTGGGTAGTATAGGGAGGTATTGTGGCAGATGTGAGTAGTATAGGGAATTATAGTGACAGATGTGAGTAGAATAGGGAGGTATAGTGGCAGATGTGGGTAGTATAGGGATGTATAGCGGCAGATGTGAGTAGAATAGGGTTGTATAGTGGCAGATGTGGGTAGTATAGAAAGGTATAGTGGCAGATGTGGGTAGTATAGGGAGGTATAGTGGCTGATGTGGGTAGTATAGGGTGGTATAGTGGCAGATTTGAGTAGTTTAAGGTGGTATAGTGGCAGATGTTGGTAGTATAGGGTGATATAGTGGCAGATGTGGGTAGTATAGGGAGGTATAGTGGCAGATGTGGGTAGTATAGGGAGGTATTGTGGCAGATGTGAGTAGTATAGGGTGGTATAGTGGCAGATGTGAGTAGTATAGGGTGGTATAGTGGCATATGTGGGTAGTATAGGGAGGTATAGTGGCAGATGTGAGTAATCTAGGGAGGTATAGTGGCAGATGTGAGTAGTGTAGGGTGGTATAGTGGCAGATGTGGGTAGTATAGGGAGGTATAGTGGCAAATGTGAGTAGTATAGGGTGGTATAGTGGCAGATGTGAGTAGTATAGGGTGGTGTAGTGGCAGATGTGAGTAGTTTAAGCTGGTATAATGGCAAATGTGGGTAGTATAGGGTGACATAGTGGAGGATGTGGGTAGTATAGGGAGGTATAGTGGCAGATGTGGGTAGTATAGGGAGGTATTGTGGCAGATGTGAGTAGTATAGGGTGGTATAGGGGCACATGTGGGTAGTATAGGGAGGTATAGTGGCAGATGTGAGTAGTATAGGGTGGTATAGTGGCAGATGTGAGTAGTATAGGGTGGTATAGTTACAGATGTGAGTAGTTTAGGGTGTTATAGTGGCAGATGTGGGTGGTATAGGGGCAGGTGTGGGTAGTATAGGGGGGGGATAGTGGCAGATGTGAGTAGAATAGGGAAGTATAGTGACAGATGTGGGTAGTATAGAGAGGTATAGTGGCAGATGTGAGTAGTATAAGGGGGTATAGTGGCAGATGTGAGTAGTATTGGGTGGTATAATGGCAAATGTGAGTAGTATAGGATAGTATAGTGGCAGATGTGGGTAGTATAGAGAGGTATAGTGGCAGATGTGGGTTGTATAGGGAGGTATAGTGGCAGATGTGGGTAGTATAGGGAGGTATAGTGGCAGATGTGGGTAGTATAGGGAGGTATAGTGGCAGATGTGAGTAGTATAGGGAGGTATAGTGACAGATGTGGGTAGTATAGGGAGGTATAGTGGCAGATGTGGGTTGTATAGGGAGGTATAGTGGCAGATGTGGGTAGTATAGGGAGGTATAGTGGCAGATGTGAGTAGTATAGGGAGGTATAGTGGCAGATGTGGGTAGTATAGGGAGGTATAGTGGCAGATGTGAGTAGTATAGGGAGGTATAGTGGCCGATGTGAGTAGTATAGGGAGGTATAGTGGCAGATGTGAGTAGTATAGGGAGGTATAGTGGCAGATGTGGGTAGTATAGGGAGGTATAGTGGCAGATGTGAGTAGTATAGGGAGGTATAGTGGCAGATGTGAGTAGTATAGGGAGGTATAGTGGCAGATGTGAGTAGTATAGGGTGGTATAATGATCCAGTAATGTTGCATAAGAGCCTTGGCTGTCCGTGGACTCTCCCATTGGCTCCCGCTGCTGTCATTTAAAGTCAGTGAGCCAATGAGGAGAAAGAGGCGGCGGGGCTGAGCCGCAGCTCCATGTCTGAATGGACACACAGAGCACCAGTTCAGCACAAGTGCACATATAGCAAGCGGCTTGCTGTGGGGGGCACTTGGAAGGAGGGAGGGGCCAGGAGCACCAGCGAGGGACCTTAGAAGTGGAGGATCTGGGCTGCTCTTTGCAAAACCTCTGCACAGAGCAGGTAAGTATGACATGTTTGTTATTTTTAAACAAAAATCAAGACTTTAACATCAGTTTAACTACCCCCTGCTACAGCTGAATATCAGGGTAGTGTTGGAGCTCCCTGGATTTTAACTCACTTCCTGTTGTATATCCAGGACAGGAAGTGAGATTTCCCTGTGGGGACACAGGCTGTACCATGCAGTTTGGTTCAGCACAATTTAAAAAATCATACCTGTTGTATTGCATTTCGCAGTCCATTGAAATAATAGACTGTCATAAACACATCGTACAGGAACATGTGATAATGCACGAATGTGTACATTATGGTGTGAACGGGCCCCTAAAAACAAGATTTAGAAAGATTTCAGAAACCTGTTAATGCCATAAATAGACCCGATAGCCTGTGTTGTGTACAAACTTCAATGGCAGGAGCTTAAATGACACAGCTAAATGGGTTAAGCTACATTTGCACGGGCATTTTAGCGATTACCACAGATGATCGCTGGCTGTGCAAACGGGCACAAATAGATGTCACATCCAGTAGCAAGAATCAGTAGATTCTTGCCACTGGGATTTGCACTGGGGCTAAACGCCCTTGTGAATGTAGACTTTTGCCCTGTACATCCAGTTGGATTTTCCTGACGGAAAATGTTCGATAGAACCTTTTTGTCGGAAATTCTGACCGTGTGTAGGCTCCATCAGACTTTTTCCATCAGAATTTCCGTCGCACAAAATTTGAGATCTGGTTCTCAAATTTTCCGACAACAAAATCCATTGTCGGAAATTCTGATCGTGTGTACACAATTCCGACACACAAAGGTCCACACATCCTCGGAATCAAGCAGAAACGCTGCCTGTTGAACTTTGTGTTGTACGTCACCACGTTCTTGACGTTCGCAATTTCCGACCAACTTTGTGTGACCGTGTGTATGCAGGACAAGTTTGAGCCAACATTCGTCTGAAAAATTCCATGGATTTTGTTGTCGGAATGTCCGATCGTGTGTACGGTGCATTAGAAGGTCAACATAACCCTACAGATTTTATTTTTCTCCCTAGGAGCCGTGAACAAGTACAGAAGCATTGGTGGAATTTCTTATGATCTTTATTTTTTTGTACGTAAAATAAACATTTTATACAAAAATAAAAAAGGATATAAAACAAAAACATTTGTGGAAAATGGCAAAATTGCTAATTTGGTTTCCCTTTAAACAATGTCTTACCTTGCCTGAAGACATCCATGGAATACAATGTGCAGTCTGCATTCTGAAATAAATATTATAAAGGGGTCAACAGATTATACATATATACTGCACAGTTTGAGTGCAGACAGTCTGAGAATAAGATGACTGAAAAACGGTTTAGAAAAAGCAACAACTTCTTTTCACTTTCATCAATTCATTGTCTAGACAAGCCTGCCACTAACTAACTTGTGTTCCAGATTGTACAGCCGTGGCCAAAAGTTTTGAGAATAATACAAATATTGTTTTTCACAAAGTCTACTTCTTCAGTGTTTTTAGATCTTTTTGCCAGATGATACTATGGTATACTGAAGTATAATTGCAAGCTTTTTTTTAAGTGTCAAATACTTTGATTTTCAATTACATGAATTTTATGCAAAAAGTCAATAATTACAGCGTTGACCATTCTTTTTCAATACCTCTGCAATTCGCTGTGGCATGCTATCAATCAACTTCTGGGCCACATCCTGACTGATGGCAGCCCACTCTTGCATAATCAATGCTTGGAGTTTATCAGAATTTGTGGGGGTTCTTGTTCACCAGTCTCTTGAAGATTGACCACAAGTTCTCAATGGGATTAAGGTCTGAGGAGTTTTCTGGTCATGGACCCAAAATTTCAATGTTTTGTTCTCCAAGCCACTTAGTTAACACTTTTGCCTTATGGCAAGGTGCTCCATCATGCTGGAAAAGGCATTATTCGTCACCAAACTGTTCTTGAATGGTTGGGAAAAGGTGCTCTCAGAGGATGTTTTTGTACCATTCTTTATTCATGGCTTTGTTCTTAGGCAAAATTGTGAGTGAGCCTACTGCCTTGGCTGACAACCAACCCCACACATTAAAGAGGAAGTAAACCCTGATGGGTTTACTTCCTTTTTGTCTCCCTGCAAAGGTAAAGCATAATGGACTACTATGCATCGCATAGTAGTCCCTCATGTGTCACTTACCTGACACAGGAGCCAGCGAAGTCACCGCTGTCCCCTGTAGTACGGAGCGTCACTCCCGCACATGTGCACAGGAGCCGCCACTAACAGCATTATCGCCGTTAGCAGCGGCATGCTCAGTGCGCCTGTGTCTACAGCGCATGCCCCGTAGACAGCAGTACCTGTCTATATGGAAATATCTCCTAAACCGTGTAGGTTTAGGAGATATTTCTTGGACCTACAGGTAAGCCTTAATCTAGGCTTAACTGTAGGGCAAAGTGGTTTGTAAGGGTTTACAACGACTTTAATGGTCTCAGGATGCTTTACTGTTGGATGCCCCAAACAATCGGAAAAGGGATTTATCAGTGAAAATGACTTTACCCCAGTTTTCACCAGTCCAATCCCTGTACCTTTTGCAGAATATCAATCTGTCTCTAATGTTTTTTCCTGGAGAGAAGTGGCTTCTTTGCTGCCCTTCCTGACACCAGGCCATCCTCCAAAAGTGTTTTGCTTCACTGATGTACTCACACCTGCCTGCTGCCAATCCTGAGCAAGCTCTGCACTGGTGGTGCCCCGATCTCGCAGCTGAATCAACTGTAGGAGATGGTCCTGGCGCTTGCTGGACTTTCTTGGGTGCCCTAAAGCCTTCTTCACAAATGCAGTGGAAATGTTTTTTATGGGAATAAGTTCATTTTCATGGCAAAGAGGGATTTTGCAAATAATTGCAATTCATCTGATCACTCTTCATAACATTCTGGAGTATACACAAATTGCCATCATAAAAACTGAGGCAGCAGACTTTGTGAAAATTAATATTTGTGTCATTCTCAAAACTTTTGGCCATGGCTGTATTCATACCCAGACACCATATATATATATATATATATATATATATATATACACATACATATTTTTATATATATATATATATATATATATATATTTTTTTTTTTTTTTTTTTAATCAATAGTTTTTATTAAAGTTTAATTTTTTATCAAGACAAATGACAGAAATTATGACTAAATAACATATCAGTTACAGTATTTAGATACAAAGATAATAGTATCCAAAAATAATAAAAAATATAATATAAAGAAAACCATATTAATTATCTCAATTATAATAGGGATAATAAAGGTAACGATCGTGAGGTTATTAATACATCCATTGTGGAGACAATACACATATAATATATTTATATACTGCCAATTCAAGTAATTCAAAGATAATGAACCTAAATATATTCCTGAACACCCCTATGGGTGCTAAACTGTGTTCGGGACAGTAATAGTAACCTGTCATTTAATAGATACAAAACAAAGATTAAAATGTTAGAGCGGGGTAAGTAATTGTTTAATTCAAGTTATCTAGGAACAAAGAACTCATGCAATGTTTTGGGGACTAGCCCATTTTAACCATGGCTGCCATATTTTATGAGTATGTTCTTTTTTGTGAGGCCGAAGAGCTAGAATTGATTCATAAATGTAATGAGTTTGAGTCGATTCTATCACTTCTTTTATGGAAGGAGGATCAGGATTTTTCCAGTTCCTCGTTATACTGATCCTGGCTGACAGCAAAATATGCATAAACACATTTCTAAACTGGATAGGATATCGATCAAGATCAATGGATAATAGAGCCAGTGAGGGATTTGGAGGAATGACTGTTTTGGTAATTTCAGACATAACTTGAAAGATTTGTTCCCAATACTTCCCAAGTTTAGGGCATGTCCAAAATGTATGTAACATATCACCTTTTTTTCCCACACAATCTCCAACATTTTTCGTCAAATGTGCCGTTGAATTTAGATATTTTCTCAGGAGTAAGATACCATCGTTGAGTCAATTTAATGGATACTTCCCATAATGTAGAGCAGCATGTGGCTTTATATGTGGTGTTACAAGCTTTTTCCCATTGGTCAACTGTATAGGTGTATCCTAAGTCTTCTTCCCATCTAATTAAAAGGGATAGTCTTTATAAACACACTTTTTTGTTGAAGAAGATTATAGAAAAGGGAGATCCCTTTTTGTTGATGTATGGGGATCTTAAGGAAGGACCAAGCCGATTGGGGAACATTATAGGTCCATGATGGGAGATTGGAAATGCAATTCTTAGATCGGATGTAGCGGAATAAATCTGAATTTGGCAATTGAATTTTTCTTTTGAAGTGTAGGAAATTGTTTGATCACCCCATTATCAAGTAGATCAGATAGATATTTAATTCCCTTCTCTATTCATGGTTTAAATGAGGTTGTCTTCATGAAATTATGTAGAGTATTTAGCGGAATTTGGACTTTGGTAGGAAGAGGGTGTGAGGAAGTTAGATGCAGAAATCGAACCCAGGATTTAAGTGTTGCTAATATTGTTGGGGATATGCGAGAAGGTATCTTGGCTCCAAGTGCCATAGAAGGAATCCATATTGATAGATTATTTCCTGGGACCTTAGCAGTTTCCATCTTCCCCCATATTGTAGATGGAGGAGATAGAAACCATTCCTTAGACTGTGTGAGAACCGAGGCTAAATAATAATCTTGAAAATCCACATACCCTGTTCCTCCAGCTTGACGTTTCTTCACTAAGTTTGAATGAGCACATCTAGATTTCTTACCCTGCCAGATGAATCTAGAAAACAGAGTCTGAAGGGATTGGAAAAATTTTAATGGGATTAGAATCGGGAGAGTTCTAAAAAAGTATAAAATTTGTGGAAGGTGAAGCATTTTAAATGTTGCCAAACGTCCCATCCATGAAGATTCATGGGACGCTAGTTTAGTGAGATTTTCTTGTAATGCATTACGAAGGTGGAATATAATTATATTGGAACAGTGTTTTACATGAATTTGATAATTGAATGCCCAAATATTTAATTGTACTTTCAGTCCATGTATAAGGGAATTTTAATTTAAGATGTTTAGTAGTATTTTCATCTATCCCCAAGTTCAATACACAAGATTTATTCGCGTTAAGCCTGTAATAAGAAATTTTGCTGAACATATTTAGTGTTTCCTGAATTTCCGGTAAAGATTTCACAGGATTAGTAATCATAAGAACAACATCATCTGCAAAAAGGTTGATTTTATGTTCTTGTTCAGCAATGGTAACTCCTAAAAAAAATTTGTTGGACCTAATACTCTCAGCTAGGGGTTCGATAACAAGGTTAAAAATTAGGGTGGGATAAGGGGCATCCTTGTCGTGTACCATTTGTTATTGGGAATGGAGGTGATAAAGAATCCGTAGTATACACTCGAGCCGAGGGGACAGAGTACAGGGCTAATATTGCTTTGTTGATCTGACCTGTTAAGCCAAATTTAGTCAGAACTGATGACAGGTATCCCCAATGAACTCTATCAAACGCTTTTTCAGCGTCAAGCGCCAGAAACAGGGATGGCGATTTGGTGAGTTCTACATGGTGTGTTATATTTATCATTCTTCTAGTTGCATCTGATGCTTGTCTTCCTTTGGTGAAACCCGATTGATCTCTATGGATAAGAGAGGGTAACAAACTATCTAGTCTTTTGGCTATAATTTTCGCATAAATCTAAATTGAGTAAGGAAATTGATCTAAAATTTTTAGGTGAAGATGGTTCCTTATCTGGTTTTGGAAGAGTTACAACAAGAGCATTCAGCATTTCATTGGGAAATGATGAAGAATTGGCTGCTAAATTATAAATGTCACATAGTATAGGTGCTAGAGTACTTTGACATTTTTTTAAATATTCCCCCGTAATGCCATCTGGACCAGGTGATTTCAAGTTAGGAAGGATACGGATAGTTTGTAGAATTTCAGGGATAGTAAAGGGAGAATTGGGAAATTCTAATTGTTGTGGGGAAATATATGGAAGATTGACACTCTCCAAAAAGGTGTCAATCTCCTCCTGAGAAGGTTAATGGGTATCACCATCTTTCTTACTGTTATATAAATCATTATAATATGAGCTAAATGCTTCAGCTATTGAAGAAGGCTTAAGCAATTTTTCATTAGTGTGAGGATGGTACATGAATGGGATTTTAGTCTTAGATCGATAACCTTTAATGCGTAATGCCATTGTTTTCCCCGCTTTGTTCCCTGTTGCATAAGTGGTAGCTCTGAATTTTTTATAGGATGTGTCTCTAGAAGTAAGGTTCTTAATTCATTACGTAACTGGAAAATTTGTGTTTTAATGAAGGGAGAAGGATAATTTTTATTGTGTTCCTCAGCTTTTGCTATCTCCATAGTAAGTTCATCCATTCTCTGAGTTCTCTTTCTCTTAATCTGGTTGAAAAAAGACTCAAGTCCATTCAGTTAAACCCACAGAAAAAAAATAACCCAGCAAAGCATGATCCAATTTGATTCAAACTCCTTCATGATCTCCCAAGAGGCAATGGATTTACTGGATCAGCTTTACCAATAAATGTTAATATCCAGCAATACTTTGTACATTTAGAAGAATCCAGGCTTTTTTTTAAGCCAGAACCAGCTCTTGAGGGAGTCTATTCCACATTTTCACAGCTCTTACTGTGAAGAAGCCTTTCTATATTTGGAGGTTAAAGTGGTTGTAAAGGCAGATCTTAACGCATTCTATGCATTAAGATAAAAAGCCTTCCGTGTGCAGCAGCCCCCTCAGCTTACCTGAGGTCCATATAGATCCAGCAATGTTGTACAAGAGACTTGGCTGTCCGGAATTCCCCTCCTCATTGGCTGAGACAGCAGTGTGGTGCCATTGGCTCCTGCTGCTGTCAATCAAAATCAGTCACCAAATGAGGAGAGGAAAGGGGCAGGCTGGGCAGCGGCTCCGTGTCTGAATGGACACAGGCAGCTGTGACTTGGCTCAGGTGGCTCCATAGCAAGTTGCTTGCTGTGGGGGCAGTCGACAGGAGGGAGGGGCCAGAAGCGCCAAAGAGGAGGATCAAGGCTGCTCTGTGCAAAAGCACTGCACAGAGCAGGTAAGTATAACATGTATTTTTATCTAAAAAAAAAACGAGACTTTAGTATCACTTTAAATATCTTTTCATCCAGACGTAAATTGTGCCCCTTGTGCTCTGCGATGACCTTAAAGTGAATAACTCAACATCAAGTTCACTATATGGACCACTTATGTATTTATACATGTTAATCATATTCCCCCTTAATCTCTTGAATTAATTCAGTTCAGCAGCTAATCTTTCCTTGTAATGTAACTATTTTTAAAGGGAGAAAACATGGGGGAATGTGTTGTTTTTTTATTTTATTTTTATTTTATTTATTTTTATTTGCCTTCGCATACACTTTACTTTGTTACAATAGTGTAGGGATTGGGGCGTGTTCTGCTATTTACTTGTATTCTCTTCCTGTCAAGGTGGACAGGTCAGCCCAGTGTAAGGCTGTAAAGCCCCGTGAAGGATGACCTGTCTCCTTCCTGACCTCAAGGCTGATAACTGACATTATGTATGGAATATTGGAAGAGGGTAAAACTGGCCATTAAAGCGGAGTTCCACTCAAAAGTGGAACTTCCGCTTATCCATCTCCTCTCCCCCTCCAGTGCCACATTTGGCACCTATCAAGGGGAGGGGGAAATGAGCACCTGTTTTTGACAGGTACCGTTCCCCACTTCCGGTAGACGGGGCCGTGACACCATCCTCAGAAGTTTGATCCCCTCCTCTTTCCTCCGCCGCCGGACCAATTAGAAAGCGCAGTGTGCTTGGCGCATGCGCAGTAGAGAACCGGCTGTGAAGCCAAAAGGTTTCACTGCCGGGTTCCCTTATCAGGAATGGCGGCGGCTGCACCCGACAGCTGATCCAAAGATTGGCTGGGGCGCCAACATCGTGGGCTCCCTGGACAGGTAAATGTCTAACAGATTTTTGAGAGTTTTTATCAGCACTAAGGCTGGTCTGGAGAGGAACAGTAAATAAATAGTAAAAAAACAAGTAATTCCCGAGAGGTAAGGCTACACCAATTCAGCAGTGGACATTCTGATTATTACAGGTGCCCAATGGTGACCGGCTCTGCTGGGAGTCAACAAATGGAAGACTTCACTTACGTGCTCCACTCTGGCAGGAAGCAGGGACGTATATATATCCAGCAGTGTCCATTCCATAGGTGGAGGGGGAAGTTGGTTTAAAAAATTCTGACTGGTCGAATAGAATCAACTAGAAGAGAGACAAGGGGAGACAAGTGAATTCAATGGGGAGAACAGTAGCTCCAGCTCCAGGGAAAATAACTTTTTTGGAACTCCCTAGTATACTTCTCCATGAAAAGGGTAACACACTCAGGAATTATGTGCTGCACCACTACTCCTATATGCATGAATGCTTACCTCACAATGGTTCCGCTTTTTATTTGTGGGGTTTGCTTCCAGTGCACGCGGTCACCTCCAGCCATCACCCCTTCTGCTTTTGCAGTCAGTTTTTGTGAGTAACCAAGGATTTTTTTACTAGGTCTTCTTTATTTGGTTGTTCTTGTTGGTGGTTCTTGCTGACAGTAGCATGACGGCGGTTCTTCTTTGCAGTAGCATGTCGGATCCCAAGTGCAAGGAAGGAGTCCCTCTGTTTTGGGCCTCTATCTCTATCCACTTACAGTACTGTAGTGCTCCCCTTCAGGGTCCTGACATTTACAGCCTGGACTATTGCCCCCTACTGGCAAAGATTATATTGGTGCAAATGTTCCCATCGGGTGCCACATCCAAATTAACTAGACCAGAGAGGAATCCCCTAGGTAGACTTTTAAGGCACTCACATAGTTTATAGAAAAAACATGAATTTTATTGAAAAATATAGGCATAATAAAAACAGAATATATTGGAATGGTTACAATAACTATATACTAGACTACCTTCAACTCCAGCCTGCTCTATTGGGCATGGCCCCCTACTCTGCATTATCCAAGGATGGGTTTTCTGCAACATTGCAGGATTTTATGCAAACGTTGGCACTTTTGAGAGCTGGTATATGCTCTGTCTGCTCTGAATGTAGAGGGCATAAATGTGCTCCTACACCTTCCCCACCAAAATCCCTATCTGACACTCCTGAAGCTTTTGCCACCTCTGAACCTTTCGCTGTGGATGCATGCCCCTCCCCCCCCAAAAAAGACACCCCTAGCACAAATCTTCTGCCCCTCAATTTTCCCTTTCGAGTACATATGCTCTCCCCTCTCACTCCAAATTCCCCCTCCCAGCACAAATACTCCTCAATCCCCACCATATCACATCTTCTAGCACATACCTCCCAAATCTCCCCTCCTAGCACAAATTCCCCTAAATCACCACATCCACCCACATTTTTCCTCTTAGTGCAATTCTTACCCCCTGCCGCCTCCCATGTTCCCCCTCCCAACACAACCCCCCCACCTCAAACCCCACATGATGCCACAGTGCGCAGGGCAGACGCCCCTCCTACCCACCCTTTGTCCCAAACTTTAGTGGAGGTCTGGTAAATATGTCATATTTATTTGTCCCTTCTTTCCCTGAATGAACCCAATAGTATATATATATATTTTTTTACAGACAATATAAATTAATATTTTCAGTGGGGGGTGGAGGTCCCTGTCAGGTAGGCTGTACAGGGCCCTGTGATTTCTAACAGCAGCCCTGCATTCCCTACTCAAAGATGTTGTATGTGGTGATTGTGGTGATTGGATAATTTTGGAGAAATATTTTTCTCCTCCAAACAAATGTTTTTTTTTTATGAAGTAGGCTGTTCCCACTATTTCTCAGCTATTTCTCTCTTAAAAAAACACTGGCTGTACCTTAGAAGTGCTTTTCAAATATCTGTTTTCTCTAGCTGGCCCTGCTCTGCAGCCTACTATTGCTGTAATGTCAAACTCTAGAGGAATGGATTAAACTCATGTCAGAGGATGCGGTTGCTCTTTTCGCTAATCCTGTAGCAATCGAACATTGAGAGCTTATTCCTTCTGCCTTGCATTATTGTGTGGATGGCTCATCTAATTTTGCAACATGAGTGTAATCTCTGTGGATATGCAGAGAACTGTGTGGTTGGTCTACAGAACAGAAATCCAAAAAGCGCCTATGCCGCATTCTCTTTGATGGTGAACAGCTTTTTTTGTCATGTTACAACCAAAAAACGTAAATTTATTTTATTGGGATTTTATGTGATAGACAAACACAAAGCGGCACATAATTGTGGAGTAGATGGAAGATGATAAATGGTTTTAAATTTTTTTTACGAATAAATATCTGAAAAGTGTGGTGTGCATTTTTATTCAGCCCCCTTAACTCCCCTATACCCCCACCTAAAATCTAGTGGAACCAATTACCTTCAGAAGTCACTTAATTTGTAAATAGAGGCCCCATGTGTGTAATTTAATCTCAGTATAAATACAGCTGTTCTGTGAAGGTTTGTTAGAGAACCACCATGAACAAACCGCACCATTAAGGCCAAGGAACACACTAGACAGGTCTGGGATAAAGTTGGGGAGAAGTTTAAAGCAGGATTCGGTTATTTAAAAAAATATCCCAAGCTTTGAACATCTCACAGAGCACTGTTCAATCCATCATCTGAAAATGTAAAGAGTATGGCACAACTGCAAACCTACCCAAGATATGGCCGTCCACCTAAACTGACAGGCCGGACAAGGAGAGCATTAATCAGAGAAGCAGCCAAGAGGCCCATGGTAACTCTGGAGGAGCTGCAGAGATCCACAGCTCAGGTGGGAGAATCTGTCCACAGGACAACTATTAGTCGTGCACTCCACAAATCTGGACTTTATGGAAGAGTAGCAAGAAGAAAGCCATAAGAAATCCCATTTGCACTTTGTGGGAAGTCATGTAGGGGACAGAACAAACGTGGAAGAAGGTGCTTGATGAGATAAGACCAAAATGTAACTTTTCTGCCTAAAAGCAAAACACTATGCGGGTTATTTACAAAAGGCAAATCCACTTTGCACTACAAGTGCACTTGGAAGTGCAGTCGCTCTAAATCTAAGGGGTAGATCTGAAATGAGGGGAAGCTCTGCTGATTTTATCATCCAATCATGTGCAAGCTAAAATGCTGTTTTTTTCCTTGCATGTCCCCCTCGGATCTACAGCGACTTTACTTTCAAGTGCACTTGCAGTGCAAAGTGTATTTTCCTTTAGTAAATAACCCCCTATGTGTGGCGGAAAAATAACACTGCACATCACCCTGAACAAACCATCCCCACCATGAAACATGGTGGTGGCAGCATCATGTTGTGGGGATGCTTTTCTTCAACAGGGACAAGGAAGCTGGTCAGAGTTGATGGGAAAATGGAGGGAGCCAAATACAGGGCAATCTTAGAAGAAAACCTGTTAGAGTCTTCAAAAGACCTGAGACTGGGGTGGAGGGTCACCTTCCAGCAGGACAACGGCCCTAAACATACAGCCAGAGATATAATGGAATGGTTTAGATTAAAGTATATTATGTGTTAGAATGGTCCAGTCAAAGTCCAGACCTAAATCCAATTGAGACTCTGTGGCAAATCTTGAAAATTGCTGTTCACAGATGCTCTCCATCTGATCTGACAGAGCTTGAGCTATTTTGCAAAGAAGAATGGGCAAAAATGTCACTCTCTAGATGTGCAAAGCTGGTAGAGAAATACCCAAAAAGAATTGCAGTTGTCATTACAGTGAAAGATGGTTCTACAAAGTATTGACTCGGGGGGGCTGAATACAAATGAACGCCACACTTTTCATATATTTTGTAAAAAATGTTAAAAACCATTTATTATTTTCCTTTGACTTCACATTTATGTGCCACTTTGTGTTGGTCTATCACATAAAATCGCAATAAAAAACATTTACATTACACTTTTACATTTCTGTAATGCATTGCATCAATCTATGTCATAAAGTGTACAAAAAATAAAATAAAATAAAAATTGTTATTTGGAAAAAAAAACATTTACATTTTTGTCTGTAATATGACAATATGTGTAAAATGTCAAGGGGTATAAATACTTTTTTAAGCCACTTTACAGCCAAAGCTTCTTATTTCTTTATTCTTGGACAGAGTAAGAAAACTTTAGGCCAGCAACTTTATAGGAAGTGAGGTGCTTTCCCATCAATGGGACACAGAGAGTGAGGCCGCGTACACACGGGCGGACTGTTCGCCCAACTTTGTCCGCTGAACAGTGTTTGGGCGGACAGTCCGCTCGTGTGTGGGCTTTCAGCGGACAGTTTCAGCGGACAGTTTGACGGACAAGGTTTTTTGGAATTTCCGAAAAACTGTCCGCTGAAACCTTGTTTCAGCGAACAGTCCGCTCGTGTGTAGGCTTGTTCGTCAAACAAAGTTGCGCGCATGCTCAGAAAGGATTTTCACGCCGAAAGCTATAATGCAGTGTATAGGACGTCGTATTTTTCGTCCCGTCGTACGTGCCGTTCACGTCATCGCGCACGGTTTCAGCAAACTGTTCGTCCGTCGTGTGTGGCCATGTCCGTCCATGCTAAGTTTGAGCGGACTGTTTGCCGAAACTGTTTGACGGACAAAGTTGGGCGAACAGTCCCCGCGTGTGTACGCGGCCTAAGAGAAATCTGACATAGGTCTAGCCCTTTCCCACTCTATCCAAAAAAATGTTTGTTTGTTTTTTTGGTTGGTATTCCACGTAATTTGTTTGCAAATTATTTCTCTCACCTCTCCAGTAAGAGCTGCTCCGGGGCTTGGTTTCTGTAAGTAAAAAAAAAAAAAAATGTCAGTTATATTCTTCTCTCTAGCATTACCTTTGTTGTGCAAAGTTGTACAGTATCCATATCTGCACTGAAATTGTTTATTCTGATTTCACTGCAAACTGTGAGTTTGTCACAGCGTGCAATAAAAAATCGCAGCCTGACTGTCCCTGGCCCTCCCCATTTATTTATTCAATTAAACCACATGTTAGGCAGGGCCGGCACCAGCATAAGGCAGCCAAGGCGGCTGCCTGAGGGCGCCAGGAGAGGTGGGGCACCAAAGCCAGTGGTTTCCCAAAAGATGCCTATGCTGGCGCCGGAGGCCTGCCCTTTTTCAACCTGTACACAGCCCAGCTCATCCGCACATTGACAGGAGGCGGCGCAGCACAGCCCCGGCTAGGCACTGTTAACTTCACTCGCTACACTCGCATCTCCTTACTACAGTCCTGGCCCGGCCCGGCCCGGCCCTGCCTTCTACTGCACCCCCTCCTCTCCTCCTTCTCTGCCAGATGAGCTGCAGGATCATGAAGAATAAAAAAATCCTCCCATCTGGCTGGATGGTATCAACACCTCCATTTCAGCAGCACACAGAGCATGGGAGAAGAGAGGGAGCCCGGGGAGGAACCTGGAACTGATTGAGACCAGGGGGAGGGACCAAGACCAGCAGAAAGTGCAGGGGGAGCACCATTGGCAGTGGTGGTACAGCACAGATGAAGATTTCTCTCCCTCTCATTTCTGTTTAAGGTGAGGCAAGCCAGCTGTATATATTATTGTACCAGCCCTGCCTGTCCCGTGTGCCATGTATGCAATCTCTGACCATTCTGTGTGCAATGCGTGCAATCTATGACCGTCCCGTGTGCCATGTATGCAATCTATTGCCGTCCCATGTGCAATGCATGCAATCAATTTCGGTCCGACGTGCAATGCATGCAATCTATGATCATCCTGTGTGCATTGCGTGCAATCTATGACCATCCCGTGAGCCACGTATGCAATATCTGCATGTCCCGTGTGCAATGCATGCAATCTATGAACGTTGAACGTCCTGTGTGCAATGCGTGCAATCTCTGACTGTCCCATGTGCCATGTATGCAATCTCTGACCGTTCCGTGTGCCATGTATACAATCTCTGTCCATGCCGTGTGCCATGATGTATGCAATATCTGACTGTTCTGTCTGCCATGTATGGAATCTCTCTTACCGTCCCATGTGCCATGACGTATGCAATGTGCTATGCATTCACGCTCTCATCCATCTATGTCGCTTTGCTTTATTTTGTTGACAAATTTCTTTGAAAAATGTCCCCTAGTGTTACTGGCCAGGCCAATGTGGAGTAAGGGCAGATGATTCTTGTAGCATTTACTTCCTGGAATCCATCTGTCTTTAGCGCAAGCATGCATGCAGAAGTGTGTGCTTAGCTGAGAAAACTCCTCCTCCTCTCCTCCTAAAGACTCCTCCTCCTCTCCTCTCCTCCTAAAGACTCCTCCTCCTCTCCTCCTAAAGACTCCTCCTCCTCTCCTCCTAAAGACTCCTGGGATGTATGACATAATTTGCCTAGGCAAGAAACCAGAAAGTAACTGAAGAAATGTTTAAAAAGTTTAAAACAAGTAAATTTGAAATACTTTCCTATCCATTTACTAATCCTAGTAGTATGAGGATTAAAAAAAATGATTGAGAGATATTTTAAAGATAACCTTCTGTAACTCCAAAGTCATCTATCACCAGTATTCTATTGAGATTTAACATGTCTATGCTTTATTCATGCCATGCCTGTACTGCCATTTGAAAACCAACACCACAAAGGATATTTCATTTTTTTGTGGTCAGATAGCACAATCAGCAGTATTCCTGAATGATTGGTGGGAGAAACCTAATTATGCAATAAACCTCATAATTCAGCTAGTGAATTGGGACATCCAAGATTTGTACAGTAATAAAAGAAGCAGTGAAGAACAGTGATTAAATATTAAAATAAACAAGCTTTTAACGTAGACATCTTAAAATAGATGTTAACATCTTACCTAGATGTAAACTAAAACTAAAACTTTTTATAAGCTTGCATATAAATGTTTATGAATCTGTAGCTTTAATTAAATGAAACCCTGGTAATCCTGCCATGAAGGTTCTTGTACAGGCATTTCCTGTTACATTGTGACAATGCTCTGTCCTTGTCTCCCAATGGTGCTCCTTCATTTACACCGAGTCACATGGGCTTCTGATGGAGACCACAAGTGACCATTTCAACACATTACACAGGAATGGTCCAATGCTGTCGCTATCAGTAAATCCTATCCTGAAAAATGACATGCCGTCATTGCTGGAGTACATGTAGACAGGACTTGACTGTAAAGAGGCCACAGGAGATCAGCTGCACTAAGGCCGGCCATACACGGTTCGAATCTCGGCCGGTTCAGCAGGAACTGGCCAAAATTCAAACCATTATTGGGCAGGCTGAATGTACCAAGTTGATTGATCAATCAACCCAGGTACAACCAGCCTTCCGGAGTCACTTGTGATTATCTCAAGTGGCTGCTATTGCCGCTATCGATAATCACTGTCTTCCGACCCCTGCCGCCTCCCCTGCTGGGAAAAGACAATTGCTCGGCAGGAAGGATACCCCTGTCAACACTGTCTGTGTTGATGGAGGAATCATGGAAATTTCTTTCCTGCAACTTGCGGTTGCAGAAAAAGAAATTGGCACCTTCTATGGCCTGCCTAAGATGCAACAAAGAATAGAGATCTCCCAGGGAAGGATTAAGACTTAAGCACACAACTGTCTTCAGGGAGACTTTCTACATGTGGCAGTCTTCCACTTTGTTAGTCCCCAGCAGTGCTGATCTACTTACTCTGTCCTCTCTTGCTCCCATGCCTCCAGAAAGGGCTTCCTACCATGTGTTATGCCAGGATCCTTCCAGCACCCAAGGCAGAATACTCCTCCCCCAGACTAGGGGGCATCCCTGAGGGCCACCAACAGCCTCCTCAGCACTGTATCCATCTTCAACCCAACTGCCCTGCTGGAATGCCACATGTCTATTTATGAGGTAAGATCTGCCAGCTCACCACTGGGGACTGGCCGAGGCCTCATAAATATTCAACAAACCTAAAGAACTGGAGTATCTGGCGCTACCTCTTGTTAGAAGAATATTGTAAGATATTGCAAAATCCCAAAAAAGAATATATTTTGGTGGGTAAACCCTGATGATACCAACAAACCCAATATTATGTTGACTTATTAAATTAACTGTCCTGTATCTCAAATGATAGTCTTAGATGTCTAATTTCCATCCCATGGAGATATTGACTTTCTATCAGAAGAAACACAGTTCAATAATTTCAAACCCGCTGGTTACAAAAGCTCTATAAAGGCTAAACAGTGTACTAACCCTTGCGATTCACATCTAAAATCGCATAAGTTGACCCTTTGCGGTTCAAACACAGGTTTAGTACATGTGACCTTATCTAATATAATATATATGTATTTTACATCTATGTTAAAGGAGTATAGTTTTCCCCAAAAAAATTTCTTAAATGTCCACTATCAAAAAATCTTCTATTGTGCAAATCCAACAATAAATGTTCATAAGGTGACTTTAGTGCTTGCTGTATATTCTTCAAAAGTGACTTCCGTGCTCCCCCACAAGGTTCCCCACTCACCAGAAGAATACACCCTTACAGGGGTACTTCACCTTTAAATCAGCCTTAAAGTGGTTGTATACTCTTTTTTGTAACTTTTACCTACAGGAAAGCCTATAATAAGGCTTACCTGTAGGTAAAAAAAATATCTCCTAAACCTGTACGGTTTAGGAGATATTCCCCTCGGTATGCGCCGCTGACTGCAGCGGCGCATGCGCACGAGGGGATTCTCGGCCTGAAAATCCGGCAGTGGCCGGTGGCCGGAAAGAAATCTCCCGCGCGCATGCGCGGGAGTGACGATATCGCTGCTCCGGCCACTCACAGCGCCGGAGCCGCGATACCCAGAAGAAACGCAGAGGGAGCATGTCAGCTCCCTCGGCGTGGATCGGGCCAGATGTCGGGGCCTCGTTCTAAGGTAAGTATTTCATAATGAGCTAGTATGCGGTGCATACTAGCTCATTATGCCTTTTGCTTTGCAGGTGTTAAAAAATAAATAAAAAAATAGCGGGTTTACTACCGCTTTAAGGAAATCCAGCTCCTTGGCCCATATGCTGTGTGGTCATTCGTATCCAGAAGGAAATTCCATTTTACCCTCATAGGAAAAAAATTAAAGCCTCCATAGTGTAATATGTATATATCATTTGAGGGAGACACTAATGATATACTTAAACAAAAAAACGTTTATTTCCACAAAAAACAAAGTCCATATATTCTTGAATTAAAAAATATATATGTATATGAGAGAATGGTAATCAATATGAAAAACAGTCCAAAGCTTCCACTTGACGTAAGCCTCGTGGGTTATTGAACCATTTCTTATACATCAACCCCAAAAAATTAAAAATAAAGAAAAATATATATAAATAAAAAATAAATTAAAAATAAAAATAAAAAATGCAAAAAACGCAGGTAAAAATGTATACTGATGGCTATCTAGCCCAGAGGGATCAGGATCAGTCCTGAGTTGTGATTAGCAAATGCTCCACTATAAGTGAACAATACTTTCAGAATAGTTCCGTTTGCAGAAAATCACATTCATAAATTCCCCTAGGATAGAGCCATAACACTCGACCTTAATGGCGAGTTTCATAAAACACACTGCGGGGTCCGCTCGGTGGATGCGCGCCGTGCGCTTCAACCACCGAAGGCGACCCGGAAGTGACGTAGTGTGCGTGGCTCCGTCGAACGCGTTTCGTCATTGACGTCTTCAGCGGCAGTGCCACGCCACTACACACTACGCAATAAATAGGAAAACAAAGGAAATAAAAAACTGCATATTCATTACTCCCGTTCGTGACAACCAATCAGAATCTGGGAGGCGGAGTGAGCATACGAGACCATAAGGAAACGGAAAAAATATATAAACATATTCACAAAGTTTTTACTTTATCACAATTCAGATATTAACCAGTAAAGGTGGTATATCTGAGAGGGGAAACTCGGAAAGAATTTTTTTCTTTTTTTTGTTATTAACCATTCACCAGGGAAGGTTCATAGGAAAAGTACCCCTGTATGGGGTGTATTCTTCTGGTGAGTGGGGAACCTTGTGGGGGAGCACGGAAGTCACTTTTGAAGAATATACAGCAAGCACTAAAGTCACCTTATGAACATTTATTGTTGGATTTGCACAATAGAAGATTTTTTGACAGTGGACATTTAAGACTTTTTTTTTTTTTTTGTGTTTTTTTCTTTTTTGTTTTTCTTTTATTATTAACTTTTTTCTTATTGCCTGGGTTTTTATTTTTGATGGGTATTTTTTATTTTCATTTACTTTTTATTTTTTTCTTAGATGGGTAATTTTGGGTGTCCTTTTTTAGGTAATACTTTTTGATTGGGGTACATGTTTACAGTAATTTGCACTTTATAATCTTAATTGTCTTGCCTGTTTCAATCTGCACTTTATATATGTGTTTCATTTTTTATATATTTGCACTTTCAAACCAGATTTGTTTACAATTTTAGTCGATGAGTTGTTGGATAGGTCACATGTAATAATACTCATGCGACTTTAAGGTTAAAGTCGCATTGAGTATCACAGTTGTTACTTAGATAGTATTTTCTCACATAGCACCCCCCTTTTTGGAAAACTATACTCCTTTAACATAGATGTAAAATACATATATATTATATTAGATAAGGTCACATGTACTAAACCTGTGTTTGAACCGCAAAGGGTCAACTTATGCGATTTTAGATGTGAATCGCAAGGGTTATTACACTGTTTAGCCTTTATAGAGCTTTTGTAACCAGTGGGTTTGAAATTATTGAACTGTGTTTCTTCTGATAGAAAGTCAATATCTCCATGGGGTGGAAATTAGACATCTAAGATTATCATTTGAGATACAGGACAGTTCATTTAATAAGTCAACGTAATATTGGGTTTGTTGGTATCATCAGGGTTTACCCACCAAAATGTATTATTTTTTGGGATTTTGCAATATCTTACAATATTCTTCTAACAAGAGGTAGCGCCAGATATCCCAGTTCTTTAGGTTTGTTTACTATTGTGGAAACCCCGTGTGGGGACTTTCTTCATTGGGGGGGCTGCAACCTAGTTTTTGAGCCTAGTTTTTGGTTCTATCTATCCTCTACCTGGAATACAGTAGCGCGGTTTCTCTAACATTTATCATAAATATTCAATGCAGCTCCTCCTAACCTAAACCCAGTAGCTCTAGCATATTCTCCAATGTCTCAGAAATAGGGGGAGGCACCAAAGGGAGCTGTCAGGATGAGTCATCCAGACCTGAGTCACTGAACGTTGACCCAGATTCCATAGCTCAGGCTTAGCACTGAGCAAAATTACATTCACCTACTCACTACTTCTAGCACACACTAGAGGTTGCTACATACAACTATAAATATTTTTAGCTTCCCATAGCCGCCAGAGGCCCATCTCACCTGGAGCCCACCATAGATGTGGTTCAAAGCCTCGTAGGCACCGTTGTAATTGCAGTTGTTGATGTATTGGAGATTGGTGGTTCCGCAGGCCCCTCCGTAAAAATCAGTAGGCTGTAAATAGAAGATTTATGACTTCATTGTACAGTTATAAATAAATCACCATAAAATCCCATTGGTTAATAATTAGGGACCCTCACCATGCCATGCTGTGCTACTATATCGTAGACAGTCTTAATGTTTTCAGCATTAGTGTATCTTCGGTAAAACTCCTCCTGTCTCTTCACCACGCCTGTAACGCACATAAAAATGCATATGGATATGAAATATAGTTGCATTAGATCAGTGAATGTATGATTTCAGTTTTCAACTGCAGTGCAGCAAACTCTATGGAGACACACATTTCATAGGTAACAGCACTAGCTAAACTGAAAAACGTTGTTTCCTGATTTTAGAATGAATAGAGTGGAATAAATGCTTTTTATTTATTTAACTTGACTGCTATATGCATGGAAGTGGCCATGAAAGTCCTCAAGGCTGAATCTGTCAGTAAATTAATGGAAATGTCAATAGGCGCAGTCTAGTCTTGTTGGCTTATGGCTTTGTCCAGGTTCTTTCACCACTTATACAAGTGTCCACGTTGGAAGATTTCCGCTCTTGCTTAGAGGACAGCTTAAAATTTTGGATTTTCCCATCACATTTAGTTCTATTGAAAATAGGAGAAGGTAAATCTTCTCAGTGGAGACAAAGAAACTAATAAAACCTGACAGATTCTAACCTTTCCCTGATCTATCCCAACAAAAAGTGTTTTAGATTTAGATATACTTTAAGGCAGTGCCCCATATGCAGGGTCATCATAACTACAAATGACAGGGCCCTATAGCAAAATTTTGATGGGGTCCCAAACATGTTAGCCACCCTTTTCTTTTATCCATACCTAAAGATAGCCTCCTTTACTATAGACTTAGTATAGCTCTCTCTTACATTACTCCCCCCTGGCATGAGCCCGTTGCAACATACAGTAGGTCATTCTCTCACTAAAACAGATGTGGGTGACATGATGCACTTGAACTTAAATTGAAACTAAACCCTCCAATCCTTTACAGCCAAGGAAGCTGCCACCTTTGTCTCTGTCTGATCTGCAGTTACCATGGTGCTGTACATGTGATCAGTAATGACACCAGCCATTTTATGGCTTGACAGTTCTGTTGGGAGCTCAGGCAACTGTGAAAGTTATCAGTAACAGCATACCCTGAATGTACTGTTTTGAAAAATGATACGTTTAGTTCCACTTTAAATGTTTGTTTTTGGGAATAGTTTTCACTGCTGTCTTTTTGCCCTCTGAGAAAATTTGCCCTGTCTATTTGACCTGGCAACCATTGTCACCAGGAGAAAAAGTGAGTATTCCAAAGCTGAACTCTGAGATAAGCAAATATTGTAACACAAGAGGCATGAGTATTCTTTTTTAAATTCCACTTTATTTTACATTTTTTTCCAATAAACAAACATTTTTTTAATGCAAAAAAAAAACATAAAAATACAGTCTACATATTTACATTCATCCCCTTATCTACTCATTCCCCCACACCCCACCTTCTTGTTTCCCATCACAATTAGAAATAAAACATTTCAGAAAAAAATATCTTTACTGGGGATATATTCTCTCTGTCATTAGACTCTCTAACCATTTGTTCCATATTTTTAAAAATCTACCTCTATTGCCTTTTCTCGTGTAAGCCAATCTCTCTCTCATTATTATGTTATTAACCAGCCTCTGCCAGTCCATTATTGATGGTGGTTTAGGCTCTAGCCATTTCCAGGTGATCGCTTTTCTAGCTTGATACAGACATCTTAAGACTGCTATTTTCATGAATCCAGATCCCACATCTTGTCCCAAATATCCCAATATGCATGTTATTGGCTCCATCCCTACATTTATACTTATCCACCACCTCCTTCCAATATCTATATAGTTTGGGGCACATTTAGAGCATATGAATCAAGTCTCCTGTTGCCCTTCTATTTCTGAGGCAAAGTGCACCTGGCTGCCCTCCAAACCGGAATAATCTTTTCGTGGTATAATATGCCCTATGTATAATATATAACTGAGTAAGCTTCTGGGCTGCGGAGAAGGACAACTGATCTATTAAAGACACAATGCCACTCCATTGCTTGTCTGTGAGTTTTTCCACGTCCTCTTCCCATTTGACTCTACTTGCCAAGTGGGGGTCCTTCTCTAGTACCTTCATGTGTATATTTAAATATAGATTTTAGATCAACCCCTTTAGGGAGGTAACATTCACAAAGTTTACTAGTAAGGGCATGTTACTCCATTCCAGTCTCTCTTCCCTGAACTGTGTCATCAACGCATGTCTCAGCTGCAGGCATTGGTAGAAATTACTATTTAGGAAACCAAATTCTTCCTTTAGTTCTTCAGTCTGACCACTCCCCTCTGTTTCCAGTTTGAGAAGTTATCCAGACCCGCAAGCTCTGACAGTTTTGCATTATTCCAAATTGGTGTAAGCTCGCTGTACTCCGAGTACATGAAAATTTATTTTATTTAATTTTGTGTTCCATACCCTCATCAGCAATTTTGCTGAAGGGCATTGGTCCTCTCTCTTAAATGACCTTACTTCTAACGCCTCTGTCAGGGATCTATGCAGGGCACAATCTAGCAGTGTTTGTGAGTTATAGTTAATGATAGAGTTGTATACATCCCACCCCACCATTTGCTGTAGCTAAGCAGCCAAGAAGTAGCTCCAGGGATGTGGTACAGCCAGCCCTCCTTTTTCCCTCGGAAGCTGCAACACCCTCATATGGATTCTGGGTTCCCCTTCCTCCAGATTAAGTCCCTTAACCACTTCCCACCCGGCCAATGCACATATACGGCCGGGTGGGAGCCGTCTACTTCTGATAGGACGTTCAGGAACGTCAATCAGAAGGAGCGGGATCGCGCGCGCGCGTGCCCGCGCAGCGGCGCGATCCTGATGCGCCCGTGTCACCCGGACACGGCGCATCTCAGATCGGCAGGAGGGCTCTCTGATTGGCCCTCCTGATCACATGACGGCCGTGTCCAATCACGGGCGTCATGTGATGTAAACAAACAGCCGGTTGCTAGGCAATCGGTTCCTCCTCTCCTCACACAGAAGTCATCGCTGAGGAGAGGAGAGCAGATCGCTGCAGCCGGCTGATGATCAGTGAGTATGAGCTGTTTTTTACAGCTTTTTACTCACTGATCACCAGTCTAGTGTAATACACAACACACCACACAGTGTAAACACAGTCCCCACATATGTCCCCAAAACATACATGTCCCCAAATAATAAAAACACATGTCCCTAATAATAAAAACATGTTCCCCACTAAAATCACATGTTCCAATGATTATCTGCACACATATATACGTGATCACCTGCACACATATGTACATGATCATTTGCGTACATATGTCCGTGATCACACAAACCAATTATTATACACTTTATTTTACCAAAAACATGTAGCAGAATACATTTTGGCTTAAATTTATGACAAAATTTGATTTTATTGGATTTCTTTTAAAATAGAAAAAAGAAAATAGTTTTTTTTCAAATTTCCGCTTTTTTGCGCTTATATCGCAAAAAATAAAAAACGTAGTCGTGAATAAATACCACCAAAATAAAGCTCTATTTGTGCGAACAAAATGATAAAAATTTCATTTGGCTACAGTGTAGCATGACCGCGCAATTGTCACTGAAAGCGCTAGAGCGATGAAAGCTGAAAATTGGGCTGGGAAGGAAGGGGGCGAAAGTGCCCTGTATTGAAGTGGTTAAGAGACTCTCCACCTTTTTGAACCATACTCCAGGGTTCCATATTGGGGAGTTCTACAGGATGTACAGAAGTTGAGTCAACCATATCATTTTTATGAGGCTATAGCATCCCACTACTGACAAAGGGAGACATCTCCATGTACCACATTTTACACTGAATACTTTCAACAGAGGCTCCAAGTTATCTGCTATGTACCACCTGGGATTTACCGTTACCTTTACACCCAAGTATTTAAAACCCTCCACCACCTGTAGACATCTAATGTTCTCTGGTATTCCCTGCGTTACTCCATCAACAGAGAGAAGAGCAGATTTCCCCTAGCTGGTGGACAACCCAGAGAACAGGCAGAATCTCTATATAACCTCCATTGCTGATATCAATAATTGTCTCATGTCTCCCAGAAACAAGAGAATATCATCCGCATATAAGGAAATCCTTTCCTCCTGCTTCCCTCTTCTGAAGCCCCTAATAGTTCTAGGCCTTCTGATAGCTATCGCCAATGGTTCCACCACCAGGGCAAAAAACAGGGGTGATAAAGGACACCCCTGCCTTGTCCCTAGCGTCAGGGGAAAACATTCAGAGGTCTCTTCATTAATTCTTAGTTTCGCTTTTGGGGCCATGTATAACAGCTTTACCCATTTTATAAATACCAGGCCTATATTAAAAGCCAATAAAGCCTCCCACAAGTACTGCCACTCAATGCTGTCAAATGCTTTGACGGCTTTGAGGGACAGCACAGCTCTAGGACCCAACTCCTCCGAGGGAATTTGCAGGTTCAGAAACCTTCAGAATCTCCTAATATTTAATTCTGTTGATCTGCCCGGAATGAAACTGCACTGGTCAGGGTGGATTATGGTGTGGATTATTTTACTAAGTCTAATCACTAGCACTTTTGCCAATATCTTGACATCTGTGCAGAGCAAATAGATTGGCCACAAATAGATATGACACAGGCTGTGCTGGGTCCTTTCCCTCTTTGGGTATAACAATAATTTTGACCTCTGTCATAGATGCCGGTAGTTCTCCCCCTTCCGCCACAGTAATTCTGGCAACATTATTTCTCCATATTCAGTGTAGATCTCATTCGGTAGTCCATCTGGGCCTGGTGTCTTATGTCGAGGTGCTTCTGTTACTGCTTTTTGTAGTTCTTTCATAGAAATCAGGGCTTTCCATCTTTGCCCAATCATTCTCTGACAGGTGTGGAATAGGCATACCCCATATAAAATGCTTTATTTCTCCATCTACTTCCCCCACTTTAGATCTATACAGATCAGAGTAATAATTTCTGAAAATCCTTGTTATTTCTACTGGGGACCTGGTCACCCCACCACCGGGAGTTTCAATAGACATTATGGTGGAGGTAGAAGAGCTCTGGGACTTTGTCAAAAGGACCTGCATATGTCCAGTTTTTTACCCCTCCTCATATTGTACCTGTTTTAGGAAGAACCTTCTGTTCTCAGCCTTCTCCAGGGACAGGTTTTAATATAACTGCTGTGCCTCAGTCTCTATAGCCATATTATCTGGCGATGGATCATCTATATATAATTTCTCTATATCGACCGCTCTTCCTATTATTTCTACTTCCCAAGCTCTGGTGGATTTCTTTCTCCTAGATATCTGTTGTATTATAATTCCTCTCAGAAAGGCTTTAAGGGTGTCCCATATTCAGGGGCATTGCTAGGTGGCAAAAGGACCAGGGGCTTCAGCCCGAAGTCCAAAGCCGGAAACGGGGGGGGGGGTGTTGTACGCGACTTAGGTTTTTTTGGCTGGGCCGTGACACTGACGGTAGTGACCTACATACACTGACCTACCTACACTAACCTACCTGACCTACCTACACTGACGATAGTGAGGCCGCGTACACACGCGGGGACTGTTCGGCCAACTTTGTCCACTGAACAGTGTTTCGGCGGACAGTCCGCCCGTGTGTGGGCTTTCAGCGGACAGTTTCAGCGAACAGTCCGCTGAACAAGGTTTTTCGGAAATTCCGAAAAACTGTCCGCTGAAACCTTGTTTCAGCGAACAGTCCCCTCGTGTGTAGGCTTGTTCGTCAAACTAAGTTCCGCGCATGCTCAGAAAGGATTTACACGCCGAAAGTTATAATGCAGTGTATAGGACGTCGTATTTTTCGTCCCGTCGTACGTGCCGTTCACGTCATCGCGCACGGTTTCAGCAAACTGTTCGTTCGTCGTGTGTGGCCATGTCCGTCCATGCTAATTTTGAGCGGACTGTTTGCTGAAACTGTTTGACGGACAAAGTTGGGCGAACAGTCCCCGCGTGTGTACGCGGCCTGACCTACCTACACTCACCTGCCTGACCTACATACACTGGACATTTACATACACTGACCTACATACACTAACGGTAGTGACCTACCTACACTGACATTTACATACACTGACCTAACTACACTGACTTTCCTGAACTACCTATACACTGACATTTACATACACTGACCTACCTACACTGACATTTACATACACTGACCTACCTACACTGACATACCTCAGCCGTGGTATGCGGTTTCACAGCAGCCAGGCAGCCAGTCCTCAGAGGAGGAGTCGAGGAGGAGAGGAGAGCGGCTCGCCCCGAGTGCCAAGCGGGGATGTGGCAAGGAAGCCGCTTTTTAATTCCCGCCTTCTGAATCCAACACCGTCTATGGTGGACGTCATAGACGGGCAGGCTCCAGAAGGCGGACCTGCTATGGCACTCGGCCACACTCGGCGGTGCTCGGGATCAGATTGGCCCCGGCGCTTGCCGCAACGCTCAGGGCTAGCAATGGAGAGCCTGCAGAGCTGACACTCGGGGCTTTAGGAGGTCACATTCGCGGCTTCAGCCTCCCCTAGCCACCCCCTCCCGACGCCCCTGCCCATATTATACCTTGTGATGCTGAGGTTCTGTTATATTCCAAAAAAATCACTTATCTTGTTTAGCATATGTTCTTTAGGAGTAATTATCTGCAGCAAAAAGGGTTAACCCTCCATTCTCTTCTTACCTCCCTTTTTCCCAACCTTAATGTTAAGGTTAAGGGGAGGTGGTCAGACAGTCCCCTGGTCTCATACCTAATATCTGTGACCAATGGGATGAGAGTAGCATCCCCTATTGCCATATTAATCCTGGAAAGTGAGGAGTGTGTGCTTGAGTAGCATGAGAAGGTTTGTGTCACCGGATGGCACTCTCACCAAATGTCTTACTTGAATCTTGCTCTGTGTATTTCTTCCAGATCTGTGCAGTAATCCTGTGCAAAACCTTACCTCTGTGAAGGAGCTTTCTGTAATAAAGACCAGTCAGTGCTGCTCTCTCTCCTTGTGCAGGGTGACTGGTCTTATCTCCTCCCACTCCGATATGTTTCTGCAAGCAGTCTGTGGTGGGTGGAGCCTGCTGGGCTCCTCCCACAGCTCTGCTCTCTGCACAAATTATAAACAGCATGGTAAAAATGTCACTGCTACTTTTTCAAGGTAATATCTGGGCTTGAAAAGGCATTTAGTGCACAAGAAGTGAACTTATATTCTTTGCGGCTATTAAGTTTATATATTTAATAAAAGTTTTGGTGCCTGGAGTTTAGCGTTATGGTTGTCACCGGAATAGAAATAGAGGAGAAATCTTACAATAGGCAGACTTGATTTAATGACAGCTATCTAGAGGGAGGTTCTCCTCATGTGGAGAGGACTGTTTCTTTGGGACAGGAAGTGAGAGGACATTACCTCAACTGGACACAGACAGCCAGAAACAAACCTTAAACATACCAGACACTATCGCAAAAATAGCTGTGGCTATAAATGCACTTTAACTTAAGACAGGCGCACTGGGCAGGCCGCAGATCGCGGCGATATGCCGCGAGTGTTGGCTCCCGTGCGCATGTGCGGGAGTGACGTCATCGCTACTCCGGCGAATCACAGCGCCGGAGCAGCGAGACCCGGAAGTCACTCCGAGATCCATGGCAGCGGCGGACATGAAGACGGAGGACCGCTTCGGGGGGCTTCATTCTCAGGTAAGTTATTCATAATGAGCTAGTATGCTATGCATATTAGCTCATTATGCCTTTGCAGGTTGCTTTTTTTTCTTTTTTTTCCCCATGGGTTTACAACCACTTTAATATCTAGGAAACTAGTCTCAACATACTGTTCCTTTCTTGAATTACTATCTTGACGGGGGGTTTGTTTAGTTAATTTAGGCCAGTTGTTTAAGATGGTGTATGCATTGCTTTGTACATTCTGTGCCGGGGAATGCCAAGAGGCTCTGTTATGTAACTTTTTCTGAAATAAATAAAAAGAATAAAAAAAAAATCTATCTTGGTACTTTCTGTAAGCTTACCAGGAGCCACTACAGAATCCTTAGTTCCAGAAAAGATGAAGACTTTATCATTTTGGAGGTTTGATAATGGATCAATGAGGGAGCTGCTCGCATAACTCTCAGCCTTGGAGAAAAGGTTATTCATGTTGATGCTGTTGGAGAATAACATGCAGGTGGTGGTTGCAGAGGCCAAACTTCCGGATGCGCAGTAATAAGGTCCTGCGTTTAAATGAGAAGAAAATGAATTAATGCTGTACTTTGTTGAAGACTGTAGCCACACTTTATTGGTTGTGTGTGTAGTTAGCAAGTAAAATACAACCCCAATTCCAAAAAAGTTGCAATAATGTGAATAGAATAAAAAACATGTGAAAATGTTTCAACTGAGAAAATGTACTCATGTACCCCTTCATGACCAGGCCATTTTTTGCGATACGGCACTGTGTTGCTTTAACTGACAATTGCATGGTCATGCAACAGTGTACCCAAATAACATTTTTGGCATTTTGTTTCCCACAAATAGAGCTTTCTTTTGGAGGTCTACTTCTTTATTTTTGCCCAATAAGAGTTTATTGATTAGTTTGTGCAAAAGTTATAGTGTCTGTCTACAAACTATGGGATATTTTTAAGGATTTTTTTATTATTTTATTTTTTTTAACTAGTAATGGCGGCGATCAGCGACTCATAGCGAGGCTGCGATATTGCATTGGACAAATCAGACACCTAGCTGTCACTTTTGAGACATTTTCGGGACCAGTGACACTAATATAGTGACCAGTGCTTAAAAAATATGCACTATCACTGTCCTAATGGCACTGGCTGGGAAGGGGTTAACATCAGGGACGACCAGAGGGTTAAATGTGTGCCTAGCTTGTGCTTACTCATTGTGTGGGAGGTGCTTTGACTAGGGGAAAGCAAACATCCTTGTTCCTGTATTGCAGGAACACAGGATCAATACCTTCCCTTCTGACAGAACGGCAATCTGCCTTGATTACATAGGCAGATTGCCATTCTGCCTGTTTGTGTGCTGTGTAAACGGTGGGTGCCAGCGGACATTGAGTCCACAGTACCTGTGATCACAGCAGGAGCAGGTCACCGACAGCACGCCCCAGACATGGAAGTGTCAGATAACGTACTAGATATGTGATCTGGCACAGAACGGCCGTCCTGCTACAGTAAATTTATGGTGGGCGGTCCGCAAGTGGTTAAGAAAAAATAAGGTAATTTAGAAATTGATGGCAGCAACACATCTTAAAGTTGGGACAGGGCCATGTTTACTATAGTGTAGCATTCCTCTTCTTTTAACAACATTCTGTAAACACCTGGGAACTGAGAAGACCAGTTGCTGGAGTTTTGGGAGAGGAATGTTGTCCCATTCTGGCCTGATATAGGATTCTAATTGCTCAACAGTCCTGGGTCCTGTGATGTCATCTCTGGAGACAGCTTCCATATTCACCCGTCTTGCTTCTGGGTTTGCGGACTCCATCTCTGTGAGTGGCCGGAGTATTGGAGCCACCGGTCACAGCAGAGGGATCTGAAGGAACGGAACAGGTGGCCGATCCTTCAGAGCGCAGGCGCCAGTGATTCACTGGTTGCATATACAGTAAATATTTCCTAAACGGTGCATGTTTAGGAGATATTTACACTACCTATAGGTAAGCCTTATTATAGGCTTACCTATAGGTAAAATTCAAAGATGGAAGTTTACTTCCTGTAGCAGGTGTCTCACTCTATAACCCATGACCCTGCCAAGCTGGCCGGAACAATGTATACAGACTTTCCAGCTTGAGTTAGGAAGAGCTGCCTGCCAGCAGCTGCAAGGGGGATTTTTCACCCTCCCTTCTTCTTCCTATTTTACTGACTGACTGAGTTAATGTAATGTGAGCTGACACACACAGAGCTGTGCATTCAGTAGTGCCTCTTGTGCCCCTATTGGCAGAAAGAAGTAAGCCAATTAAAGGCACAGTTACAGCAGCCAATCAGAGAGACTTCACTAAGCTGTACTAAGCTGCAGGAAGCAGCTGCAATGGATTCTGGGACATACAGTTCCCTCACCAAGCTCTCAGATGATCTCCCTGCACGATTCAGGCCTCCACTACCAGTTGGGATGTCCAGCCTGAGAGAGGGGGGATCCCAGGTGTATATCGAGGTGCACCTGCACTGATGGTGAATCGTCTCAGTGTGAGGTTGCCAAGAGAGCCTGTCTGTTTCAGGATGTTCGTTTGGGCCTTGATCGCAGGATTTGGTGAGAGGGCATTTCTGCCTATCTGCAGGGAACAGAGACACTGCACTACAGAAGGAGTTATTTGGATGCTATATACAGACATCATTGCTGGTTGTCATCTTGTTGACACTTGTAGTACCACAGGGATAAAGGGATAAGGCTACCCATTTCTGGGATATTGTATACAGATACCATTGTCCTCTCATCTTGTTGAACAAAACCCTGCCTGTTTCCTTTGATAAACTGGGCCAGTTGTGTTGTTTGGTCCCTGCTATGCAGGAGTTTAAGTGCACCAACGAAAGTGGCTAGCTGAAGACACCAAATCTTACCTTTGCTTTAAAAGGGCTGAAACTACTAGTGTCATAGGGATCCACATACACATACTCAGGGCTTTGTATATGCATTGGGTGTGTGGGACAGTTTATCTAAGAAGTTAAGCGATTACCTATTGATTTGTAAAGAGTATTTAAAGTTGGGCATGTGGTGGACAGGAGAGAGAAGCCTGACACAAAGGGAGTGATTCCTTTGCTTTTCTCCTGCCTGGGCCCATAGAGCCAATCTGAGTAGAGGTAACTAATCCAATTTAAAGTGTCATATTGTGCTTTGTTTGCCGTTTAAGTGTGCCTCTGCTCTGGGAACATTCTAGTGTTTGTAATCCCCTGAAAGCAGCTTGAGAGCTACATTGCTCTTAAATCTCAGTTATTGCTCTCTAGTTGGTTACTTGAATATATATTGTTACTGTCTGTTATTCCTACACAGAAATAATGCAGTAAAGACAATTTCTGTGTTTTATTATAACGTGTGTTTTTCTCATTGGTTGTTGCACTTACACTATTGCCAAGTGTGCCAGAGGGGGCTGAGACTGTTATTGGGATTGAGAGGCACGTTCAAAATGAACGGACTTTTCTCCGTGTGTGGGCAAGTCCGTTCATTTCAAAAGTCCGCTGGACTAGCACACAGATGGGCAGTCCGGCAGACAATTTTGAGCCAAAACTTCTTTCTAAGTCCGCCAGACTTTTGGAAAGAAAAAGTCAGCCGGAGCCCACACACAGGCGTATTGTCTGGCGGACTCTGGTAGACCGATCGTGTGTACATTAGGCATTAAAGCGGAGGTCCACCCTAAAATACACTCCCATGGCTATGTGTTCCCCCCTTCCCTAAACGCTCGGTAACCCCCTTACCTTCCAGCTGACTTCTTTAGTTTTTTTGCTTTTGAAATTTCCCTCCACAGTGAAATCCGGAACAGGGGAGGAGCCGATGCGGAACGGGGGCGTGGCTTAATCGTCAGGTCACTCGTTCCGGTCTGCCGCATGGGCTCCTGGGACCTTTTTTTTTTTTTCTCCGGAGTCTGTGGTGTGCATAGACTCGAGATCTCGCGTGAGGCAGAGAAGGGAAGTGACGTTATATGTGACGTTGGTTATATGAGCGTTATCTTCGTTGCCATCACAACGGGGCGGGACTTCCGACGACGCCGCCCGTTGTGATGACAACCTCTGCAATTAATGGCGGCGATACTGCGCATGCGCGAGATCGGCGCTCTAACGGGCGGTGCATGCTGGTCCATCAGCATGCCCGTATCCCGGAAGAGGATGCCTGTGGGCTTCACATGCCCACAGGCAATATGGAAACGCTCGGGAGGAAAGTTTATAACTTATCCATATTCGAAAAAAGTGACAGGAAATCGATTCGAAAACTAAAGAAGTGAGTGCTTAGTTTAGTACTGTTATTGCTTGTGATACTCCTAACAAAAAAAAAACTTCCAGACAGTGGACTCCCGCTTTAATTTACCAGCTTTTTGTTGCCCTGTCTCAACTTTTTTGAGACGTGTTGCTGCTATCAATTTCAAAATGACCTTATTTTTTTCTTAATAGGTACATTTTCTTAATGTAAACATTTTTACATGTTTTCTATTTTCTATTGTGAATAAAATATGGGTTTATGAGATTTGAAAATCATTGCATTGTTTTTATGTAGATTTTACACAGTCACAACTTTTTTGGAATTGGGTTTTAAATAAATGAATTAACGTCCTTAAGCTTTATGAATATATTATTTATCAATCTTTTTATTTCAAGTCAGGAAGTTTTATTTTTTTATTGTTACTTAGAGTACAAAATTGTAACCAGGTAAAGAAGGTGACTGCAAACTTTGATGTTTAAATACCATGTCCTCCTCTTTACTTTGAAATGTTTCCTGTATATTACAAATCTGGAATATTGTTAAACATTTGTTAATAAAAATTTGTAAACATTTTGTTGATGAGAGGTACACTATGGAACTCGCTATCAAAGCAAATGTAAACTCTAACTGAATAGTAGCATTTTTTGCTAAGCACTGTGTATTATAAATAAAATACACTTCTTTTAATAAAATACTTGTTTTCAATTTGTATCATACTTTATTGCATCTCAGTGCTGCTGACACCTTTTCTGCCACTTTTACATGCACTACAGCAATGGCTGCATGGAATTTCTGTGTCAAGTTTTCCAAAGGTAACAACAGTAGACCATGCCCCTGTAATGTGTGCGGAAGTGACCACCTCTAGACTCCATTAAAAGCCCATGTGACATGGGGGCAACACAATTGGAAGACTGGGATACAGCATTGTCACCCTATAACAGAAAATGGATCAAAAACAATTATTTGAATTAAAACTGCTGATTTTAAAATATTGGAAATTATTTTTCAGATTACCCTTTCAGATTAATGGGTTAAAGGTTATTTGAGATTTGAATGATTGAGTTTACAATCTACTTTAAATACATAAAATCCCAAGATTGATTCACTATTCACATTTGATGTATAAACATTTAGGGGTGAAAAATGTATTTCTACATTTGCCAGCAAACTTAATTATTCAATTTTGAGAGCCATTGAAAACATACCTCCAGCAAAGAGAGCTGCTCCAATGATCTTCTTAGACTGAGCAACATGGAACTGATTGGCCATATATGATCCTGATGATAATCCAGACACTGAGATGGCGGAATCCAAATTGTATGAACCTGCAAAGGTGAAATGGATTAGATACATACAATTCCTAGCCAGGATCAAAGAAAATGTTACCAGCAATTACAAAGCTAATATCAAATATGTAAATAGTCAAGAAATCATATATATAGGTTAGGTCCATATATATTTGGACACAGGCACAATTGTCATACTTTTTGCTCTGTATGGAACCAGAATTACATTTAAAAGAAACAATCCAAATTAATTTGAAGTGCAAACTTTCAGATTTAATTCAAAGGGTTGAACATAAATATCAAGTACAAATTTTAAGAACTGCAACCATGTTTATACACAGTCCCCCTATTTTCCGGGGCTCAAATGTAATTGGACAAATTAATATAATCATAAATAAAATGTTAATTTTGTTCGTTTGTGGGTCTTTCTGCCTTTCGTTTTGCCTTAAGCAAGTAAAATGCATGCTCAGTTGGGTTGAGATCAGGTGATTGCAGAATATTCCACCTATTTTCCTGGGTTGCTTTCGCAGTGTGTTTTGGATCATTGTCCATCTGTACTGTGAAGCACTGTCCAATCAACTTTGCTGCATTTGGCTGAATCTGGGCTGACAGTATATCTCTAAACACTGCAGAATTCATCCGGCTGCTTCTGTCTTCTGTCACATCATCAATAAACACCAATGACCAAATGCCACTGGAAGCCATGCATGCCCATGCCATCACACTGCCTCCGCCATGTTTTACAGATGAGGTTGTGTGCTTTGGATCATGAACTGCCTTCTCCACACTTTTTTCTTCCCGTCATTCTGGTACAGATTAATCTTAGTTTCCTCTGTCCAAAGAATGCTTTTCCAGAACTGGTCTGGCTTTTTTAGATTTTTTGTATTTTTTTTTGGGCAAAGACTAAGTTGGCTTTTCTATACTTCAGGCTTATGAATGGTTTGCACCTTGTGGTGAATCCTCTGTATTTGCTCTTGTAAAGTCTTCTTTTGATTGTAGACTTTGACGATGATACGCCGACCTCCTGGAGAGTGTCCTTCACTTGTCTGGATGTCGTGAATGGGTTTTTCTTTACCATAGAGCGGATCCTGCGATCATCACCACTGTGGACATCCAGGTCTTTTTATGTTGCTGAGCTCACCAGTGCATTCTTCTTTCCTCAGAATGTACCAAACTGTTGGGTTGGCCACTCCAAATGTTGCTGCTCGATCTCTGATGGATTTGTTTAATTTTTGAAGCCTTGCAATGACCTGTTTCACTTGCATGGACAGCTCATTTGAACACATGGTGTAGGTCACAGCAATAGATTCCAAATGCAAATACCACACTTAGAATCAACTCTAGATCTTTTGCCTGTTTAATTGTTGAATTAATACTGAAGGAGTAGCCCACACCTGGCTAAGAAACAGCTTTTGAATCAATTGTCCAATTACTTTTGGTTGGGGGATGGCTAAATCCCCTGTTTTGGAAGTACATACCCTCAAATTAAACCCGAGAGTGTGCACTTTCAGGCCACATCCATTATATAACTATAGCTTGAATGTGTTTTGGTAAATACCCCCCAAAAAAATGAAAATTGTACCTATATATATATATACACACACACACACACACACAAAAGAGAGTAAACCACGCCCCTCTTTTTGTAAATATTTTATTTTATCTTTTCATGCGACAACAGTGAGTGTACAGCTTGTATAATGGTGTAAATTTGCTGTCCCCTCAAAATAACTCAACACACAGCCATTAATGTCTCAACAAAAGTGAGTACATATTTACAAAAATGTGAGGGGTATGCTCACTTTTGTGAGATACATATAAAGGAACTGTTTTACCTGCTAAAGCAGTGATGGCGAACCTTGGCACCCCAGATGTTTTGGAACTACATTTCCCATGATGCTCATGCACTCTGCTGTGTAGTGGAGCATCATGGGAAATGTAGTTCCAAAACATCTGGGGTGCCAAGGTTCGCCATCACTGTGCTAAAGGATTTGTATTTCTGTCCACCCATTCCAAAAATATACACAGCTCTGCAACACAGCACAAATCTGTCTGGCAGGGAGGGATATCTGATTTTTCTCTGTTGCAGTTAAGTAACACTTTACAGGTCTTGTTGCTTCCTCAGTCTGTGACTGGACAGCGAAAAGAGAAGCAGCACACTGATGAACTTATCATTTGATCTTTCCTTCTATTAACATGCCTTCATTTGTATTAATGTATTATTTGTATTTTTTATTCGTACCTGCGGTTGTGCTTTATGCAGTTGAAGCTAAACTCTAACCAAAACTTGCATGGTTTTGGATAGCACAAGGAAGTAAAATATTTACAAACATGTGAGGGGTTTACTCATCTCTGTGAGATACTGTATATATATATATATATATATATATATATATATATATATATATATATATATATATATATATATATATATATACACACACACACACACATGCACACACACAGTACTGTGCAAACGTTTTAGGCAGCTGTGAAAAAAAAAAAAGTAAGCATGCTTTCAAAAATACATATTTTAGTTGTTTATTTTTATCAATTTAAAAAATAGAAAGCGAGCAAACAGAAGAAAAATCTACATAAAATCAATATTTAGTTTGACTACCTTTTGGCTTCGAACCAGCATCAATTCTTGCACTTGCACAAAGTCAGGGATTTTGTAGGATTAAAGTCAGGTGTATGATTAACCAATTATACCAAACAGGTGCTAATGACCATCAATTTGAAACACATTCAGTCATTAACTGAAACAAACAGCTGTGTAGGAAGCTTAAGGCCAGGTTCACACTGGAGCATGGTCACTGGGTGATGTCATCCGGGGACCCCGCCCCGGGGCATGGGTGGTGACATTATAAGGGGCGGGGTCACTGGATGACATGGCATTACATCAGGAGAGAGCGTTGGGTCAACATCGGAAGAAAACCAGAGGGAAGAAGACAATGGAGAAGACCGGGCCAGCGCTAGCAAAAGAGCGGGCAAAAGAGCAGAACATAGCGAAGAAACCTGGCAGAAGACACTGGAGAGCGGGAGAAGAACCGGAGACCGGGAGAAGAGGCCAGAGAGAGCGGAGAAGAGACCCCCGGAGCTACCTAATAAATTACTTAAAAAACCTGTCTAGTGTGTTTTTTTTTATTGACACTTTTTTTCCTCCAGGTGAATGGGTAGGGGTATGATGTACCCCATACTCATTCACATAGGGTGGGGGCCAGGATCTGGGGCCCCTTATTAAAGGGGGCTCCCGGATTCCGATAAGCCCCCCGCCCGCAGACCCTAACAACCAACAGCCAGGGTTGTCGGGAAGAGGTCCTTGTACTCATCAGCATTTGGACAAGGTGCTTTGGGGTGGGGGACCGCGGGTTACCCCCACCCCAAAGCACCCATCCCCCATGTTCAGGGAATGCGGCCTGGTATGGTTTGGGGGTGCTTGCTCGTCCGCACCCCCTTTTCTGACCGGCTGAGCTGTGTGCTCGGACAAGGGTCTGGTATGGATTTTGGGGGACCCCCATGCATTTTTTTTTCAGTGTAGGGGGTTCCCCTTAAAATCCATACCAGACCAAAGGGACTGGTATGCCCTTTTTTTTATTTAAAAATTTGGCGTGAAGTTCCCCCTCAAGATTCATACTAAACAGTGCCTGGTATTGGCAGGGATCCAAGTCGGATCCCTGTTCATTGAAGTCAGACGCGTCGGATCCAAAGTAGGATAAGTGTCGTATCGCACCAGTGTGAACCCGGCCTAAAACTGGGTGAGAAACAGCCAAACTCTGCTACTAAAGTGAGGTTCTGGAAGACAGTTTCATGTCACAGGTCATACACCATGGCAAGACACAAGGTAGTTTATACTGCATCAGCAAGGTCTCTCCCAGGAAAAGGTTTCAAAGCAAACTGGGGTTTCAAGATATGATGCTCAAGCTCTTTTGAAGAAACGGACAAGGTTGAGGACCGTAAATACAGTGGTCTGCCAAGGAAACTTAATGCAGCAGATGAAAGACACATCATGCTTACTTTCCCTTGACATTGGAAGATGTCCAGCAGTTCTAACAGCACAGAACTGGTGGAAACCAATGGGACCCAGTTACACACATTTACTGTCTGGACAAGTCTGGCCAGAATAGGTCTTCATGGAAGAACTGCAGCCAAAAATGTATACTTCCAGCATTGAAAAAAAGGCTAGGCAACACAATTATGCAGAAAAACAGAAAAGATACCAAAGTAAAGAAAAATTGCATCCGGTTCTCTGCGCTGGTGAGTCAAAATTTGAAATATTTGGCTGTAGCAGGAGGCAGCTTGTTTGCCAAAGGGCTAGAGAGCAGTACAATAATGAGTGTCTGCATGCAACAGTGAAGCATGGCAGAGGTTCCTTGCAAGCTTGGAGGAACACAGGCAGTTACAGTAGTTACCCATCATGCTATACCATCAGGGAGGTGTGTGATTGGCCCCAAATGTATTCTGCAGCAGCACAACGACCCCAAACATAGCCAATGTCATTAGCAACTAGAGTCCTGAAAGTGAAGGTTTTGCCCCCCACAGAGCCTTGATTTCAACATCATAAAATCCATCTGGGATTACATGAAGAGACAGGATTTGAGGCAGCCTACATCCATAGAAGATCTGTGTTTAGTTCTCCAATGTGTTTGGAAAAACCTAGATGCCAAGCTCCTTTGAAAACTGTGTGCAAGTGTATGTAGAAGAATTGATGCTGTTTAGAAGTCATTTTTATAATTGATAAAAAGAAACTTAGCACTTCTATTTCTGAAAGCATTCTTAATTTAGAGCATTTTTTTTAAACCTGCGTAAAGCTAAGCTAAGCTAACATTAGTACACATAGTAGAGCTTGCCAAGACACAATTTCACCGTGCTTCCTGTCCACCTTGGACTTTTGTGGTCGCAACCAGCTTAAAATAAATAAAAAAGAGGTAGAAAGTAATCTTGTGGAAGTGGCCAAGAAAGATGAGCGAACCTTTGAATACAAATATCTCATCTGGGAATTAGATAAGAGGCATAGGAGATATAATTTTTCCTCTTGTACCAAATTGTAATGTAACTGTAATGACTGCCCTCATGTTGTAAAGTGCTGAGAAAACTGTTGGCGCTATATAAAACCTGTATAAAAATAATAATAATAATAATGTGAATTTGCTCTTTAAATTCTACCAAAAAAATAAATATCTTTTTTTTTGTATGCTCATTCTTTATAAAACAGGCAAAGGGTTGAAAAAGTAATAATTTCTTTAACGTCATATCATTTGAAATGCTTGTCAACAGAAAACCTGCCGGTAGCTAGCAGTGTCTACCTTTTATGCTATAATATTGGATTTGTAAAGATCTAAGCACATTTACCATGTGGATTTCTACCTCATGATAATATGTATATTTTAATAGTATTATCTTATAATATCTTACCAAGACGTGTCTGTCCATGGACAAAGCCAATGAAGGCGAGGAACAAGACGTATCCACTCATTTTCACCAAGACAATCTTTCAGTGGTATGAGGATAATTCCTACCTCACTTATGAAATCTTGGGTTTTTATATAACAGTAAAAACAACTTTTAATCTTGAACAGATAAGATATTTTTCAGCCTTGTGAACATCTGCTAAACAGCCATGACATTGGATAAGTATTATTTCTGACTATTGAGGCAAGATTTAACAAAGTAAACATGCATAGGTTTTGTTGGGCAGGTGTTTCAAACATTCTAGCTGAGAGTGAACAGACCTTGAGATCATTTTCTTGTACATAAGCTTTAATATGTTTACAAGAAAATGTACAAATATGTGTAGCACCCTCTAGTGTGTTACTAGTGTCAGTGTAGGCAAATCTATGTTCTGATTCAAAGTTAACTTGTGAGTCTAAATTGGGTCAGGGTTTATTACAGCTCAGGCTGGATGACTCATACAGGCAGGTCTCTGTCTCTGGTGCTTCCCCCTGGTTATAGAACTTTGGAAACAAGACCAGGAGAGTGTATCTGCATACTTATGGGAGCTTAGCCAATCCTCTGGCAGTGGGCCTGGCAGGGTGGCTGAGACAGCCCTTAAATATGACCAGCAGGGGAGTAAGGTGGAAGATGGAGTGCTGAGGAGACTTTTGGTAGCCTTGGAGGGGTGCCCCTGGTCTGCCTCAGGCTGGAGCTCGGGCTGGCATGCGAGGATCCTGACAGCAGTGTGCTTTGAAAGGAGTCTTGCCTAAGAAGCAGCGGGAGAAAAGAGGACAGTGTGAGCACATCAGCACACCCAGGGATTCACAAAGGGAGAGACTGCCACATGTTGGAGCAGTTGGGTGGGCTAGTGAAGAAGCAGCCAGGTGGGCTTAGTTCCTGCAGGCAGTAGAGCTGGAATCAGTGTCTACAGTGGGGTTGGAGATACTCCCATATGCATCCTACAATACTTTGTGTTACTTTATAGGAGACTGAGATTTCCTAGTCCTTAAGGGGCTTTTGCATCTATTATCAGAGATTGAGATTATCTGGAGCATGTACATAGGGAGGAAGTTGTCCCTGTTCTGTTGCAGTCAAGCTGGGCATCCCAAATGTCCTATTCCTCATCCAAGTTATTACCCCTAATAAACAACAAAAACGCTTAAAGACTTTTCCTTGTGTCTGGGTGGAAGTGAAAAATTATTGTTGCCTGGCTGTGCAGGAGTGGGAAAACCAGTCTGCAAGCCCTACGGGGGTAGTTCTACATATGGTATGTGTGGACATCCAACAGTCAAACGCTTACAAAGAAGTAAAGATGGAGAGATAAAACAAACTGTATGATAGAAATATAAGACATGGGGACCTCTTATTCCTTGCCATAACCGCCAACCACAAACCCTCCTTCTCCCCCATCCCCTCCATTCCTATAACATACCGCAGTTCTCCCAGAGTCTCCCTCTACACTCCCCCCTTTCTTCTTACTTTCTACTTACTTAATAAGAGAATTAAATAAGATTAACTTGAAAAATTGAGTACAACACCGATTTATTTCATACGGATGACCCCTTCGGGTTTCTGCAGCTGGCTGAGAGCAGCCACTGAGATCTGCACATAGACGCAGAGGTGACTACCGTATAAGACCAGCCACAAGAGGGTACACTTTAAAGGCCTGGGACAGGTTAAGAAATATTGTTCATGATAGACTAAACATGTGTATGTTCTTTAGGCTAGGTCTTTCTGTTTTCTCCCCCTTCTTCCGGGTTTTGAAAAATAAGTTGTGTATAATCCATGGGATACTCTTATTTGCAGTCTGCCCTTATTGATAGCTTGTAATTCATTGTAACAGGAATGTGGAGTGTTTATACAACGCTATTCCACATCATAGAGGCATACAAATAATACGTTCGCATTTGGAGGAAAGAGGTTCAACATTTTTTGCTTACAATGAATTTGTTATTGAATTACTGGATTTTATTTTGAAACACAACGTGTTTCAGTTTAATCAATCCCACTACCTCCAGGTGCAGGGGGTTGCGATGGGGACTAAGTGTGCCCCATCGTATGCCAACCTGTACCTGGGGGGGTGGGAAAAGGATATTTTTTCACGTGAAGATCTTGCTCCATTCTTGGACAATGTTCTAGCCTGGTATAGGTACATCGATGATGTCCTGTTTTTCTGGTCAGGGTCGGAATCAGAGTTGATACACTTTTTTGATTTGCTTTCAATAAATTCTTTCAATTTAAAATTTACATTGAATTACAGTCAGGAATTCATAGAATTCCTAGATTTGACAATTAAAGTTGATACTACAGGTAATCTTCATTCTATTTTATATAGAAAGCCTACCGCTGGCAATACGATATTGCATGCGACAAGCTTCCACCCAGAACCTCTTCTCAAAAGCATTCCCTACAGTCAGTATCTGAGAATCAAACGTAACTGTAGTAATAACTTAGATTTTCAAATTGCAGCAAAGGATCTATACAAACGGCTTCGAATACGTGGCTATAGCCATGCATCCTTAAAAAGATCCTACAATAGAGTAAAAGAGAAAGACAGAACCACTCTGTTGTTTTCTAAGAAAACCAAAAATATAGCTGATACTGTACGCATTGTTACTAAATATTCAAATCAACACAAATCCTTCCGAGCTATAATTCAGCGATTCTGGCCTCTGCTACAAGCTGACCCCATTGTTAATCGGTATATAAATGATTCGCCATCAATTACCTTTAAGAGACCACAGTCTCTTAAAGACTGTTTAGTTAAAAGTAATTTCTATGACACCTCATTAATGACTAGATTCAAACAACTAGGTACATATTCATGTGGTCACTGTGAAATATGTCCATATATCAATAATTCTTGCAAAATCAAATTACCCAATGGCAGTTGGTTGGTTCCAAAGTTTTGCGTCACATGCTCCACTCCTGGCATTGTGTATTTGGCTCAATGTCGTTGTGGAGGCTTTTATGTCGGTAAGACGAAAAGAATGTTTTCAATTAGAATTAAAGATCATATTAAACCCATTCTAAACAAAAAAATAGTTACGGCCATCAGCAGACACATTGGTATCTATCATTCTTTCGATCCAAATTGGATTCGCTTTACAGCTTTGGCTCACATACCTCTAAATTCACGAGGTGGCTCAGTGGACAAGTTTCTTCTACAAACCGAAGCCAGATGGATTTTGACCTTAAAAGCCACGCAGTACCCGGGCTTTAACGAAAACATTAGTTACAGGTCCTTCTTATAGCTCGATCCTGGGACCTGTTCTGTGGATCCCACTCGGGACCCCTGTGGTTTTTCTGATCAAAGAGTGAGATAACATTTTTTCCTTTCCTCCCCTTTTTCCCCTTCCCCCCCCCCCCCGTCCTCCCCCCTTCCTTTTTTATTTGATTTTTTGTTTTTGTTTTCTTTATTTCATTATTAAATGTTATGTTTATACATTGCTGTAAAAAGTCTATTATTATATATAGTATATTATGTAAGAATTTTAGTTATGTATGGTCTTTTTGCAGTCCCACTGTGCTTGGTGTAATGGCGGATCTCGTGGCTAGCATACACAGGGGTCTCTGTTGCTCTCTATGACTTCCGTCCACACGAAGGCGTTCTGTTGCTCTCCTGCACTGCACTTTAGGATCCAACTAGTTTGTAGAGCCCGAGCGGATCCTTTTTTCCCCTGGCACTAGTATGTGGGGACATACGGACACCCAGGGTGCCCCGTGGGTAGATTACCCTCGGGGCGCCCATATTTGGGTGGGTTTATGTCTGTGTTCCCCTTTGGGTTGGGAGCCCATGTGTCACGCCGATTTGTCTGCACCTGTGTCGGCTCCCCCTTCGGGGTGGAGATTCGACACTGTCCTGCCTCCGTCGCCAGCTACAGCTGGCAACCATCAAGCTGACTAGAATATCAGTCAGCACAGCGGAATTATGGGAAATGTAGTTCGTGCGTCGGCGCTATGGGCTCCGCACATGCGCATTGCCCTTGCACATGCGCATTGCACTGTGTCCGCATCGAGCTGGTGACGTAAGACGCCGGCTCGATGGATGGGGGTGTTAAAAGCAGCGCTGTTTAGGGATCAATAAGCCAGAGGCATGACATGTACACTGCTGTACCGTCGGATCCTCCACTCTCCGGTAACTCATAGGTTATTTCTTCTTCGGTTATACTTTATTGTTTTTTGCTGGCACATTCTGACCTATATTTATTTCAATTGTTCTTAGGTAATACAGCCACTCAGGGGCAGCAATAGTCCCGCACTCACTAGCTTGTAAGAGCGGTGTATCCATTTGGTTAAAATTGCTGTGACCTTTCATATCATGCACTTATATCGATACATTTAAAAACACTCTAGTCTTCATTCATTTGCAGGTAAATAGTTTTATTTATTCAATTTAAGCTTTCATCCCTCAGTTTTAATCCATAGCTACTATTCAATTTAGATACTGTTTGTAAATATCAGTTCAATGCAGATTTTCATATCGCTTAATTTTGTTTTCATTTAGTTTTCTAATGAGTATAATATGGAGGCTTATGCCCCTATTCCCTCATATATTTGAGGGTAAGATAATAATTATCATGTATCAAATTTCATTTACTTTTCTACACATATAAAAATGCTCTAGTGCTATTTTACTCATTTTCCTTAATTTATTTTATTTCTTTAGCGCTGACTTACCCCCATCTGTGTCCTCCATTGGGCCGGGGGGCCCTTGGTTTGGCTTGTTGTGCCCAAACAATTTCTTGTCATCCTTTGCCGGTTCCGGGGTGGCGGTGTAGTTGTTGATCAGGGTAAGCGCCGCCGTGTTAGACCACGCACACTGGGACAATTTGTGTTTTTGCATAAAATAAAGTTTTTTGTGTGTTTTTTTTTTTTTATTTTTTTTTTTATTATGACTTGTCATTTTATAGTATGTTGTTTTTCAAATATTATAAAATATTCTCTTTATTGTTAGTTGCACATTCCCCTGAAGAAGCTCATTGCGAAACATGTTGGGAAGAAGTGTGATCATTTCATCAACATTTACTATTGGGACCCCCAAAATCTAATAGCTATGTACTCATTGTCTTTTGTACATTATTGAATTATATATTAAAATGTACTTATTTATTTTAACATATTTGAATAAAACTATATGAATTTTTAATATATTTTGCTAGTGTTCTATTGCACCGTGGAAAAATCCCCCGCCATATCCCCTCTCCCCCCCTTTCTTCCCTTTAGCTATAAAATTTCAGGAATATAAATGTACAAGTATCATTGATATACATGGATTATACCCCATTTTCAACAGATAACTCTGTATACTCTTGGTTGTATGATTGTTAATGTTTTGTGTTCATAGAGTATATAGTAAACAAAATGTACAAAGAAATACATAAATCAGATTTAACATACAAATCACCTGAGTAGAATTACAATGCAATGAAAGTATGAGAGGCACTAATAAACCTTTAATGAGGAAATAGAAAAATTTAAAAAGAGGATGTGCAGGAAAAGAAGGAACTCTCACAACCCAGGAGAAAGCCAGAGAAAGAAAAAATGGAGGGGTGTGTAAAAAGGTCTGGATTTATTCTTTAGGAATGTAGGCAATCAGCCCAGGGCTTCCAAACCCAAATTAATTTTCCATAGGAATCAGTTAAGATAGCCATACATTTTTTGTTAATAAGAGCATCGGTAAGCCTCTCTTTGACTTCCAAGAAATTGACTAATCTGTTTCCATTATCTTGCTATTATTTGTCATGTAACTAGGAATACAAATGTAGCAAATTGTGCTGGGGACTTCAACAACAATTGTAGCTTTTTATTTAAGAGCCTTCACAGATTTTATGGAAGGCTAGCTGTGGTGCAGAAGTGTTTTAAAAAGATTATAAACTGAAATCCACAATTTCTGCACCTTTCAAGCATGCCCACCAAATATGTTATATACATTTTTGCAATTCTGTCGTGTGTCATGCTCCCTTATGCTGCGTACACACGATCGGACTATCCGGTGGACTTAGTCTGGCGGACAAACCGCCGGACTTTGAAGCGGAGGTCCGCCGGACTTTCCCAACGAGCAGACCTGCCTACACACACCGGACTTTTCCAGCAGACTAGGTGGGGCGGACTATGGCCGGACTTTTGAAATGAACGGACTTGCCCACACACTGAGGAAAGTCCATTCAATTTGAATGCGGCTCCAGGTAGATGGGACTAGGGAAGAAAGTCAATCTCGCCGCCTTCAGCGACGAGATTGACTTGTCGCTGGCCTGTCACCTGGGGGACTTATTGGGGCTTAATAAGGGGGCCCCCAGATACCAGCCCCTCACCCTATGTGAATGAGTATGGGGTACAATGTACCACTACCCATTCACCTGGTGAAAAAAATGTAAATAAAACACAACACAAGGTTTTAAAATAATTTATTTCACAGCTTCGGGGGTCTTCTTCCGTCTTGGGGGGCTTCTCGCCGGACTCCTCCGCTATCTTCTGCTAGCTCTTCTGGGGGCCCCCTTATTAAAGGGGGCTCCCGGGTTCCGATAAGCCCCCTGCCCGCAAACCCTGACAACCAACGGCCAGGGTTGTCGGGAAGAGGCCCTTGTCCTCATCAACATGAGGACAAGGTGCTTTGGGGTGGGGGGCCACAGGGCCCCCCTTCCCCAAAGCACCCACCCCTCCATGTTGAGGGCACGTGGCCTGGTACGGTTCATGAGGGGGGCTGCTCGCTCGTCCCCACCCCCTTTCCTGACCGGCCAGGCTACGAGCTCGGATAAGGGTCTGGTATGGACTTTGGGGGGACCCCCACGCCGTTTTTCGGCATAGGGGGTTACCTTTAAAACCCATACCAGGCAACGGGGCTTGCAAGGTGTCAATCTCGCTGATGGAGGAGGCGACATTGACTTCCTTCTCTAGTCCCGTCGTACCTGAAGTCACGTTCAAAATGAATGGATGTTAGTCCGTGTGTGGGCTAGTCCGTTCGTTTGGAAAGTCGGGCGGTCTTGCACACAGACGAGCGGGAAGAAAAAGTCCGCCGGAGCCCACACGCTAGAAAATTGCTTAGAACCCCCAAACATTATATATTTTCTTTTAGCAGAGAATAAAATGGTGATTGTTGCAATACTTTGTCACACCGTATTTGCGTATTTGCGCAGTGGTCTTACAAACACAATGTTTTGGGAATAAATACACTTATTAAAAAATAAGAAAACAGTAAAGTTATCCCAATGTTTTTGTATAGCGTGAAAGATGTTATGCTGAGTAAATTGATACCTAACATGTCATGCTTTAAAATTGTGCACACTCGTGGAATGGTGACAAACTATGGTACTTAAAAATCTGTATAGGCCACCTTTAGGCCTCATGCACACGACATTTTTGGACGTTTTTACAGCAGCTGTTTTTGGCAGTAGATGTTTTTTTCTACAGTCATTAAACTCTCCATCATGTTATCTCCTATGTGTCCATGCACACATAGGCTGTTATCAGCCGTTTTAGGCAGTGGTGTTTTTGAGCAGTAAAAATACCCCATAACTAGTGGGTTCTAAGAGACGTTTTTCAGCTGTAGAGATGCTCTAATGCTGATAAACACTGATAAACATCGATAAACGCTCAAAAACTTCACTCAACAGCGTTTTTTAACCACTTAAGCCCCAGACCAATTGTCAGCCTAAGGACCAGAGGTCTTTTTACAATTTGGCACTGCACTGTTTTAACTGGTAATTGCGCGGTCATCAAATAGAGCTTTCTTTTTATGGTATTTGATTGCCTCTGCGATTTGTATTTTTTACGATATAAATGGAAAAAGACTGAAAATTTGAAAAAATATATATTTTCTACTTTTTGTTATAAGAAAAATCGAATAAACTCAATTTTAGTCATACATTTAGGCCAAAATGTATTCAGCCACATGTCTTTAGTAAAAAAAAAGTCAATAAGCGTATATTTATTGGTTTGCGCAAAAGTTATAGCGCCTACAAACTAGAGTACATTTTCTGGAATTTACACAGCTTTTAATTTATGACTGCCTATCTTATTTCTTGAGGTGCTAAAATGGCAGGGCAGTAAAACCCCCCCAAATGACCCCATTTTGGAAAGTAGACACCCCAAGTAAATTGCTGAGAGGCATGTTGAGCCCATTGATTTATTTATTTGTTTTTGTCCCAAGTGATTGAATAATGACAAAAAAAAAAAAAAGTTTACAAAAAGTTGTCACTAAATGATATATTGCTCACACATGCTATGGGCATATGTGAAATTATACCCCAAAAGACATTCTGCTGCTTCTCCTAGTTCAGGATTTAAATATAAAACGCTACCAAAAAAACTGTTAGCGATCGCAGGGATCAGGCCTGACAGTGACAGTGATCGATTGATACTGCACTTGGGTGTGCTGGGGCGGAGGGGCAAAACACAGGTGCTAGCAGGTATCTGGGCGGATCCCACTAACAATGCGTTTTTTTGGAGCCCTAAACTGCTGGGGACGCTAGTATAGATCTGATCAGATCAGATATTGATCTGTTCAGTTACTATACCACTACGGGTGGTGTATGCTTTGCGCGTAGGTGTTAGCGGTACTGGCACTAACCTAGCGCTGCCTGGGGCGACGCAGACCCTATCTGACCCTAAAACCTAATTGATATCACCCGCCGGTGATCAGGGGGTTAAATCTTTATTGGGTAATAAATGGTGGGTGCCCTGATGCTATAAAAAGCAAACTAACCAGAGTCACCCGTAACACTTATACGGTGATCACTGGTGAAAGGGTTAACTAGGGGCAATCAGGGGGTTAAAACCTTTATTAGGTAGTATATGGGGGTCCCTGACACTATATAAAAACCTGACGGGGAACCTAAATAACTAACTGGATAACCAGCATCACCAGTGACACTTATACGGTGATCGCTGGTGAAAGGGTTAACTCTAGGGGCAATCAGGGGGTTAAAACCTTTATTAGGTTGTATATGGGGGTACCTAACGCTATAAAAACCTGGCGATGAACCTAAAAAATAACTAGCTACCTAGTGACACCAGTGACACTAATGCAGCGATCAGAAAAATGATTGCTTAGTGACACTGTCAAAAGGGGGTGAAAGGGTTACCTGGGGGGGCAATCAAGGGGTTAAACCTTTATTAGGGGGGGTAGGGGGCTACACTGGACCTAACACTAACTGCCCTGACAATTTTTACAGTCACAACTGACACTAAATGCAGTGATCAGTAAATAAATGATCACTGCAATCAGTGATACTGTGACTGGGAGGGGGGGGGCGGATGGGGGGGGGTGATCAGGGGGTGACTGGGGGTTAAAGTGTGCCTATGTGTACCTACGTGTCAGTGTAGTGTTGGTGCACTTACTATGATGTCTTCTCTCCTCGCCGTCCGGTCAAAAAGACTGCCTCGAGGAGAGTGACATCACTTCCTCCTGCCTGTGTTTACACTACAGGAGCGATCGAGAGGGGATGGCCAGAAACCAACGGCCATCCCCTCATCCCGGATCACAGACCGCCGCAGCCAGCAGGAGGGGGTCCAATCGGACCCCCCACCCGCTGGAAGGCAGGCACGTACGGGTACGTGCTTGTGCCTGTCCGTGCCATTGTGCCGACGTATACTTACATGCAGCGGTCCTAAAGTGGTTAACATTTTTGATCCATTGAAAATAGAAAGAAAAAAAATCTTTCTTCAAAAAAAAAAAACGCTAAAAAACGATAACGCGGAAAAACACTAAAAACGCTAATAAACACTAAAAAACAATATTGCAAAAACATTGTGTAGCGCTGGCTCCTGAAGAGTACGCGCTATGTGTTTTTGAAATTTAAAGTTACACCTAAACTGCAGTTTGGTTTGGGTATTATTATTCCAAATTTTGATCTCAGCATCAGTCTGACTGGACTATGGGGTGTTCGGCCTGGCCATAGGGGGCGTTGTCCCCTTTGGTAGGCATGGAAACACCAGTCTGGTTGGGTGCTTTAAGGTTACTGTCTCTCGGAGCCAGCCCAGTGGGAGGGTCACTCTTGCTGTGTCTTCTGGGAGAGGGTACTTAAGATGCGGATGTCACGTGGTTCGAGGTTCCGGTCCAGAAGTATGTTCTGACTCCATGATCCTGGTCCTCCTGACCAGCCCCCAGAGGCCCTCGTGGCCTAGGGTGCAGATACATCCATTTCTGAGTCTCTGGGCTGGCTAGCCCGAGGCGCAATAACTGGAAGGAGGGTTCCAAGGTGGTCTGGTGCCGTCTCGGTTTTGGAGAGGCCCAGCAACTGCAAACGCAACCAGGGGAGTACTCTTCAGAAGAGGGCCACGCATAAGGCTTGCTGCTCAGCAAGAGCCTGGAAGCTAAGCTGGAAAGGACACCAGGTGAATCCACACTAGCACGGTATCGCCAGACCGGCTGCAAGATACTGGTACCATATGAGAGTTCTCTAATTTTATCCTTCCGTTACAACCAAGTCTGTGAGAGAGACGTTTTCATTCTAAGTTCTACAACCAAGTCTGCGGCAGAGACTTTGCTTTATTTGAATCACCTGTTGGTTGCTAAATTCACAAAAAGGGGATTTATCCAATAGTTGTAATATCCAGTTGCGAATGGCTATTCCCTGGATTGCATAAAGAGAGACATTTGAGTGTCAGCAGTTCCAAGAGTACCTGAGCTTTTCTACCTATACTCTCTATTCCCTAATGAGAGACTGTGTTTTGTTCAACGTTTTTTGAAAACAAAAATCCCTAAAGAGGATCGATTGTCAGTCTCTGCAGTTCATTGGACCATCTACCTCGGGAAACCCCTAGACGTACACAAAGTGAAGAAGGTAACGGTAAGCCCATTAAAGTCAGCCGCTCCTTTGGGGGTCATTGCTACAGGTGGGGGCTCGCAGTCTGGGATTTGCCGTTACCCCTCGCAATGAAAAGAATTGTACATGTGAGTTTTTGGGATAGATGGTGGAAGTTTTTTTTTTGGACTGCGCCATTTTGTGAAAGGCAAAAGGACATTCACTGTTGGTGCGCAAGCGTGGGAGGAGCCCTGGAAAAGCCTGCGAGTTGCACAACCAGAGGAGCCAGTGGGAGAAGCCTTGCTTGTTTCATTTCCCTGCATGAGGCACCGTGTGAGTGTGTTGTAGGAGGAGAGCGAAGTCAGTTGTGTTTTACAGAGCGAAGTCAGTTGTGTTTTACAGTACGGAGAAACGTTTGATAGGAAGAGGAAGAATGTTCTGAGTTCCAGGGGCATCGTCTGTTCTGGGACCCAGGATGCCATTAGTAGGAGGCCCTACGAGTGTGAGGCTGCCTGGTACCATGTTGACCGACACGGGGATCCGCCTGCTGCCGCAGGGACTCTTTATCCTTTATACCTCCAAGGACATTGAGGCCCTCGGCATGCTCTGCGGAGGATGTGAGGGATTGGTCGCAAGTCCCCGGCCGTTTGTCTGTTGCCGAGGATGCGGAGACTACTTGTTTAAAGTGGAACAGTCTATAGAGTCACCCCGGGCCTACCACATGGACTGGGCCACGGACATGGCCACCGAGGAGTCCATCGTCTATACTCCGATGGTGAGGACTACAGTTTCTGCATCATCCACTGTTGCGGGTACCCTGAAAAAAGACATTGTTTCTTCCCATGTGAGAGACGCTACCCCTGAAGTTATGGACAGGCTTTGTCCACCACCACTGCTACTACTATGCTTGCTCCGGAAAAAGGGGAGCGTGCAAAGACCTCTCGCAGTGACAGACCACCTCCAAGTCCGGCTGGACCGAAACGGTGGAAGAGGTTAGCCACGGAGAAGTATAGGAAAACTGTGAGTACTACAGTAAGAAATTATCTGCCAGCAGAGGAATTTCGGGATACGGAGTTGGACTCCAATTCTGATGCTGGAGGTGATGAGTACTTTGAACCCCAATTGCCGTAAGTCTAACTATGAAACAGCTTGAGTTCTGACCAGACCCACGCTTTTATTGGTAGAAGAGAGGCTACCGGAACTGTGTTTTTCTGGATTTAAAAGTTTTTACCTTTTCCCTGATTAAAATAAAGCAAGGACTGTGGGGTAGTTAGATAGGGTCAGTTCAAAAGAAACGCTGTGTCAAGACTACCTTATGGGTCGCAGTGCCTGCTTTAGGGAAAGACTGCACTTCAGTGACTCTGACCACTAGGTGGCATGGATCGGCACAAACATTACTGTTTTTACCTGAAAAAAAAACGTTTAAAGTTTAGAGAAGAGGACTCCATTGAGACTGGGATGGAATCCTGCTTTCTAATAAGTGTATAACTGTGTATATTTTAAGTGTAACTGTGTATATTTTACTTATGTTAACGGTTTTATACATTGTGATATTGCAACATGTTTTTTCCCTTCCTTTCCCTTCCCCATTCCTACCCTGAAGTTCAGGTACTGAAATGTTTCTAGGTTTAGGAATAGTGATGGCCGAACGGTTCGCCCGGCGGTCGTTTCGCGGCGAATTTCCGACTTTCGCCGTCCGCGGGTTCGAACGCCTTTTTCCGTCGTTCGCCCCGGCGGACTTACGTGTTTAATGTATACAAGAACTTTAACCTTTCGTGACACGTTTATCATGTGTTACAGGACAACCAATTGAGACATGACAGCTCATGGACACTTGGACATTCCCCCTAACCTATAAATACACCCGATCCGGTGGCCATTTTACATTCTTTCTTCTGTCACTGTAGGGAAAGGATCCTGTGTGGAGTAGGGACAGAGAAAACGCTAGCTATTTGGTACACAAAAGTTCTTTTCAGGACTGGTATAGGTGTTAGGTCAGCAGCCTGAGTTTCTTTTGTCAGTTTAGATAAAGGGACAGAGCGCTGTATGCTGCTATTTTAGGGACAGCTCAGCCAGATTAGTCTTTCTTCATCATCATCATCATCATCATCATTAGCTGTTACTATCAGGTCCACAAAAGAGCTGTTCCAGCTAATCGTTCCAGCCTACTCTTTTTTGCCAATTTGTATAGGGACAGGCAGGAAGCAGTGTGTCAGGCAGTGAGGATAATTTTAAAGACTTGCTGTTACTATTAGTTCCACAAAGGTTCTTTTCAGGACTGGTATCAGTGGTACGGTAATAGGCTTGTACACGTATAATATTCTTTCTTCCAAATATAGAAAGAATATTATACTTGACTGCTGCCCTTCTGCTGCAGTCTGCTAATCATTCACAACTCACTTGTTCCACAAAGCTCTTTATCAGGACTGGTAACTTGGTCTGTCTAGGGTGCTACGGTACATAGGCTTGGGTGCGGTACAGTCTGCTGTTCTGTAAGGACCGCTATCGGTCCACAATACATAGGGTTGCCGTGCACTACTGCTGACCGCTGCCCTATACTGCAGCAGTCCTTCATTGGTATAGGGACTGACGTACAGTCTGCTAATCACTAACACACAACCTGCTTGGTCCACAAAAGTTCTTATAAGGACTGGTAACTTGGTATAGGGTGCTACGGTACATAGGCCTGAGTGCGTTACAGTCTGCTGTTCTGTAAGGACCGCTATCGGTCCACAATACATAGGGTTGCCGTGCACTACTGCTGACCGCTGCCCTATACTGCAGCAGTCCTTCAGCGGTATAGGGACTGACGCACAGTCTGCTAAACACTAACACACAACCTGCTTGGTCCACAAAAGTTTTTATAAGGACTGGTAACTTGGTATAGGGTGCTACGGTACATAGGCCTGAGTGCAGTACAGTCTGCTGTTCTGTAAGGACCGCTATCGGTCCACAATACATAGGGTTGCCGTGCACTACTGCTGACCGCTGCCCTATACTGCAGCAGTCCTTCATTGGTATAGGGACTGACGTACAGTCTGCTAATCACTAACACACAACCTGCTTGGTCCACAAAAGTTCTTATAAGGACTGGTAACTTGGTATAGGGTGCTACGGTACATAGGCCTGAGTGCGTTACAGTCTGCTGTTCTGTAAGGACCGCTATCGGTCCACAATACATAGGGTTGCCGTGCACTACTGCTGACCGCTGCCCTATACTGCAGCAGTCCTTCATTGGTATAGGGACTGACGTACAGTCTGCTAATCACTAACACACAACCTGCTTGTTCCACAAAAGTTCTTATAAGGACTGGTAACTTGGTATAGGGTGCTACGGTACATAGGCTTGAGTGCGGTACAGTCTGCTGTTCTGTAAGGACCGCTATCGGTCCACAATAGATAGGGTTGACGTGCACCACTGCTGACCGCTGCCCTATACTGCAGCAGTCCTTCAGCGGTATAGGGACTGACGTACAGTCTGCTAAACACTAATACACAACCTGCTTGGTCCACAAAAGTTCTTATAAGGACTGGTAACTTGGTATAGGGTGCTACGGTACATAGGCTTGAGTGCGGTACAGTCTGCTGTTCTGTAAGGACCGCTATCGGTCCACAATAGATAGGGTTGACGTGCACCACTGCTGACCGCTGCCCTATACTGCAGCAGTCCTTCAGCGGTATAGGGACTGACGCACAGTCTGCTAAACACTAACACACAACCTGCTTGGTCCACAAAAGTTTTTATAAGGACTGGTAACTTGGTATAGGGTGCTACGGTACATAGGCCTGAGTGCGTTACAGTCTGCTGTTCTGTAAGGACCGCTATCGGTCCACAATACATAGGGTTGCCGTGCACTACTGCTGACCGCTGCCCTATACTGCAGCAGTCCTTCATTGGTATAGGGACTGACGTACAGTCTGCTAATCACTAACACACAACCTGCTTGGTCCACAAAAGTTCTTATAAGGACTGGTAACTTGGTATAGGGTGCTACGGTACATAGGCCTGAGTGCGTTACAGTCTGCTGTTCTGTAAGGACCGCTATCGGTCCACAATACATAGGGTTGCCGTGCACTACTGCTGACCGCTGCCCTATACTGCAGCAGTCCTTCAGCGGTATAGGGACTGACGCACAGTCTGCTAAACACTAACACACAACCTGCTTGGTCCACAAAAGTTCTTATAAGGACTGGTAACTTGGTATAGGGTGCTACGGTACATAGGCCTGAGTGCAGTACAGTCTGCTGTTCTGTAAGGACCGCTATCGGTCCACAATACATAGGGTTGCCGTGCACTACTGCTGACCGCTGCCCTATACTGCAGCAGTCCTTCATTGGTATAGGGACTGACGTACAGTCTGCTAATCACTAACACACAACCTGCTTGTTCCACAAAAGTTCTTATAAGGACTGGTAACTTGGTATAGGGTGCTACGGTACATAGGCTTGAGTGCGGTACAGTCTGCTGTTCTGTAAGGACCGCTATCGGTCCACAATAGATAGGGTTGACGTGCACCACTGCTGACCGCTGCCCTATACTGCAGCAGTCCTTCAGCGGTATAGGGACTGACGTACAGTCTGCTAAACACTAATACACAACCTGCTTGGTCCACAAAAGTTCTTATAAGGACTGGTAACTTGGTATAGGGTGCTACGGTACATAGGCTTGAGTGCGGTACAGTCTGCTGTTCTGTAAGGACCGCTATCGGTCCACAATAGATAGGGTTGACGTGCACCACTGCTGACCGCTGCCCTATACTGCAGCAGTCCTTCAGCGGTATAGGGACTGACGCACAGTCTGCTAAACACTAACACACAACCTGCTTGGTCCACAAAAGTTTTTATAAGGACTGGTAACTTGGTATAGGGTGCTACGGTACATAGGCCTGAGTGCGTTACAGTCTGCTGTTCTGTAAGGACCGCTATCGGTCCACAATACATAGGGTTGCCGTGCACTACTGCTGACCGCTGCCCTATACTGCAGCAGTCCTTCATTGGTATAGGGACTGACGTACAGTCTGCTAATCACTAACACACAACCTGCTTGGTCCACAAAAGTTCTTATAAGGACTGGTAACTTGGTATAGGGTGCTACGGTACATAGGCCTGAGTGCGTTACAGTCTGCTGTTCTGTAAGGACCGCTATCGGTCCACAATACATAGGGTTGCCGTGCACTACTGCTGACCGCTGCCCTATACTGCAGCAGTCCTTCAGCGGTATAGGGACTGACGCACAGTCTGCTAAACACTAACACACAACCTGCTTGGTCCACAAAAGTTCTTATAAGGACTGGTAACTTGGTATAGGGTGCTACGGTACATAGGCTTGAGTGCGGTACAGTCTGCTGTTCTGTAAGGACCGCTATCGGTCCACAATAGATAGGGTTGACGTGCACCACTGCTGACCGCTGCCCTATACTGCAGCAGTCCTTCAGCGGTATAGGGACTGACGTACAGTCTGCTAAACACTAATACACAACCTGCTTGGTCCACAAAAGTTCTTATAAGGACTGGTAACTTGGTATAGGGTGCTACGGTACATAGGCTTGAGTGCGGTACAGTCTGCTGTTCTGTAAGGACCGCTATAGGTCCACAATAGATAGGGTTGACGTGCACCACTGCTGACCGCTCACCTATACTGCAGCAGTCCTTCAGCGGTATAGGGACTAAGAGTTTTGTCACAGGGTCATTTAAAAAATGACATGCAGAGGAAGAGGCAGGCCCTTCCGCAGGGGTGGTAGGGGTAGGGCAGGAGCAACAGGCTTGAGCCAAAGTGGGAAGTTGCAGAAGGTGCGTTCAATTACTTTAAAGGATGCACCAGACTTGGTTGAGTGGCTCGCTCAGCCTTACTCTTCTGCACCCTCCTCATCCTCTCGATCTGCACCCTCTTCTTCACTCTCTGCTATGTGCACCCCCAAAGACACTACCACCAACAACACGACCACCACCACCACCACCACATACCTTCCGCTTGAGTCACTGGAATTATTTTCCGATCCATATCAAGAGGACATTTCTGATGCGCAGCCACTCTTGGTATTGGATCAGGAAGAGGAGGTAGCAACAAGCGCTACTCAGCAGTCTGACGCCAGTACCCAGATCAGCCCAAGGAGGAGGTTGGTCCCCGGTGTTGCTGCCTACTCTACTTATAGCGGTGGGGAAGGTGACGTTGATGATGACGTGTCTAGTGATGTCACGTGGGTGCCCACAAGAGAGGAAGAGGAGGGGAGTTCAGAGGGAGATATGGACCAGCAGATAGGGAGGAGAAGCAGCAATGACTTACATTGCACAGCAGGGACAAAGCAGACTGCAAATGTATCAGGAGCGAGTCATCGACCATGTACGGTCACATCTGGCGCTCCCAGGACACCGGCACATGGCTCCGCAGTGTGGGCTTTTTTTAACGTGTCCGCTGCTGACAATAGCGTTGCCATCTGCAATCTTTGCAGTCAACGCGTTAGTCGCGGTAAGCCCAATACTCACCTAGGGACGACCGCCTTAAGAAGGCACATGAGCAGCCATCACCGAGCCCAGTGGGAGCAACGGAACACACAAAGCCACACTGCAGGCTCTCACCGTCCAGCCTCGTCTTCTACTTCTCCTTCTCCTCTCTCCTCACAATTGTCCTCCACTCCACCTTCCATCACGCCAAGCTCACATTTTTCTGCAAAAAGGCAGGCTTCCGTGGGCCTAATGTTTGAGCGTAAAAAAATGATGACGCCGGATAACCCTCTTGCCCAACGGTTGGCGGCTGGCTTGTCAGAACTCATAGCCCGCCAACTACTGCCATATAAACTGGTGGACTCGGAGGCCTTTCGCAAATTTGTGGCCATTGGAACACCACAATGGAAGGTCCCAGGAAGGAAGTATTTCTCAGAGAAGGGCATCCCAGAGCTATATGGCCATGTTCAGCGGCAAGTGAATGTATCTCTGGCACACAGTGTCGGTGCCAAGATACATCTGACCACAGACACGTGGTCTAGCAAACACGGGCAGGGAAGGTATATCAGTTTTACTGCCCACTGGGTGAACCTTCTGACGGCCGTCAAGCATGTAACCCGTGGCACCCGTGTAGATTTGGTTTTACCGCCACGGATTGCATGCAGGCCTGACTCTTCTTCTCCTCCTCCTACTCCATCCTCCTCCCTCTCCTCCTCAGCTGCCTCCTCCTTTTCCGCTGCTAGCGTCTCTTCCACTGCACCGCCCAAGCTCCCCAGAACCTATTCCACATGCCAGGTGAGACGTTGCCATGCCGTGCTGCGTCTGTTGTGCCTGGAAGCAAAGAGCCACACTGGCCCGGCACTCCTTTCAGCTTTGCGTTCACAGGCAGATGAGTGGCTAACACCGCTCAATTTGACAGTTGGTAAAGTGGTGTGTGACAACGGTGCCAATCTGCTTAGCGCATTGAAACAGGGCAAAATCACGCACGTGCCGTGCATGGCACACGTCTTAAACTTGGTCGTGCAGCGATTCCTTGTCAAATACCCTGGGGTCCAGGACATCTTGCGGCAGGCAAGGAAAATCTCGGCCCATTTCAGAAGATCTTACACGGCCATGGCTCGCCTTGCTGACATTCAGCGGCGACACCATCTGCCGGTCAGACGTCTTATTTGCGATTGCCCGACGCGATGGAACTCAACCTTCTATATGCTTGATAGGCTGCTCCAGCAGAAACGTGCAGTTAACGTCTACCTGTATGAACTCTGCGAAAGAAACGGTTCTGGGGAGCTGGGTTTTTTTTCACCGCGCCAGTGGCTGCTCATGCGCGACACATGCAGACTTCTGCGGCCATTTGAGGAGATCACCAAACTGGTCAGTCGCAGCCATGGCGCCATCAGTGACATGGTACCTTATGCCTTCTTTCTGGAGCGTGCATTGCGTCGTGTCATTGATCAGGCTGTGGAGGAGCAGGAGCGGGAAGATGAGGAAGTCGCAATGCTGGATGAATTCCCAGGGGGGGCTACTCTATCTGAGACAAGTCAACAACAGGAGTCTGATGAGGAGTCAGAGGAGGATGGTGCCGGGGCGGATGAGCAGGAGCAAGAAGAGCATGCTTTAAACCTTTCTGGGATCCCTGTTGTGCGAGGATGGGGAGAGGAGAATGAAGAGGACGACATTATCCTGGATGATGAGCAGGAGCCAGGCCACCACACCGCTTCCACTTTAGTGCAAATGGGGGCCTTCATGCTCCAGTGTTTTAATAGGGACCCCCGTATAAAAAGCATGAGGGTCAAGGACCAGTACTGGGTGGCAACGTACTTAGACCCCCGGTACAAACACAAAATGGCGGAAATGTTACCGCCGTCGCAGAGGGCTGTCAGAATGCAGCACTTCCAGGCCTTGCTTCGAGAAATGCTGCATTCTGCTTTTGCGTGCGCTGGCAGAGGAGCAATTCCCACTCCCAGAGAAGGATTTGCGGGTACCAATCCAACAGCGCCTGCAAGAAGAGGCCGGTTTGAAGATGTGTTGGTGACTTCGGATATGAGGTCATTCTTTCAGCCGACCCATCGACAGGTGTCATCCGGATCCAGCATCAGGGAACGCCTAGACCGTCAGGTGTCCGACTACATTGGGTTAACGGCCGATGTGGACGCTCTGAGGAGTGATGAACCCCTAGACTACTGGGTGGGCAGGCTTGACCTCTGGCCAGAGCTTGCCCAATTTGCAATCGAACTGTTGGCTTGCCCCTCATCCAGTGTCCTGTCCGAAAGGACGTTCAGCGCAGCAGGGGGGATTGTGACCGATAAGCGTACTCGCCTAGCTCACCACAGTGTTAACTACCTCACATTTCTAAAAATGAATGAGGCATGGATCTCGGAGGAATTCAACACATGTGATCAGTAGACCATGTATATGTCTATAAACAATTTTTGGAATCAAGCACACAGACCTTCTTAATTCATTTGGCTCACTTCCCTGACCCAAAAAAGCACACCGTACTATATGCCCCTACCCTCCTCTTTGAAGAGGTTGAGCGGTGTCATATTTCTACTGGGGCTGCTTATTATGAGGGGTTCCCACCATCCCTGTGCTGTGCTGACTTCCTCCTGGGTGTTCTTATTATGAGGGGCTCCCACCATCCCTGTGCTGTGCTGACTTCCTCCTGGGGGTTCTTATTATGAGGGGATCACACCATCCCTGTGCTGTGCTGACTTCCTCCTGGGGCTGCTTACGGTGCTGCTGTCAGCGCTGTATGTCACGGAGCTGCTGTCAGCGCTGTATGTCACGGAGCTGCTGTCAGCGCTGTATGTCACGGAGCTGCTGTCAGCGCTGTATGTCACGGAGCTGCTGTCAGCGCTGTATGTCACGGAGCTGCTGTCAGCGCTGTATGTCACGGAGCTGCTGTCAGCGCTGTATGTCACGGAGCTGCTGTCAGCGCTGTATGTCACGGAGCTGCTGTCAGCGCTGTATGTCACGGAGCTGCTGTCAGCGCTGTATGTCACGGAGCTGCTGTCAGCGCTGTATGTCACGGTGCTGCTGTCAGCGCTGTATGTCACGGAGCTGCTGTCAGCGCTGTATGTCACGGAGCTGCTGTCAGCGCTGTATGTCACGGAGCTGCTGTCAGCGCTGTATGTCACGGAGCTGCTGTCAGCGCTGTATGTCACGGAGCTGCTGTCAGCGCTGTATGTCACGGTGCTGCTGTCAGCGCTGTATGTCACGGAGCTGCTGTCAGCGCTGTATGTCACGGAGCTGCTGTCAGCGCTGTATGTCACGGAGCTGCTGTCAGCGCTGTATGTCACGGAGCTGCTGTCAGCGCTGTATGTCACGGAGCTGCTGTCAGCGCTGTATGTCACGGAGCTGCTGTCAGCGCTGTATGTCACGGAGCTGCTGTCAGCGCTGTATGTCACGGAGCTGCTGTCAGCGCTGTATGTCACGGAGCTGCTGTCAGCGCTGTATGTCACGGAGCTGCTGTCAGCGCTGTATGTCACGGAGCTGCTGTCAGCGCTGTATGTCACGGAGCTGCTGTCAGCGCTGTATGTCACGGTGCTGCTGTCAGCGCTGTATGTCACGGAGCTGCTGTCAGCGCTGTATGTCACGGAGCTGCTGTCAGTGCTGTATGTCACGGAGCTGCTGTCAGCGCTGTATGTCACGGAGCTGCTGTCAGCGCTGTATGTCACGGAGCTGCTGTCAGCGCTGTATGTCACGGTGCTGCTGTCAGCGCTGTATGTCACGGAGCTGCTGTCAGCGCTGTATGTCACGGAGCTGCTGTCAGCGCTGTATGTCACGGAGCTGCTGTCAGCGCTGTATGTCACGGAGCTGCTGTCAGCGCTGTATGTCACGGAGCTGCTGTCAGCGCTGTATGTCACGGTGCTGATGTCAGTGCTCTGTATTACGGTGCTGCTGTCAGTGCTCTGTATCTCCTGCACCCTCTTGTTTGCCTACCCTGGTCCCTGACCTTCCCTCTCCTCCATTGCCTTCATTAGCTCCATAGTCCTGAATTGTCAGAACAATTTCCCAAATAAAAAAAAAATGCTTGTAGTTATCGATCCCAAATTCACCTCATACATGTATTATGCTATTGTCCAGGTGGTGGGACTACGTGCTACCCCCTAATAATTACCCCGTGGCCGCAAATTCGACCTAAAGGTTTGCGAAATTCGCCTTCCATTGAAGTCAATGGAGCCCGCGGCGAACGGTCGTTTTCGCGAACGTTTGTGTCCGTTCGCGTTTCGCGTTCGCGAAACGTCCCGTCGGAAGTTCGTCCATCACTATTTAGGAATTGTTTTTTAGCTAGATGATGGGGACATTGTCTAAATCACAAGGGGAAGTGTGTAGCGCCGGCTCCTGAAGAGCATGCGCTATATGTTTTTTGAAATTTGAAGTTACACCTAAACTGCAGTTTGGTTTGGATAATATTATTCCAAATTTTGATCTCAGCATCAATCTGACTGGACTATGGGGTGTTCGGCCTGGCCATAGGGGGCGTTGTCTTCTTTGGTAGGCATGGAAACACAGTCTGGTTGGGTGCTTTAAGGTTACTTTCTCTCGGAAATAATAAACCATAAACAAACATCGGATCCTGAGGCGTTTCGTCACCTGACTGAATTGCGTACACTTTTCTCAAAATTGTTAGACTGCAGAATTTACCGTAGGCTGCGCTACATCGCTCATACGTATTATAAGCATGGCAACAAATGCAGTAGGTTACTGGCGAGGACACTTCGCAAATGGCGCGTTTTAGCTCATGTCTATAAGTCACACTCTCCACCGGTCCAACATACTTCAAAAATTGCTTCCATGTTTCGTGACTACTACACAGCCCTGTACAATCTGGACTCCACCTCCGCTCCGACGTACGTAGATCTTAAGCGATCACCTATTGAGACATACCTTTCCTCAGTAGGTTTTCCCAATCTATCGGGGTGAACAAATATCTGCGCTAACTAAAAAAGAACAAGAAAAGCAGCCAGCACAGTTTGTTAATTCTTCAAACACAAATATAAAAAGTCCAAAATGCAGCGCTTCAATAAAGCAAATTAGATAAATATATGTGATAGTCCATGTGGCAATTAATATAAAATAGAGATAACGTAGGTCCTCCACCAAACTTCAATGTGCAAAAGATTCATCAATATCAGAAAGGCATCAGGACTCACACAAGAAAACTGATATATTGTGCAGCTCACCGCATGCTTGAATTGGCCAGCCTGACATGTTTCATCCTATGTGGATCTCATCAGAGGCATGCTTCTGATGATATCCACATGGAATGAAACATGTCAGGCTGGCCGATGAAAGCACGCTGTGAGCTGCAGAATTTCTATGTCATGGTGTTCCTTTTTATCTGTAAGTAGACTACAATAAAAATGTTTGTTTTACCTCTAAGGGCTTCACTATTGTTGCTTTTCTCCTCATTTAGGTTTATATCCTGTTGGTGATCGCACAATATATCCATCTTCTTTTGTGAGTCCTGATGCCTTTCTGATATTGATGAACCTGGATATTTCTATGACCTGCTTATCAAGTTTGGAGTGTGCCATTCGAATCCATTACTGACCTCTTGCATCATATGATTACATTGCTTGTTTTCATATCTTTCTGGTAAGCAGATTGATAGCACGTGGGTGTGGTGTGCTTTTCTTTTGCAGATTGAAGTTTGGTGGAGGACCTACGTCTTTCCAATCTATCCCCAGAACAGAAAGCAGAACTTGAACGCCCTATCACTACAGCCGAGTTGCTGGCAACTGTTAGGTCTCTCCCTACTGGAAAAAGCCCTGGGCCTGACGGCTTCACCAGGGCTTATTATCTAAAGTTTTTTGATCAGCTCCAGGCCCCTTTATGCACATTCCTTAACTCCCTAGCTACCAATGGGCATCTCCCACAGGGGGCCTTGCGAACACACATCACAGTTCTCCCGAAAGATGGAAAAGACCCTAACCTACCACAGAGCTACCGTCCTATTTCCCTACTAAACACGGACCTCAAGATATTCTCTAAAATTCTCGCCAACCCCCTCAAAGACCTCCTTCCTGAGATGATACATGCTGACCAGACAGGTTTTATCATGAGACGGGAGGCTAGGGATAACTCTATCAGAGCTCTTCAACTCATCCACTGGGCCCACACACGCGGTCATATGCCTCCCTATTTGATTCTATCTATATAAGCGGAGAAGGCATTTGATCGTGTGGACTGAGACTTTCTTGATGCAGTATTGATGCAAATGGGTTTAAGTCTTCATATGCTATGCTGGATCTCAGCGCTATACGCATCCCCTACTGCTCAGATAAAGGGGAACAGTGGTCTCTCCTCGATGTTCCCCATCAGAACGGCATGAGACAGGGATGCCCACTTTCCCCCCTCTTGTTCGGACTGGTCTTGGAACCACTGTTGCGAAAAAAGTCAGATCCAACCCGAGCATTAAGGCTGGGTTCACATTGCAGCGATGTGAGAAAGCCGCGAATCCGCGGCGGGTTCCCGCATCGCATGCCTCCCGGCGGCAGTTCACACTGCCCTATGCAAACTGCTGGGAGTGTCAGTGAAACGTTAATGACACCCCCAGATCAGTTCGCATATCGCAGTGCGATCTGCAAACTCGGACAGGAATCGGATCGCATGGTGTGAACACCCATGCGATCCGATACTGCTGCGGACCAAAAAAAGGGTTCTGTGCGAGTTTGGGGCGGGTGCGATGCAAATTCAGCCATACTATCTGTATGGCTGAACTCGCATCGCACAGAGATCGGATGTGATTTGCACTGCAGTGCGGTGCGAATCACATCCGGTTCTCGTAGCCGCAGCAGTGTGAACCCAGCCTAAAGGGGTGCAGGTGGGTTCTCTGGAACACAAGCTCTCTGCTGATGCGGACAATGTCCTCTTTCATGTAGCGGATCCCCTTGTCTCATTGACAATTCTCCCCTTGATGGGAGAATTGTTCGCCTATGGAGAAGTGTCCAACTTCCGAATTAACTATGCTAAATCTGAGATTCTGCCGATCACCACACCCTCTGTCCTGACCTCCTCTCTGAAGGGATCTTTTCCCTTCACATGGGCGTCCCCCTCTATGGGATACTTGGGCGTCCAGCTTTCAGGTCGTCTCGACTCCCTATAGTACCTACCTGACACACGCTGAACTACTTGACACTGACCTACCTGACATACACTGACCTACCTGACATAAACTGATCTACACTGACCTACCTGACACCCACTGACCTACACTGACCTACCTGACACACACTGACCTACCTGACCCATACTGACCTACCTGACCTACACTGACCTACCTGACCAGACTTCAGGTGTCCTCCTGCAGCTCAGTGGTGTGCCCATCACACAGTAGAGTAGACTCCAGGCAGCCAGAGCCATAATGAGGAGAGGAGAGCTGCCCGCCCAAGCGTTGAGAGGGGTTGGGATTTTCTCACAGTGGCGCAGCGGGTGCATTGTAATTCCCGCATTCTGGAGCCTGCAGTGTCTATGATGGATGTCACACGTCCCACGGTCCCCGCATTGCACCAGTGGGACGTCCATCAGCACTGCAGGCTCCAGAAGGCGGGACCTGCTATTACACTCGGCCTCGCTCAGGTCAGATTGGTCCCCGCTCGGCGGCGGTGCTCAGGGCTAATAATAGAACCATGACCACCTAAGACCCAGGCTTTTTGGAAACACACTTGGAGCTTCAGCCACTGTCAGCCCCCCGTCCCCCTGCCGACGCCACTGGTTGGCCGTACAAATATCCTCAAAATGTCGATACTGCTCCGCATACTCTTTTTCCTGCAGATGGTACCTATGCATTTACCCTGGCACTTCTTCATGGAGCTCTGCAGCCTCTTCATTAAGTTTGTGTGGGGTGGTAAGAGACCATGCCTTGCCATGGCATTGCTACAAAGATGTAAGCTAACAGGGGGTCTAGGTATACCCAAAGTATTCCAATATTACCAGGCGATTGCACTGCAGCGTATCCTCAACTGGAGGTTCCACATATCCCTTAAAGTGGTTGTAAACCCTTACAACGTCATCGCGGCTCCGGCCAATTACAGCGATGGAGCCCGCAATACCCCGGTGTAACTCTTGGAGTGATGTAGCCAGCTGGAGTGGTGAACGAGGACTGCTGCGGTGGCTTCAATCTAAGGTAATACATATTGAGCTAGTATGCTATGCATACTAGCTCATTATGCCTTTGTCTTGCAGGTTTTTTTTTTTTTTTTGGGTTTACAACCACTTTAAGCTCTGGATTCCCCTGCAAAAGACTATGACAGCTGCGATTTGTCATGCGCACCCTGAGTCCCCTGCAGGAGATAGGGGTTTCTCTGACTGGGTGTCCCCACTAACCGTACACTCCCTGAAGATATGGAACAGAGTGAATGGCCTTTTGGCGCTAGCACCATGGACATCCCCACTGGCACCTGTGGGTGGATATCCGTGGTTCCCCCCAGGGGAGTGGGTATCCCTCCTCGGAATCTGGGCTAGTGATGGGGTTGTTAGCCTGGCTCGATTTCTGAAGGGTCATTCCCTGGTTCCACTCACCACCCTCAGGGAACGATATGGTGGTTTCCCCTTTGATATCTGGAGACACCGTCAACTAATGGATTTTGTAGCCAAGTGCAACAGAAACTCACAGATTAAGACGAACCTTACCGAATTTTAATGCATATGGGTGGCTGGAGACCCCCTACCCCATTTGATTTGAGTCCTCTACAAGATGCTGGAGACAGCAACACCAACCCCAAGCCCCTTTTCATAAAAGAATGTGAGCGGAACCTCCAGTGTGAATTCACGGATGAGCAGCTGCATCACCTGTATCATCTGATCCACTTAAGTTCTGTAGATTCCAGGACCCAAGAAAATAACCACAAGCTTTTATCGAGGTGGTACAGGGTGCCCTCATCTCTGGCTAGAATTTTTCCCTCTGCCTCCGACCGGTGCTGGAGTAGATGTGGAATAAAGGGAACACTTCTCCATATATGGTGGGAGTGCCCAGTGTTAACACCGTTTAGGTCTATGGTTGGCAGGCATATATCAGATGGTCTGGGTATAGACCTCCCAACCTCGCCAAAACATTTTTTGCTCCATGTTCCCCCCATGCCTATATGCAGCTACAAACATAGTACTCTCCCCCATCTCCTCAACGCAGCTAAACGCCTCATACCAATACATTGAAAAGCCCGCACACCTCAAGCGAGCTTGACTGGGTTGGAAAGGTGAGGGAAATCATGGAGGCAGAGGACTGGCTTGCTACTTGTAAAGGCACCCGAGAACGATTTGAGCTTACATAGGCAGCCTGGAAAAAACACGTACATGACATGACCACAGTCTCATCTAGCCTAGACGTTGCTTTACTGGCCCTAGCAGATCCCTCCTTTAAGAGACTTGTCCAAGCGAACCAACTCCAAATGACTAGCGGCTCCACATAGGATATGCCCAATCAGCTTATGAACCTGGTGAGAAATTTTTTATTTATTTTTTTTGTTGTCTTTTCTTTTAGTACCTTTCGTGCATTCTTGTTTTCGTTTTTATTCATGCTACCTGAGAGGTTACCCAATACCTGACCATTCATGGTACCTCAAGTTTTCTTATGATATTAATGCACTATGAGTCTTATATACACTACCTTTTGATCTTATGATTGGGATCGCCCTACTTTCTCCCCATGCGGGAGTGAGATTTGTAAAAATGGCCCGAATGTCCAGGACACAGAAGGTACCCTTGTAAACACAACACATTGATATGTCTCCCTGCTATTACTGTTGTTTTCATTTGGGCCATGACAGATGTATACCTTGTTCCCCTCCTTTATCCTTTTTCCTCATCCCCTCATTCTTTGTGTACACTCCCTTGCTGTAATGACAAAATGTCATCGGGTCACGGGTCCCGCGGACTCGATTGCCACAGGGATACCCGCGATCGCCTCACGGAGAGTAAGAACAGGGAGATGCTAATGTAAACAAGCATCTCCCTGTTCTGCCTAGTGACAGTGTCACTGATCTCTGCTCCCTGTCATCGGGAGCAAAGCTCAGTGACGTGTCACACACAGCCACGCCCCCCCCCACAGTTAGAAACACTCCCCAGGGCACACTTAACCCTTACACTGTTCCCTAGTGGTTAACCCCTTCACTGCCAATGTCATTTACACAGGAATCACTGCATTTGTATAGCACTGATTGCTGTATAAATGACAATGGTCCCAAAAATGTGTCAAAAATGTCCGATGTGTCCGCCATAACGTCGCAGACAAGATAAAAATCGCTGATCGCCACCAGTACTAGTAAAAAATTGTATTATTAATAAAAATGCCATAAAACTATCTCCTATTTTGTAAACGCTATAACTTTTGCGCAAACCAGTCAATAAACGCTTATTGAGATTTTTTTTTTTACCAAAAATATGTAGAAGAATACGTATTGGCCTAAACTGAGGAAAAAAAATGTTATAGCAAAATGTAAAAAAAGAATGTGTTTTTTTTCAAAATTGGCGCTCTTTTTTTGTTTATAGCGCAAAAAATAAAAACCGCAGGGGTGATCAAATACCACCAAAAGAAAGCTCTATTTGTGGGAAAAAAAGGATGTAAATTTTGTTTGGGAGCCACGTCGCACTACCACACAATTGTCAGTTAAAGCAAAGCAGTGCCGGATTGCAAAAAGTGCTCTGGTCTTTGGCTAGCAAAATGGTCAAGGGCTTAAGTGGTTAAAAAAGGCCTGGACTCTTTTTAAATGCACAAATATTACTGGATACTTATATTTATAGGTATTAGAACCAGGGTTAGTTAATCCGGGGAATATTCGATTGTCTGTCTACAGGGAATCAGGAAGATTTTTTTCCTCTGCAGGAGCAAATTCAATCATGCTTTGTTCGGGTTTATTTGCCTTACTTTGGATCAACTGGGTATATTAGGATTGTGCATATGATGTTGATCTGCAGTTGCCATGGTGCTGCACATATGATCAGCTATGACACCAGTCATTTGAGGCTTGACAGTTCCTAGTTATCATTTAAGGCCTGCCTTTATAAATTAAATCAGAGCTGCATCCATCAATTTAACTGTTTCCAAAAACATTTACATTTAAGGCATGCCATGAATAATGAATGTCACAGTTGCTTGTGCTCTTAACCGAACCATCAAGCTATCAAATGGCTGGTGTTATAACTGATCACATAAGCTACATTCAACAAACACAACACAAGATCGCAATAGCGAATGAAACAAGACACAATGACACATGACAAACACTACTCATGATAGGGAAGGACATTAGATGGATCAAACTTCGGCCAGGCCGTGCAATTTTGATCCATCTATGGTCATCTTTGCTCTTCAGACTGCTCCTGGCAGTGGGTGGTCCTCTGGCGATGCTTAGATCGGCACTGATATGTGTCATTGCATTCTTCTACACTACTCAGGAGCGGTCCCAAGATGCCCTGCATTCACAGTACTAATTTTTCTACATAAACAACACTGGCCATCATTCAACTTGGAAATCTGAGGCCATCTTGTGAGGAAAAGAAATACTGCAGGAAACAGCTCTACATCTAGGAGTTGGCCAGCGGGTTTAGTGTTGGCTTGGTGCCCTACTGGGCAAGATAACCATTCTAACATGTATGATTTCAGGAAAAGCAATAACATAACCCCCAACAGTTTGACCCTTTATTCAGTAAGTAAAACCTTACAGAATGTCCATGTGCAACATACAAAATTATTTTTTTATGATGAATAATTAGGTGCTGGGTTATCATTTATGATAAAGTCAGGGTTTTGTTCTTCAAAGCTTCCTACTCCGCCCAAAACCAAAATGTCTCTCCAGTAATGAATGATAGTAAAAGATATAACTGGGGGGATGGTTTAGTATTCCTTAATGTTTTTAATATGAACATTACATTTTGTAATTTTGTTTCGCTGATCCACCACTCCACCATTTCACTAATGCCGCTGTAAAGACTTTAATACTGTCCGAAAGTCCTCAACATCATTCTTTCAACGCCGGTCATCTGGTAGCCATTTTTGTTAGCTGAAAAATTTGAACAGGGTTAGTATCACTGGAGAGTTACATTTTGTACATTTGCTATGTTTCTTGGTGCAACAGTTAAAGCAGTTAGGTTATTTGGCAGGAAACTTGTTTTTTTTTAAATCAGATCATTTTTATTGAGAACAAAAGTAAAATTTTCTGTTTACAACAAACAAATGCATCACATAACTGAGAGGACACAGATTTATCCATTATTATGGCCAACCCGCTACATAATGCATGCGTTCACACTGTTCAAAAGGCACGAGTTCATGCAAAACAAAGAAGTACTGTCTAGAAAAGGTACATCTGAACCTATAATCCTTGAATTACTTAATATTGTGTGTGCCGTCATTATATCCTAACCCCCAGCTCTGCTCCCAGTCCTTAGCAGGGCCATCAAGCAGGGCAGGGTTGCCACGTACCCCTAAGCAGCGGGGAGTGGTTCACAGTATTCGTATATATTAACAGTTGGGTAAAACAAAACAATAAATTCAACCACTGCAGATCTAGATACCATCACAGTAAGGCCCCTTTCACACTGGGGTGGTTTTCAGACGTTACAGTGCTAAAAATAGCGCCTTTGTAGCGCCTGAAAAAAACCGGCCCCTTTCACTCCAGTGTGAAAGCCGGAGGGCTTTCACACTGGAGCGGTGCGCTGGCAGGACAGTGAAAAAAGTCCTGCTAGCCGCATCTTTGGAGCGGTGAAGGAGCGGTGTATTCACCGCTCCTAAACCGCTCCTACCCATTGAAATCAATGGGACAGCGCGGCAATACCGCTGGCAAAGTGCCGCTGCAGCGGCGCTTTGCGGGCGGTTTTAACCCTTTTTCGGCTGCTAGCGGGGGTTAAAACCACCCCGCTAGCGCCCGCAGACCGCCGCTAAAACGACGGTAAAGCGCCGCTAAAAATAGCGGCACTTTACCGCCGACGCCCGCACCGCCCCAGTGTGAAAGGGGCCTAAGTATATTCCTCCAGTTTAAATTGTACAAGGAGCACTACCATACCATTCCCCCTGGCCACATACCCCATCTGTCTTTCTAGCAATTTCTATAGCTAAGCAGACGATGTTGTCCTGCCACCGAGAATTTTATTTTGGACCAGGCATAAGGGGGCTAAACCAGGTACCTCTAGCCAAGCATCCCAGATGTTTTCAAACTTCATTGGGTTACCTCAATGTTTGTATGTCAGTTGCTCCCTTATAAGAGAGTCATTTAAGGCAGAAATCCATTCCATATGTGTAGGGGGTGATACCAAGAGCCAATTTCCCGCAATTTTTCTAGCTACAAATAATTCCCTGAGAATGGTTATACTGGTAGGGGGTGTATACGTTTCCTCATCTAACCAGCCAAGTAGGCAGAGTCTAGGGTCTACTTCAAGCTTCAGGTTCTATATTCTATTAATAGTACTTATCACTGTGGACCAATATCTTTGCAATTTTGGGCATTTTCATAGCATGTGTATAAGTGTACCATTTTCCACCAGACAGCAAGGACAAAATGGGTCATCCTTTCTATGCCATTTGTGCAATTTCTTGGGTGTATGGAAAGTGCGGTGTATAATAAACAATGGGGTACATTTTTGAGATGAGGAGAGTGACACTCTAAGTACATTATCAAGTATGGTGGCCCATTCCTCATCTGAAAGATGTCCTACTGTATATCATCCCCCAGCCAGCTCTGCAGTTCAGTGACATAGCGTTTGATACTTGACATAGGAGGGAACCTTTCGGGCTGTTGATGTAACTAGTTGTGTAAGTATGGTGGGTCTAGTTAGTACCCATGTAGAGATTGTAGATTGTGCTGATATAGGGTACCTAAGTTGCAAGTATTGGAAAAATAGGATATTTGGCAAATTGAATTCCAGCCAAAGCGACAGGAAGTCTCACAAGAGGCCTCCTTGGTACAACTGTGGAATATACACAACACCATTCCTAGATCAAGCTGAGAAACCCTGGAAATTACTTAGTTCTAGGTAGTTCCTATTGTTGTAAATGCACAACCAGTTAGTATATCTTGCATATTGGAGATGCTGTTTGGCTTTACACCATACTCTGTGCATGAGAGCCAGGGTGGGCTAAGATGTGAATGCTCCCAGCTCCCCTGCTTCTATACATTCCACAAGGTCATCACTGGATAGCTGTGTGCATATAATATTCCTCTGATCCTATAATATAGCCAGCCCATTAAGTGCTGCATTTGAGCTGCTATGAAACAATAAAATTTGGAACTGCCAGCCCACCCGAGTCCTTTGTTTCCTGCAGCGTTTCCAACTTAATACGTGGAACCTGGATAGGGATCCAGATGGGTGCATTGTGAAGCGCATACAAGAGTTGTGGAATCCAAAATAATTTTATCAAGTAACAGCGGCCTACTATTGAGAGGGGTAATTTAATCCAGCTAGCTGTTTTTTCCTGAAATTTTTGAATCAACGAGCTTATATTGAGTGTGATATAGGGTTAGGATGTATAATTATGCCCAGGTACTTGAAGATATCTACCACCTCAATCTGTTCTGCTATCCGGGGTAAGGGCGCCACAAGAGGATCTAAGGGCAATAACGTAGATTTGTCCCAGTTTATTTGGAACCCAGAGAAGGTTCTAAATGAATTAGTTCCATAAGGTTTATCAGAGAGGCAGACGTGTCGCCCACAAAAAGGAGCACATTGTCTGCGTATAGTGCCAATTTGTCTTCTAGCTTACCTCATTTAAACCCACATATTTCCATGTTTCCCTTAATGGCTGCCGCCAGGGGCTCCATGGCCAGCGCAAATAGCAGAGGGGACAAGGGACAACCCTGTCTTGTACCCCTTTGCAGATCAAAGGGTGGATGGAGACAAGGGGGCTGATTTACAAAGCATTTGCACCATGAGTTGCGGCGCATGCTGACGGGCAACGGCCTTTTTCGTATTCGCAAAGCATTTGCACCTGTAACACAGCGCAATTCCCCATTTATTATGAGTATGCCAGCGCACGGGCAGCTGCGATCTGTGCGCTGCTATAGACCTGGCGCACGGCATCTTCAATTCAGAATTCAAAGAAGCTGGAAGTGCCAATATTATGGGGGTGATGTGGGTGATGTGAGGAAGTATAGATATGACTGTCCAAGTAACAAATATGCCCAAAATAGAACGGAAAGTTAACTTTCTCTGAGCAAGCCTGCTGCGCCTGCAAATACACTCGGAACTGCGCTAGGTCAATTTATGCACTGCACATGCACAAGCGGCATTTGCGCTCCTTCAAGTGTTCTGGTTCCCTGCGGCGGCAAAATCTTAGTAAAGGTCAAGCCGCGTAGGTTCATTTGCATAAGTTGAACAGGTGCACCTCTCGGGGGCAATCTGATGGGCACATTTAATGTAAGGTTCACTCTGATGGGCACAACAAAATTTGCAGATCAGATGTTAAGGGGCACACTGATGGGCATATTTAATGTTAAGAGGGCACTGTGATGGGCATATTTAATGTTAAGGGGCACTCTGATGGGCATATTTAATGTTAAGGGGCACGCTGATGGGCATATTTAATAAGGGGCACGCTGATGGGCATATTTAATGAGGGGCATGCGGATGGGCATATTTTTTCCCCAACCACGTGCCCCTTAACATAAAATGTCCTCTTCAGCGTACACCCTTAACATAAAATGTGCCCATCAGCGGGCCCCTTAACATTAAATATGCCCATCAGAGTGCCCCTTATTTAATGTTAAGGGGCACACTGATGGGCACATATTTTTTAAAGGGGCCCGCTGATAGGCACATATTATGTTAAGGGGGCACTGTGATGGGGACACCTGATGTATAGGGGCACTCTGATAAGAACACCTGATGTAAGGTGGCACTGTGATGGGGGCACCTGATGTAAAGAGGCACTCTGATGGGGGCTCCTAATGTAAAGAGGCACTCTGATGGGGGCACCTGATGTAAAGAGGCACTCTGATGGGGGCACCTAATGTAAAGAGGCACTCTGATGGGGGCACCTAATGTAAAGAGGCACTCTGATGGGGGCACCTGATGTAAAGAGGCACTCTGATGGGAGCACCTGATGTTAAGAGGCACTCTGATGGGAGCACCTGATGTAAAGAGGCACTCTGATGGGGCACCTGATGTAAAGGGGCACACTGATGAGGGCACCTGATGTAAAGGAGCACTCTGATGGGCACACCTGATGTGATGGAGACACCTGATGTAAAGGCACTCTGATGGGGACAAATAATGCAAGGGGGGCACACTGATGGGAGACACTGATGGTGGCAACTTATTTATGGTGGTATTCTGATGGGGGCACCCAATGTAATGAATTACTGTGGTTGGGGCACCGAATGTAAGGGGGAACTCTATTGGGGGCATTTACATTTACAGGGTATTACCAGATTGTGTGGAGGAAACAGTAAGTAGAGCGCCAGAGAGTGTGGCTTGTGCCAAAAAAGGAAAGTTAACACATAAAATTTTTCATGGCACAGACTTGTGATTCGGACCTCGGCCAAAATTTTTTTTTAGTTACCGGACCTCCTTGAATTTTAATTCACTACCCCTGATGTATAGTATGGTAAAGTTTTTGTGCATCTATCCACTGCCTCTCATGGTCTGGGGTAGGAGCTTGCAGGTATTTTACTTCAGCCCTATCTACAGACATACTGGCATCCTTGGCCCATTGTCTACTCTTGGTCTTAATTGTAGCAATCTCTTTAATGCACATCCCTCAAATGAAAGCCTTTATCGTATCCAGGGCTCAAGTCCTGTGGGAACACATGGGAACGGAGTTCCTGTACTTTTTTCATAACAGGAACTCAGTTCCCGTTAGCAGCTGTGTCCTGCAAGACTTTGAAGTATGCAAGCTGTGTGGTAGGTGCTACACCAGCAGCCGCTGATACAGCTCGCAATAGTAAGTGCCGCACACTTGACCATTCGGGCTTTGCCAGTAGGGGGCCCATGACAGTTTCCGCTTCGATCTACCTGTCAGTCACAGCTAGCTGACGGGTAGATCAGGTCTAGGTCTAGCTGATGGGTAGATCAGCTATTCTGCTCACAGGACATGCAGGGAGAGAGGTGAGCTGATGGAGGAACATCAATTTGGGGTGGTAAGCTGAGCACAATACCTGGCAAAGTTTAATGCCAGGAGGGAAGTTTATGTGGAAATATGTGAAGGGTTGGAATAACAGCGAGTGTGTGTTAGAGCCTTGCAGAATTTGCAGCCCCCCAAGCTAACATACATCTCCTAAGCAGGAACACATCACTATCTCCCCAAGCATTCTGTCCAGATAATGTGCAGTTCATTTATGACCTTTCTGTTTAACCCTGTGTTATCCAAACTCTGTTCAATGAAAAGTGTAAACTCACCACATAAACATTCTATATACAAAATAAAATTCCCCAATAAAAATCAGAACATGATGTTCACATTTGCATGGAAGCACAATTGAATGAGTGCTGATTATTTAGAGAATTACCATATTTATGTTTATTGAGGATTGTTTTTTTATGTACTAACAGTTAAGCTTCATACACACAATACAAAAATTGGATGAAAAATACCACATTTGAAGCGTTCGTGCATATGAGCGTATAATTTTTTATTTTTTTTGGTGGAGGAGTGGATCTTGGGTGGGATTTCCCACACTTTTTTCCCCAGGACTTGACCCCCGATCGTATCCCATATGAACCTGCATATGTTTAGTGTCAGGATGAAGTCAGAATGTGTTCAGCTTCCAATGGTAGTCTAATCTTATGGAAATTTAAACTGAGTTGCACTGGGGAGTGGTCAGATAGGCCTCTGGCCAGATATGTCACCACAGAGTCATAACAGTGAGTCATAGCATTCCCCATTGAAAAATCTATACGTGATAGTGTAGAGTGGTTCAATGAATGGCAGGAGAACTGGGCCTTGAGAGGGAACTTACATCTCTATAGATCCATTACCCAAGTTCAGTTATATATTTGGCCAAAGCAGTAATTGTTCTGGGGCCCTGCAGGCAGTATTTGTTGTGTATTTGTTGTGTATATCAAGTGAGGTATCCAGTGCACTGTTAAAGTCACCCAAAGCATACACTGGGAGCTGAGGATGCCTAGCCAGAAACCTAGACAAACATTGTAGTACTACCAGCACTGCCATCATTGGGGTACAGCCCATACACCTGTAAGGGGCCTGAGCATCTGGACGGGCCCGGCCAGGTGGAAGAAGGCAAGGATGGGTGTAGGGGAGCTCTGTGGCTGCGCTGGCTTTTGGAGTGAATGTGCGTCGGCAGCTGTATCACTGAGCTTGCATTAGGCTCTTTGCTGCCACCTCTGGCAAATTCCTGCATGTGCACTTATCGTGTGTGCACAAGAGCTGGGACCAGGAACATCACCTTACAAGTAAGGGCTGTTCTACAAGTGAAGGGGGGGTGTACAATGGGTACATGTGTCTGTGTACATGTGTGTGATCAATGGGTACGTGTGTGTGTGTCTGTGTTCAATGGGTACATGTCTCTGTGTACATGTGTTTGTGTACATGTGTGTGTATGTCTCTGTGTACATGTGTGTGTATGTGTCTGTGTACATGTATGTGTATGTCTCTGTGAACATGTCTATGTGTACATGTCTCTGTGTACATGTGTCTGTGTTCATGTGTACATGTATGTGTACATGTCCCTGTGTACATGTGTGTGTATGTGTCTGTGTGCATGTCTATGTGTACATGTGTGTGTACATGTCTCTGTGTACATGTGTGTGTATGTGTCTGTGTACAAGTGTGTGTGTGTGTGTGTCTGTGTACATGTGTTTGTGTATGTGTCTGTGTACATGTGTCTGTGTACATGTGTGTGTACATGCGTTTGTGAGAGTGTACAAGTGTGAGGGGGGGCTGTGAGCGTACAGGTGTGAGGGGGCTGAGAGAATTCAGCTGCTGGATCTGGATGTCTCTTTTTGGCAGATATAATTTCCTACTGTTAAACCTTGAAAGCACTAATGACTTATAATACATTGTGCATTTTCATATATGACATTGTATGAGTGTTAAAATAAAAGTGTGTGCCCTGTAGGACTTGGTGGGATAGCTAGTGGGTGGATTCGGTGGGATGGCCAGTGGGTGGGCCCTCGGAAATGTTGATGGTCAGGCCTGGGGGGCCCAGGCCTCAAGCTATCTAAGGGGCCTTACAATTTCTGATGCCTGCCCTGAGTACTACCAATGTAAAAGGTGGGGGCACATATACACTAGCAATTACACAAGCATGAAATTCCCGCGTACCCATCAGAAAAAGGAATCTGCCCTCAGAGTCTATTTGGGCGTCAAGTTTAGTGAATGAGTTAGTCCTGGAAAATAATATACTAACCCCCTAGATTATCTAGAGTGCACAGAATGATACTGTACAGGATATTTCTACATATGCAATAGACTGGTAGTTTCACCAGTGAGATGAGTCTCCTGTAAGCAAATCACAGCAGGAGCCTGGAGTGAGAGAAAAATAAATACTGCAGTCCTCTTTTTAGGATTGTGCAAGCCTGTGCACTGGTCCAAATCATTTGGTGGAGGAGGGATTATGTGTGGGGTTAATTTTCAGGGGTTGAGCTTGGCCCCTTAGTTCCAGTGAAAAGAATTCTTAAGGCGTCAGCATACCAAGTGTGACGGAACGTCCCCCACACTCCGCTTGAGTGCTTCCGTCAGTATACCGCTTCCTAAGTCCTGGAACACAAGTCCAATGGATCTGACTATAGGAACCCCCAAGAACTAGACAACACCGGTCTTGAAGTGCACCAGGAATAGCCTTTTATTTGAGATGTCCCACAAATATATACAGTAGGATGACTAAAACCTAACCTAATTAGCATGAGCTAATTATCTAATCATTGACCCAGACTAGTTGTCTGAGAGATATGACTTTTCAGGGTAAGACTTTGTCTCCTAGCTCACTGATTGACTATTCAATACACATTACCATAAACATATACACAGGGTTAATTATCACAAACAACAATGTGTGGAATACTCTTACAAGTCAGACTAGACTCATTCACACAACAGACAGGTGGCTGGAGTTGATGACATTAGCATCTAACAGTTTGTGCTCCAACAGTATGATTCAGTCACTATTGCTAATATGGCAAATACCTATCCAGAGTCTGTGTGTCTTGGGGGGGGGGGGGGGTGACACAGACCTGAATCCAAGTAACACCACCTCAGGGGTCCCCAGGCATACAGCTTACAAAGAGCACCATTCCCCCAAATGCCAGGGCCCATAATCGGTGGGCAAGAGGCTCGCGTTCAGTCCCCTCAAAAATCCTTGGTCCCGGCTAGGTCTGTCACACCAAGACATTTTGGACAATTTCATGCTCCTAAATTTGTGGGAATAGTTTTGGGATCCTGTTCAAACATGACTGTGCACAAACAAGGTCCATAAAGACATGGATGAGTGAGTTTGGGGTGGAGGAACTTGACTGGCCTGCACACAGTCCCTACCTCAACTCGATAGAACACCTTTGGGATGAATTAGAGCGAAGACTGTGATCCAGGCCTTCTCATCCAACATCACTGCCTGGCATCACAACTGCGCTTCTGGAAGAATGGTTAAACATTCCCATAGACACACTCCTAAACCTTGTGGACAGCCTTCCCAGAGGAGTTGAAGCTGTTATAGCTGCAGGGTGGGCCAACTCAATATTGAACCCTAGAAACTAAGACTATAGATTATCTGCAGATTTTCTATGGTCAGATGTAAAAAGTGGAACAGATTCCTCCATCTACACTGAACTGTGTGGATGAAAGAATCTCCCACTGGCCCAAGTTTATATATCTTGCTAGTCAGCCCCGCTGGCTTTCACAATACCTGAATATTCTGATTGGCTGCAGGCATTGTTTAGGTGGAGAGCCAGCGGGGCCGACTAGCAAGATACTGAAGCTTGGCCCAGTGGGAGATTCCTCCATCCACACAGTTTAGCATACATGGAGAAATCTGTTGCACTTTTTCCATCTAACCATAGAAAATCTGCAGATAATCTATAGTTGTATGGCCAGCTTAAGACTGCCATTAAAGTTCATGTGGGTGTAAAGGCAGGTGTGCCAATACTTTTGGTAATATAGTGTATATGATGCAGCCTTTTACTACTATTAACACAGAATGGAGTCATCCTATAACATAGTTTATTACCTGATGAACTTTCTAATAGATCAGTTATTTATACATTTCCTTTAATAGACCAAGATTTCCAGGAAAATGTGACAGTTACAAGAGTTGGGACAAACCAAATAACTCTGACAAGGGTGCCCAATGGTCAGAGCTTATTATGTACTGCAGGTTTAATCTTTTTCTAAACTAAAAAAACCTGTTGCTGTAACTGCTTAAAAAGTGTTAGCTGGAGCTTTAATATGTTATTGTTCACTTACAGTCCATGTACAAAGACCTGTCCATCTAAGGGCACTTTCACACTGGCAGCTCCTGGGTGTCGGCGGTAAAGCAGCGCTATTTTTAGACGCGCTTTACTATTGTTTTTGGGGCCGCTAGCAGAGCGATTTAAACCCCCACTAAAGGCCGAAAAAGGTTTAAAAACGCCATTGCATCAGTGATTTGCTGGCGCTTCGGCGCTGCCCATTGATTTTTGAGCACCGCTCTTACAGCGCCTTGAAGATACTGCTTGCAGGACAGGACTCAGGCTTTCACACTGGAGTGAGAGGAGAGGCGATTTGCAGGTGCTTTGCAGGTGCTATTTTCAGCGCCATAGCGCCTGTAAAGTGCCCCAGTGTGAAAGCAGCCTAAGCCCTTGTACACACGGTCGGAGAATCCGTCGGAATGTGTCCTATCGGACCGTGTCGTCGGATAATCCGACTGTGTGTGGTATGCATCGGACTGATTCCGTCGGAATATCCGTCGGACCCGACATGTTGGAAATATTTCCCGACCAACTGGGCCGGTCGGACATACTCCGATCATGTGTAGAGAATTTTGATCGGACCAAGTGCCACGCATGCTCAGATCAAATTCCTACATCAAAGCTATTGGCTACTAGCCTGAATGTAGTCCCATCGTAACGAAATTACGTCATCACGTTCTAAAAGATCGGATTTTTCGCCAACTTTGTCCGACCGTGTGTATGCAACAGTTTCGGACAAGATCTGACGGACAAAATCCGACGGATTTGGTTGTGGAAATCTCCGACCGTGTGTACAGGGGCAAAGACTACCTGGTCCACAGGATAGCAACACTGCTTGGTTATTTCACTGCAGAGCAAACAGCATTGTCACCCTGTGGAAGTGGAAAAAAAACAGATCTATTGGAACGATCAACTGCTAATAAAAAATGTTACCAGGATGCAAAAAAAACTTGCCATTGACAGCCAGGCTGCATCATATATGCCATTTTTGAAATTGCCTAGAGTAACACTTTAACAGGTGCGGTTCATGATTAACATACCAAAGTTAAACATTACTTATTGGACACAAGGGATACTTCAAGAGTACCAGCACAATTAATTCTGTGATAAGGTCATAAGGGGTGTGGTTTACAGCCTATCAGCCAATTTAATTGAATTTGGGGGTGGCCTGGGTGGACGAAGTCATAATAGTTTTAATGCTGATCTGCTGTAAAGTGCGTTCTGAGTTACTTTTGACTTACTGACATGGCATAGGCATGAGAATCAGGACTTCACTCTGACCCAACTTACTGTATAATTGGTCTAGATCAGTGAGCCAGAAAGCATTGCAGTCACAGACAGCCAAGCAACTAGCATTTTCAGCCAGGGAAGGCAATGGCATCCCCTATAGTTCTCTAAATAAACACTTCCTTAATTTGTGTAAATGTAAAAAACATAAATATCTCACCATAGTATATGCTGCTGAATCCCCACCTGTCCAAGAAACAGAAACATATTCATTAGATCAGCCTTTCTCAACATTTTCAGCACAGAGGAACCCTTAAAATAACTTTCTGGTCTAGGGGAACCCATGCTAAACTATATCTACAACTCATGATACATTAGTGTGATGGTCAGTGGAAAGAATGGTCCTTACACTTGTGGACATTTAGAAGAATTAGCTCCTTACAGATAGCTAAAAAGATCAATGGTGTCTATGGTAACTTATCTGAAAGGCAGAAATTACTCATTGCTCAAGCAACCCCTAGCAATCTCTGGAGGAACCCTAGGGCTCCACGGAACCCCCGTTGAGAAACTCTACATTCGATCCTGCATAATATTTGTCATTATTTCATAATACAAAGATTTCTTTCTTTCTTTCTTCTGTTAAAGTGTATATATAGTCAAAAAAAGTCTTCATTTCGGATAGAGTAGAGAAGGGTTGAAACCCACTCAATTTATATTTGCTGTGTGTGTCCCCTTGGGGAGATTTCTCTTCACTTTCTGCCCCAGAGACACCACGGGAAGAAAGAAACGGCCTCACCAAAATAAGGACATATCTGGAACAAGTGTCCCTAAAAGACGTTTTACCCTCATGTCTGTAAGATTTTGGATTCTTCATTACTTTCTGTCCCACTAACAGTGGTCACCAAATCTGACAGGGGTTCTAATCCTTCCCTACTCCATCCAAAAACTAAAAAGAAAACTTTCAGCTATACTTACACTTTAAGAATGTGATATACAGTCATCTTCAGTTTGTTACATTTCTTTTACAAAGCGGAATATATTATCAGTAACATTACCAGTCCCAGCATCCATTTGGGTTAGACATGTTAGATTTGGCTTGAGGATAGAGGATGATGAGATTGTTCAGATCTGCGACCTGGTTGTATCCGGTGTTTCTGGCGTACTTATCACCAAGTTTTTCCCTAAAAATAAAATGCATGGTTGAAAATAAAACCCTAGAAGGACATATAAACCATAATTAATAAATTGACAGTTGACAATTTTTTAATGAAATACTTGTTTTCACTTCGTTACTTCTCAGTGCTGCTATTTTCCTGCAGCTTCTTTGCAGCTACCTCATGTCTACTCTATGTTCACTCCAGCAATTGCTGCGTGTTTTTTTTGTTTTTCAAGGCAGGTTTCCCGATGGTGACAAAATTAGACTATGACTATGTCTGTGTGTTGATTAGTTATTGACCTGGTTCGCACTTATGCGTTTTTTTTTAATGCATTTTGCCTTTTGCAGAAACCCACTACGGTCCATTTAACATGGTTTCCTATAGGACACAATCACATCTATGCGTTTTTCATCTGCTGCATTTTTGGAAAGGGTGTGGGACTTTTTTTTAATGCAACATGGTGTGCTTTTGGCTCAATAGACTTCAATGGACATGCTGTGGAAAAACACACGTAGTGCATTTTTATGCATTTTTAATGTGTTTTGTATTTTTTAATTTGCCTAACAACAAACATCTCCCCTTAAAAAAATAAAAAACATCAAAAAACGCATGAAAAATGTGTCAAAATGCATGTGCAAAACTATAAAATGCACCACAAAAAACACTGCAGATCAAAAGCAAACTATATAGATGTCAACTGAGCCTTAATCCCCACTGGAAGCTCGCGTGACAGGGAGATAACTCAGGAGTGCAATTAGGAGACAGGAACAGAGCGTTGTCACCCTATAACAGGAAGTCAAAACTAGTACCGTTATGGCTGGATCTCCAGGTATTATTTAAGATAAATCTGTCGATTGTAGTGATTGGGGATGGAGGTAAATTGATGGAGAAAGTTAGGGTAGATTTAGATGTGCCAAAAGCTGCACATTAGAAGAAAACCCGGTGGGTAGAAAGTGAAAACAATCTCAACCATGGCTCTGTTCAGGCCAGACATCTTCAACGCATTTTGCCCTAATGGGACTTAATCATGGGGATTAAACTCAGGGTGGCAAAATGCGATGGAGGTGTGGCCTGGACAGAGCTCAGGCTGAGGCTGTTTTCACTTTCCACACACAGGTTTTTGTTGTAATGTGAGGCTTTTGGGACTTTTCTTTCATTGCTTTGATATCCACATAGCTGGGACAAGCTCTGTCCCTGCTTGCAATCTTAGCAACTAACAGCATTCTTAGTTTTGACATAGAATCATAGACATAGATGGGTGTTTGAATTTCCCTTGCCTTTGAAGCCACTCCAGAGGCTACTGACAGTTGATGCAATGCAAAGACTCCTCACTGCCTGTTTTAACCCCATTTTTGCTGACAATCACACCACAACCTTGTGCATTTCATGCAAATGTGGGCCGATTGCGGCGCTTACCCATTTACTTGCATGTGTAGCATTCGGCGGGTTTGCCACCCGCTCATTGCTACACGTGGGGTTAACTTAACCCCAGTTCCGGAGCATCACAGTCGTGGCATGCAAACATCCCCCTCCTCTGTCTATTGCAGCTTAAGGGGGAGTTTGGTGGGCAGCAAAATCGCATCTCAACCACACAACCACAAGTCTAAGTGAGGCCTAAAGGTTCAGTTGTCAAGTAGAGGCAGGATAGGCCTCCCAAAAGTTGCATGTTTTCAGGAAGTTTTTAAAGGTGGACAGAGTAAAAAAAAGCTGAAAAAAAGAGTTCTAGAGAATGGGAGAAGCTATGGAGAAGAGCTGGAGATGAGCAGTGGAGGAGGGGATGAGGGCGCTAGAGAGCAAGAGGAATAAGGAGGAGCAAAGAGGATGGTTTATGTTATTGAAATGCAATTAGCGGACATTGCTATGCCTCATGGGAATTGTAGTTCTGCAACAGCTGGAGATCTGCTAATTGCATATCCCTGGTTTAGGTGATATTTTGGGATGGGGTTGATGTATCTTGGGGCAGAGTTGTAGATGGCTTTGTAGATTATTGTTAGTATTTTGACTTTTATTTGTTGGGTGAGCGGAAACCAGTGGAGGGATTAGCCAAAGGCTGGTGCTGAGCTGAGCTGAGTGTTTGTAAGGTGGATGGGTCTGTCAGCACATTCATAAAATACTAAGGAGGGAGTAGCCTGTGCAGAGCTAGGCCAATGAGGAGGGAGTTGAAATAATCAAAGTAAGACATAACAAAGAAAGTGAATAGATACTGTATCTTAATGGTGTCATTGGTCAAGAAGGGTGCATTTTGGAAATGTTACAGAGGTGAAGGCAACACAATTTAGAAAGTGGTAGGGTTTGGGACTGAAAGAACAGATCAGAATCCAGGATTATATTCATCACTTAGCATGAGGTTAGGGACTGATAGTTGCGTTGTTGATCTTGATGGAAAAGTCAAGGGAGGGGGCATGGGGGGGAGGAAATATTATGAGCTCAGCATTAGAAAAGTTTAGTATTATGAAGTGGTGTGACATTTATAACGATATGAATGTTATTAAATTGGTGATGCATAAGGAGACTGAGAGGTGATGAGTAGAGAGATAGATTTGGATGTCATCAGATTAGAGGTGGCATTGGAAGCCATGGAAAAATGGCAATTAACCAAGGAGGAGGTGTAGATAGAATATACAAGAGCCTTGGGGGACACCTACAGAAAAATGAAGAGGCAAGAGTTGTAGGTGACAATGAAGGAGAGCTTAGATATCTAGGAGAACCAGGAAAGGGCAAATAAGTAATCTTGGAGGCCAAGAGACTGGAGGTTTTTTGAGTAAGAGGGGGTGGTAAACTGTCTCAAAGGCAAACTGTCTCAAAGGCAGTATGGGTATGATGATTAAGATTGGAAATCTTCTGAGTGATGAATGAGTTAGTATGTGAAGTCTGTGAGGGAAAAAGCAGAGGGTTAAAGGAATAAAAAAAGCCACAGTAACAACTCTTAAGCCTCGTACACAAGATCGGATTTTCTGACGGGAAACATGTGATGACAGGCTGTTGGCGGAAAATACGTCCGTTTGTACGCTCCATCAAACAATTGTTGTTGAATTTTCCATGGACAAATGTTGGATGGCAGGTTTTAAAATTTTCCGTGTACAAATGTCTGTTGTCGAATTTTTCTATCGTGTGTATACAAGTCTGTTAGACAAAAGTGAAAAGTACAAACACGCATGCTCAGAAGCAAGGACAAGCCAGAAGTGGTCTGTCTCGTGGCAAACTATGAAATCTCGAAATGCAGCGCACATTCTCTTTTTCTTTAATGGGATAATAATGAAGCTGCATTTCTGGTGATGCTGATGGAGTTATTGCAAACAAATTTTCAAAGGCTTATCAAGAATAATATTATTATGCAAAAATTATAAAAAAGTTAAACACATAGCCAAGTATTATTCTACACAATGTTTTTATTGTGCATTAAAAAAAGAAAACAAATAAAATTAGACATGCTATCGACCAATAGAACTTAACCAAAAAGTGCATTCTGTGCATCCAAAAATATAGAAAATATAACAAATCAAATCATTATTATTCAACCAAAAAATAAAATAAAAGCCCCATGCATGTGTCCTGCTTCTTAATATAGTGGGTCAACAAAGCCAAGAGTTGGTGAAAGCAGGGGTCTGTCATCTGGAGATAATTCCAAAAATCATCTGGATTATTCTCCTGGAGTTCTCGCAGCAAAGGCATATGACATAATTGGTCACGATTAAAGTGGGGTGCCCTTAAAAAAAAAAAAATGTAAAAGTCAGCAGCTACAAATACTGCAGCTGCTGACTATTAATAATCGGACACTTACCTGTCCCAGGGTCCAGCGATGAGGGGAAACGAAGCCCCCCCTCGTTCCCCACTCCGTTCACAGCGCTGTCATTCGTACTGTGGGCACCCAGCTGTGGCTTCACAGCCGAGCACCCACTGCACATGCGCGAGCGGCGCAGGGCACCGTGATACGCCGCACAGTCATCTGGGACACATGTGGTGTGAGGGGAAGTGATGTCACCAGCTCGGGCAAGGAAGAAGGCAGACTACGAGGGACCCACTTTATTTTTTGGTGGCACCACCACTTTAATAAAGCAACCAATTTTTGGTCCAAGAACTCCTCCTCCTCCTGTTCCTGGACTGGACTTGGGTCAAAGCAATAACTTTAAGGCCAATAATAAATAACACTTTATCTCCTCCGATTCCGCAAAATGTCTGGTTGACGAATGGCCGTTCAGAAATTAACTAAAAAGCACGAAATGAAAAGCGCGTAATGAAAAGCGCGTAATGAAAAGCATGAATCAACACTTACCAGACTTCTACTAACACAAAATTAGCAGAAGGAGCCCAAAGGATGGCGCTAAAGAGCTGAAAAACCACGTAGTACATCACTACGTTCGTGTTTGTTGGCCGACAATTCCTTGCCGTTTGTATGCAAGACAAAATCCAAGCACACTCCTTCAGACAAAAGTCAGTGGTTTTGTCTGTGGAAAATCCGATTGTGTGTAGGAGGCTTTAGAAAAGTAAAGCTAGCCATACACAGATGAAATTACTATGGTTTCCTTCTAAATAATGCCTTACCTTGCCTGAAGACAGCCGTGGAAAACAATGTGCAGTCTGCATTCTAAAATAAATATAACAAAGGTGTGAACAGGTTATAAAGATATACTGCACAGTCTAAAAAAATGCATTAGACTTTTTCACTTTCATGAATTTATTGCCTAGCCAAACTTGCCACTTAACTAGCTGGCATTCATGGTTTGGTATATAACAGATAATCTTTTTCCTAGGACCATATCCAGTCATCATATGGCCTTCTGAAATATCTGAGTGGTAGTGCTCTTTTGCACAAGCTCCACTACTTTTTGACATGTACTTTTTTTTTTTTTACTTTTGGCTGACAGATTAAAGTATTTACTTACGTGCTCCACTCTTGCAGGAAGCAGGAACATATATATAACCAGCGGTGTCCATGCCATAGGTAGAAGGAGCAGCCAGTTTAAAATATTCCTTCTGGTCAAACAGGATCAGCTGAAAGAGACACAGGAGATGAGCGAACACTATAGTGAAAACAATAAAGGAGGGTATTTATTAAAGGCCAGACAGCCTGATTGGCTTCTTGTTCTGTTTCTCCCTCTCCCAGTCTGATCATTGCTGTAGACTGATCAAATGCAGGGACTTACTGTACACTGCTTACATAAAAAATATATATGTAATGATGTATGAGTCAGTACAGAGCTGCATTCATTTGTGTATTTTATATATGCCAGAAGTTTAGCTGTAAAACAAAACTCCAAACAAACATTTACATTTTAGATCTCCGGTTTTTATTGCTGTCTGTGCCCTAATTTCTGTTCCAGAGGTCACCAAGACAGGATATTGATATACTGGGGACACATACAACAATAGGGATACTTCTATATATACTGTAAATCAGTGCTGGCCCGCCCATAAGGGGAGCAGAGCCGTCGCCCCCTAATCCATGCCCCCAGCCTCTAATCTACATTGTTTTGTTTGTTTGCTGCCCCCCTTAAAAAAAATGGAACACCAGCTGCCACTGCTATACATGTCTTCACACAAGAGTCACACTACTTTCATCTAATAGTCACACAATTTTCTAATTGGATTGAATTTGCAGAGTGCATGAATCCTAGGTAAAATCCTGGGTTTTATTTAATATCGGTGTCCCTATTGGGACATTCACGCACTTCCTGTTCCTGTAAAACTGGTCACTGGGACAGAAAGTCAGCAATAAAGGCTGAACACAAAGAAATAATCAAACCCTCAACAAAGGTTCTAATCCTTCCCCACTCTAAAGAGCATTTGCTGGTAATCTTTCACATAAACTGAGAAATTCAGCTTTTTTTTTTTGCTTTGTTTAGTGTGTAGATTGCAATGTATTAGAACAGATTTTTAGGTAATCTTAGAACATTTGAAGCTGGTAATATTCTCAACTTTCAGCTTCTCACTATAGTTAGTTTTGTTTACAGTATGATAAGAGTTTTAAATATAGCCGGTGAGGGAATCGCCTGGGGAGAGGACGCAAGACATGAGGGAGCTTGTTGTAGTTTAATAACTCTAATAGTATAGATTCTAATCATACAGTTTAGAACAAAATTCTGTGAAATTTATTTTATACAACTGGTTGACTTGGATAATGTTTGGGAAGGATTAAATCCTTTATCCAATTTTACTGATTTCATTGGTAATATTTCTGTAATGTCTCAGACGGGGAGTCTCCAAACTTTCTAAACAAAGAGCCAGTTTAGCACCCATCAGACATCTGTGGGGCCAGGCTGTGACCAGTGGGAGTAGATAATGCCTCAGGCTTAGCGGTGATTGGAAATAAAAAGAATTACACAGTAACCCTGTGGTTAGGAATAGTGCCCCAACATTGGTATAAGTGGGAGGAATCTCGCCCCCATTGTTGGTGTCAGTGGGGAGAATAGTGCCCTATTGTTGGTGTAAGTGGTGGGAGGAATAGTGCCCTGAAATTGGGGTTAGTGGAAGGAAAAGTGTCCCATTGTTGGTGTCAGTGGGAGGATTAGTGCACCACTGTTGGTGTCAGTGGGAAACATAGTGCCCCATCATTGGTGTCAGTGGAAGGAATGACCCCCTCATTGTTGGTGTCAGTGGGAAGAATAGTGCCCCATCATTAGTGTTGGAGGGAGAAATAGTGGCCCATCTTTAGTGTTAGTGGAAGGAATAGTACTCCATCAATGGTGTCAGAAGAATTATTTATGCTCCATATTTGGTGTTAGTGGGAGGAATAATCTCATATATACAAATAACCTCATTTTTATTGTCAGAGAGAGGAATAGTACCTTGTATTGGGTGGGGGGGGGGGGGGGGGTGAGAGTTAAATTTCACTTTGCAAATACCCAATCACTAACAAGGAAAATAAAAAAAACAAAAAGCATTTTTACTTACATATCATGATGGAGGTCAGCAGCTTCCCCTCATTCGCAAAGCTCTAGGGAAAATTCTCTTGCTAAGTGTAACTTCCCATACAATTTGAACAGCCTCTTTGCCTTAAGTAAATTAACCCAATGACTCAATGAGTTTAAGGCTGGACGTAGATGGATTTTTTTTTTTTTTCAGCCATGGACTGAATGAAAAAAAAAATGGATTCCCTCATCCACACAATTTAGATGGATAGAGAAATCTACTTGCTAAGACATTGTATTGTGACAGCAGGAACTCTCCTTTTCTCTGAGAATTTTTTTCCAACAAGCCCGTTCAACAGCAGTCAATCTAACTGTTAGGACCTGGGCTTGAACCTGGGACCTCTGGTGTGTCTGGCAGTGACTCTGCTTGCTGAGCCACCTGGAATGCTGGACAGCTCCTTGGACAGCTCCTTGGACAATTCCTTTAGTGATCTTGTCTTGAATCTTGTTTGCCTTGAACCTTGAACCCTTTGCTCCTCCCATGAACTTCCTGATATAAGCCATGTCTCTGCACTTCCTCCTTGCCAGAATATAGTGCCTGTACCAGCCAATATCTTGCTTCTATCTCTCCTGCTGCCGACCGTATCCTCGCTACCTTTCGTTACCGACATTTGGCTTGCTCCTGGACTACGCTTCTGCTGAATCCCAACCTGCAACTATTGGTTACCGACTTTTGGCTTGTTTCTCAACTACGCTTCTGCTTGATCTCTACCTGCTATATCTGCTACCAGACCCCCGGCTTGCTCACCTCCTGGTGGGGCTATCCTGAGGACCGCGACCTGGCACTAACACGCAGCCAAGCCCATCTCCACCTTTGGGAGCTCTGGTGAATACCGGTTAGTGCTTAGACCCCGCACCTCAGGTGAACCCGTGCCATCAGCCAGGGTGACCTGTGTGAATATCTGCTCTGCTGCTATAGCTATTGGTCTCTGAGCCTGACTCCAGATCGTGACACTAACGTTCCACTGCTGTGAAATGGGAGCAGCCACACATCAACTGAAATTTGTATGATCCCTGCTGAACCAGCCAAATTTTGATTCCCCCTATGGTCAGCTTAATCTTTCTGCATTTTACCCAAAAATCTTTTTTTCTAAATATTTTGAATGTTCTGTCCCAACTTTACATTGTCTTACGAGGGCACCTCAGGCCAGCTAGATTGTGTAAAATTGAGGTGTGAGACAACCTATTGTGTACTAGATGCTCTAGGGACCATGGTGACTTGATCCATCTCCTCTGGAGATGTCCAAGACTGCACCTTTATTGGGCGGGGGTGGTTGATACTATTAATAGAGCATTTCAGGTTACAGTCCCTGTTGACCCCAGGCCTTGTATACTGGGTATTCTGAATGATATTCCTATTGAGCAAACCTAAATACCTACAAAAAACCTAAATAGACTGTTGCCAGGGCTTTGTTCCAGGCCTAGTAAACTTATCCTTAGGCACTGGAAGGCAGTTGATCCTCCTACGCTCAAAGAGTGGATTAGTCAAATGGGGGATACTTTACGTCTGGAGAAGGGGATGCCCGCATAAATTGAATGACATGGGACTCATGGTTGAATACTCCAGGACTCTCCCCAGTAGAGGTGTTGGATAGACTGTTAATGTAAGGTGACTGCTTTTATTGAATCTTTAAGTGGACTCTGGGTCAAAATAAATTTATTGATCTGGACTTGGGGTAAGAGGAGTAGGATGGGCATTAGAGGCGGGATGTAGCGGTTTCCTGCTGACATTTGGAAATGTTTATGCTTGCTGTATATTTTCTGTGTACTAAGTTTCTCAATAAACTTCTTTTTGATTAAAAAAAATCTTTTGAATGGCATTCAACTTTAATAGTCCTTTTACCTCTCCAGTAAGAGCTGCTCCAGGGGTTGGTTTCTGCAAGTAAAAGAGAAGTGTAAATCAGTTATATTTAAAGAAGATCTTCTACAACACAAAAGCCATTGGTGGCTAAATATATTTTCTGTTTATTAAAGGTTTTAGGTTTGAGCACAATGCACATGTGCTGACTTTTGCGCAATCTACATGTAGCGCCAGCTTCTGAAGATCACATGCTATGTTTTTGAAATTTAATGTTACACCTAAACTGCAGTTTGGTTCGGGTATAATTATTCCAAATTTTGACCTCAGCATGAGTCTGACTGGACTATAGGGTGTTCAGACTGGCCATAGGGGGCACTGTCTCTTCTGGCAGGCATGGAAACACAGTCTGGTTGGGTGCTTTAAGGTTACTTTCTCTCGGAGCCAGCCCAGTGGGAGTGTCACTCTTGCTGTGCTTTCTGGGAGAGGGTACTTAAAATGCGGATGTCACGTGGTTCGGGGTTCCAGACCAGCCGCCAGGAAGACTATGGCCTGGGGTGCGGATCCACCTGACTTTGAGTCTCGGGCTGGCTAGCCTGAGGCAAGGAAACTAAGGAAAGGATTCGGAGGTGGTCCGGTGCTGTCTCCAGTTGTGGAGTGGCCCAGCAACTTCGTAGCTATCCAGGGGAGGACTCTTCAGAAGAAGGCCACACATGGGTTGGCTTCTTAGCAAGAGCCTGGTGAGGCTGAGTGACCTAAGTGAATCCAATTTCGTGAGGTATCGCCAAACCGGCTGAAAGATACTGGTACCACACGAGTGTTCTGCAAGTATTCAAGTTTCCTTATTCCTACATGTTCTGCGTCGAAGTCTGTGGCAGAGACTTATTTCTACATGTTATACAACAAAGTCTGTGGCAGAGACTTGTTCCTGATTTGAGAACCCTGTTGGCTGCTAGGCCTTGTGAGAGAGGGCCTATCCAACTAGAGTGAACATCCAGCTGTGAATGGCTATTCTCTGGATTCAGTGAAAGTAAGCAAGTTCTTTATTATTGACTTTGACACTAAGACTACCTGAACTTTTCTCCTAACCCTCTGATCCTATATTGAGAGACTGTTCGTTAACTACGTTTTTGCAAATAAAAATCCCTTTAAGAGGATCTGTCGTCAGTCTCTAAATTTTCTGGGCCATCTACCACGGGAACCCCTAGACATGCAAATCGAGGTGAAGAAGGTAACAGTTAGCCCAATCAAACCAGCAGCTCCTTCGGGGGTTAGTACTACATACACAAAGAATATTTCAGTTTTGTACGGTTGCATGCTCAACTAGTATATTTCTCAGTGATTGGCGAGAGAAAAACAATTACAGCATAAGCCTCATAGTGACTTCCAGCTTTTAGTAAAATCTCATGGGGCTGAGGAGACTGAAGATTCATACTGAAACAACAGGAGAAATACGAAGAACAGTCAAGAAGACTCACTACAGGAGGTCTATCACATTTACACAAATATGTATGGGGCATAGTAAAGATTACTAGCACTCTATAGCAGCTGGCATCCCACCTTACCTGCAGCCCACCATAGATGTGGTTCAAAGCCTCATAGGCACCGTTGTAGTTGCAGTTGTTGATGTATTCAAGATTTGTGGTTCCACAAGCCCCTCCATAGTAATCAGTAGGCTGTGAATAGAATATGAATGTGATTGTTTTAGTGTACAGTAATCAATAAGTCATCAGAAAATCAAATTGGTTATTGATAAGAGACCCTTACCATGCCATGTTCTGCTGCTACGTCATAGACAGTCTTAATGTTTGCAGCATTAGTATATCTTAGGTAGTAGTCCTCCTGTTTCTTCACCACCCCTGCAAAGCACAGAAAAAGACATACAGATGTGTGTGTCTTATTCACAATATGTACTACATGTTACTGTAATTACTGCCCCTGGCAATACCTTCATCAGAGACCCCTTCCCATTCAGTACATTTTTTAGATGTAGAGACACCTGGGGGTACAGAGAGGAAACTACAACAGGAATAAGGATCCAAAAAGGTAAAAAGACAGGGAGGAGGGGGTTCAGGAAATTAAGGTAAAAATGCACAGGGAGTGGAGAGAGATAAGGCAAGACATGCAACCAGAAAAGATAGGCATTCAGAAAGTGCCCACAAGCCCAATGGAGGAGTTTATTGTATTTAAAGATACTATTTTTTTCCTTCAAAAGGTCTTATTGAAACTTCTTTTAGGAAAAGCGTGAAGGTAACCTTGTGGTTTGATCTGGTGGAGGAGGGCCTAAAGGCGGTGGGTGATTTGTTGGATTTGATGGGTTAGGATAAATCCTCCTATGAGGAAGAGGAGGATGAGACTCTTTATGTTAGGAAATCTGATCTGAGGATTATATCTGCTAAAATGCCCCCCTTTAATAAGAACAGACTAATTAGCCACTTTTTTACCAGTGTTCAGGATGATTTGAAAAAAGTGAACCGGGCAATGAGTGAGGACAATTTATCCCAGGAAGAGAAGAGGGCTTTGAAAGAAAGAGAGGCGAAGGGGATCATAATAAAGAAAAGTGATAAAGAAGGTAATGTCCTACTTCCTGAGGACTAGTACAAAAATAAGTGAAGAGACAACTTGGTCGTCAGGAGACCTATCGCTGCTTAACTTCAAATCCCTTCCCTGAAGTAATTAGGATCTCAAACCAGAAATTGGCACTAGCTAAAGAGTTGGGTCTTCTACCAAGAGAGAATCTGAGTATTTGAAAGGTCGTGATTTTATTTCTCTGACTTTCTATAACATTTGAAAGTTACATAAAAGTCTGACAGATTTTCAGGGAAGCCCAATAGTGTCTGCTGTGGGGGACCACTTAAACGAGTAGGCAAATACTTGGAAAACCTAATTAAAGTCATGGTACCTAACTTGCAGTCCTTTGTTAAGGACACAGGATGTTCCATCCAAAATTGAAAATGTGGTTGTGGATGATGCTTCCATCCTGGTGAGGATAGATGTGGAATCCCTGTACACGTCAATCCCCCATCAGTGGGTTTATAGGCATTGGTACACTTTTTGAACCACGTCTTTCCATTAATGGGTCCACAAAACTAATTTTAGTTGGATATGTTGAAGTTTATGCTGTCTTTTTTCAATTTATGGGTGCCAACTATCAGAAACTTACAGGGACTTCAATGGGACCGCCATTAATGCCTGCATATGCATGTTTGCATTTAGGTTTTTGGGAGAAGATGGTAATGTATTGCAGTGGTTCTCAACTCTTTCCTCAAGTACCCCCAACAGGCCATGTTTTGGGAATTTCTCTTAGATAAAATAGCTGCCCAAAAAATCAAGCCATTGACTCTGATTTAAACCACTTGTGCAAGATAAAGGAAAATCTGCAAACATGGCCTGTTGGGGGTACTTGAGGACAGGGTTGAGAACCACTGATGTACTGTATGTGATACCTGACTTTCATGCTGATCCATTTGGCTACACTATATTTTATAACGCATTGGCAGTCTGGAATGGTACAGAACAGAAACCCCAACAATTTATGCGCATCCTAAATTGTAACAATAGCAATATAAGGTTAACTTTTACCAGTAATTTAAGTCAGATTTCAAAATTGGGAGGTTGTTAACAAAAACTTTCTGTAAATCCACATCCGCATCATCTTTATTCCAGCATTTTAACTATCTATATACTTCCTGGGCTGAGATACTGACTCATAGATGTCACAATCATGTAAACTCTGGTGCTTGGGCAGCTCTTCGCTGTGTCTGATACAGATCATCCCCTGCTGCAGTCTCTCACCTTGGGACCTGCTACAAAGTTACAACGTTGCAGTCTGATCACTGGAGGAGAGGAGACCGAGGAAATGTTTCCTTGTGCCAGCAGCAGACTGATGACATCATCTCAGCCTAGGCAAAGTCAATGACTGGAACTCAGAAAAAAATGATTTTTTTAATGCTAAAGGTGAAGCTTTTCTGAAAAATAATACTATTTCTGTATATTGTAATTTTTTTAAAATAGTTTTAAGGTTGTCAACAGAACAAGAGTGGTGGAGAAATCTTTCAAAAGAGACACTTGTCCTAGTGACAACTGTCTAAGAGGGAAACCCTCTCATCTTTGAGAGATTTTCTCTCTTTAGAAAAGGAAGAAATCGGACCCCCAAAAGAAACAGCCAGCCAGAAAGAAATACACTAAAAGTTGATATCTAAGGTGTAGTTTCAAGTCAACATCGTGTTGCATGAACTCGATTTAAACATTATCTTAGTATTTTCTGTAAACTTACCAGGAACCACTACAGAGTCACGAGATCCAGAAAAGATGAAGATTTTATCATTGGCGAGGTTTGATACAGGATCAATGAGAGCATTGTTTGCATAAATTTGGGTCCTTGAGATGAGGGAATTCACATCAATGCTTATTGGCATTTTCATGCAGGCATTGGTTGCAGTAAGCATGCTTCCTGCCGCACAATAATATGGTCCTGTGTTTGAAAAAATTGAAGATGCATTACTGTTGCAAGGTACTTTGCTAATAATTTTATCAAGATTTTAGGCTTTATTGGCTGAATGCATAGCTGGTAATTTAAATAAATACATTAAAAAGACCTGACAATTAAGTATAATAATTCAGCAACTCTTTTATTTGTCAGGAAGTTTTATTAAATTAACACCTTTAGCCAGATAGTCAAGAATGGCAATAACTACAATAAGAAACAGAACCTGTGTTAGTTGACTGTTTTTGCTTGGATTTTAACTGATCACTGTGCTTTTATGCTGTCTACTATGTAATATACTACTATAAATAAAGTGAATTGCAAAAAACAAACAAATATGAACATTTTTAAAAGAGACAGAGGCTCTTTAAAGTATGTACAGTCATAGCCAGTAACAAGACCAGGCTGGACAACAGCAGAGACTAGCAAAGAAATCATTAAGTTTTATCTTTTTTCATCTGTCTGTAATTCAGCTTTAAAAATTGTACAAATGGGGCGTGGCCTGAGAATGGCTGGATAAGGACGTATCCTTCCTGAGCTCCCGTCCTTCTCCCGGCCAATGAAGCCTATTTTGATCCACAGACACTAGCACTACTCCGGGGAATACATCCCTCAAAGTGGAGAGCCAGAGGGTAGAACGGCTCACCCAAATGGAGAGGTCCCAGTGGAGCGATCGATCAGTTTCTCGGCAGAGCAGCCCCCTGGATCAGAGCATTGCGGAACCATGTGGAGGTACAAGCTGCACTTCACCGTAGGCAGACCGGCCGGCGTCTCCAGCTACATCACAAGAATCAGAAACGTACTTGGAGACCCCAGTGGCATTGCAGGCGAGCTCTGAGACCCCACCGAACACTTGAGTAAGCATGGCAAGAAATGCGGAGCTGTGGGCACTTCTCCGTGCCCTCCCCACTAAAGCTGATATTGAATCATTTATTGGACGCATTGAATTACAGCACAAGCAGCACATGCAGGAGGTGAGGGGGGAACTGGGCGCATTAGCTAGCAAATTGATTGCAGGGGAGAACTCAATGGCAAGTTTGGAGCATAGAGTGACTGCCCTGGAAAGCCTTCAGAACGCACACATTGAGGTGGCTGAGATGCTGCAATTACACATGGAGGAGATGGAGGACCGGAGCAGGAGGAACAATCTCCGCCTGCGAGGTCTCCCTGAGGCGACGGGGGTGGAGGATCTCTCGGCCACTGCTGCAGCGATTTTCTGTGGATGCCTGGGCAACCCCCTACCCACAAATCTCGTATTTGACAGAATACACTGGGCTCTGGGGCCGCACTCCACTTATCCCAACAGGCCGAGGGATGTTATCTGTCGCCTCCACCACTATACTCATAAGGAAGCTATCACCCGTAAAGCGTTTGAGGCAGGAGACGTGGATTTTGACGGGGCGGCAGTGAAAATTCTCCCGGATGTCTCCCAGGCAACTCTACAAAGGAGAGCCATGCTCCGCCCAGTACTCGAGCTAGCCCAGCGGCGGGCTGCTACATATCGCTGGGGATAACCTCTATCCGTGACTTTTAAAAAGGAGCAACAATTTTTTACTCTCCCTTCCCCAAGAGACCTGCCAAACCTGTTTGTTTTTCTGGAGACAGACCCCATCAGGATTCCGAACTGGCTGCAGTTCATCCCCCATGTGGGAGGTCGAGCCAACCAGCAATCCTCGCAGAGGCATCCACTACCTCGCCCGCAAAGACAACGCCAGAGATCCCAGGCGCCTTCACCGGAGGGGTCACGTGAGTTATAACTGCTTTTGTCCCCCCCTCCCCTTCTAGTCATTAACAGCCCCTATCCCAAGCACTTTTAGTGGCACTGCACCAGTTTCCCTGGACCTAACTTTCTACTGCCGATTGGGCCCCCCTGGGGACCTTGACTTGGGCAATGTTTACATCCCCTGTTGTCCGAGGCAACCTCATGATACAGACGCTTTGCTGAGCCTCTGACCCCATTGCTTGATAAGGTCACCTAATAAAAAACGCTACGCAGTTAAATGAACTGAGCCGGTATAGGTGACATGGGGTCATTGATGCAATACTAGGGTCCTCTGGGTGGGGTGACTGCTGCACCCGCTGGGACTCGGACACTGGGACTTTTGCATGCGACCAGACGCCTGTCATTTTGGCGGCCTTGTGGCTGCACAGACTCAGCTGTTACTAGAGGACAGTGGCAGGAACTTTGAGTAAAGGGGCCGCCCCTTTCCGATAAGAAGGGGTACCCGAACACTTCTGTGGGCAATACACCCTTGATGAGTCATGGGGGCTAAGCCTGAGTAGGTTAATCCTGCACACTCTCCTTGGAACAAACAGAAAACTTTCCAGTACGCTGACAGACACAGGAATGTTTATTGTTGATGTTGCATTTCATTTTATGGTCCTACAGGGGTCACTGTGGTTGTGCTGCTTGCTAGTTAATGTGGATCTATGTGGGAGGTATAGGAGTGGCGGGTGACCCCGGGCAGGGAGCATCCTACTGACCCAGTACTGTTTGCGCTTACGCTGACGATTTATTCTTTCCCCTAAAAACCCGCTGATCTCTCTCCCGAACTTGCTCCGGGAATTCAATATCTATGGGAATATATCCAACCTCAAAATAAATTATAACAAGTCAGAGGCCATGGGAGTAGGCATACCCAATTCGACCATGCAGACATTACGCTCCAATTTTCATTTCAAATGGACAGAGACTGCCTTAAAGTACCTAGGCGCTTTTGTACCAGCTAACCTCAGTCACACCTTTCATCTAAATTTTCCCCCTCTAATTGCTAAAACCCGTTCCCTATTGGATAGATGGCAGGGGGGCCTTCACTCCTGGTTCGGCAGATGCAATCTTATCAAAATGTGTATATTACCTAAATTCCTATACCTGCTGCAGGCACTTTCGATCCATATGCCTATGACATTTTTCAAACAGGTAAATAGTCAGTTCTACAAATTTATATGGGCTAACAGAAAGCCGAGATTACCCCGTTCCCTTCTCTCCCTGCCAAAAATTTGTGGAGGGCTCGCAATCCCAGACGTGAAGAAATACCACCAGGCAGTTCAGCTGGGCACAATTATAGACTGGAGCCGTCACCAAAAGCTGAAGCTGTGGACACGCCTGGAACAGGCGCAGACACAGATTCCCTTACAGGGCTCTGTATGGTGCTGGGACACCTCCCTACTGAGGTTAAGAGTCACCCGCTGATAGAGACGACTCTCCGGGTGGGGTCACATGCATGCTTTACCCAATCACTATCCACACCAAATTCACCCTTATTCCACATTATAGGGAATCCAAAATTCCCTCCGGGACTAGACCCTCAGACTAGCACTATGTTTAAAGACATGAGCTTTACACAAGCGAGACACTTTGTGCAGAACAAACACTGGCCTTCTTTAGAAGCACTTCGAAGTGAAACAGGTACCTTCAGGCTGTTGTTTTGGACGGCAATACGTCTCAGACACTTCCTCATATCTATACCTAATCCACATGAGTTTGAAAGGCCCCTCACCCCCTTTGAATCTCTCTGCTCGGGAGAGGACAGACTTCTGAGAATGTTATCCACAACATACAACCTCCTGATATCTCCGACAGAAAGCCCACCTCCACTATGGATAAGTAAATGGGAAAAAGACCTGAACTGTACATTCACTTTTGGCCAGACTCAAAGTGTGATAGCGCTAGCACTAAAATCCTCTAGATGTACAAAAGTACAAGAAGCTAACTACACACTCATGACACGGTGGAACTTGACCCCACATGTCTTACATACCTACTACCTGAACACCTCAGCACTGTGCTGGAGATGTCAGGGGGACAGAGGCACCTTGCTCCACATATTTTGGTCTTGCCCAAAGCTATCACACTTTTGGTCTGTAATCAGAACGACTCTACAGAAATTGACAAACTTCGTCATCTCAAATGACCCCGCATTCTTTCTGCTACATATAAATACAATGTCGATCAGGAAATACAAAAAATCAGTCATATGTCATCTGTTAAACGCTGCGAAATCTTGTATCCCGCTTAACTGGAAAAGTCAGTCCCCACCAACAGTAGCTAGTTGGATTCAGAGAATGGAGGACATTAGGAGAATGCAAGACCTGGTGCATACAGCGAGTCAACAGGAAGAAAAATACAAAGCGACATGGGAAATATGGCTCCATTTCATCATATCCCCAGAGGGTATGACCCTTAAAATAACACGAGAAGCTAACTCCCTGATACATACAGAATGTGGGAGCCGTCTGAGACCAACCAGGGTCCCCCCCCCCCTGTCTTCCCCCCCATCCATCCCTACCCCCTTCCCCTTCTTACCTTACCCTTCCCATGTTTTCATCCTCCTTTACCCGGGAGGCCTCCATATGTTGGAAATCATCACCCCCCACCTCCTCCCCTCCGCTTATTGAGTCCTACCCAGTGAGGTGGTTGGGGGGGGGGCAGGAGCTGATGTTGGATCGCTCTTTTGGAACCAGTAGCCTCAGATTTGGATCTTACAGATGGGAAGGGTCCTGAACCCTACATTAACAGCTTCTGAGGCCGCGTACACACGCGGGGACTGTTCGCTCAACTTTGTCCGTCAAACAGTTTCAGCGGACAGTCCGCTCAAAATTAGCATGGATGGACTTGCCCACACACGACGAACGAACAGTCCGCTGAAACCGTGCGCGATGACGTGAACGGCACGTACGACGGGACTAGAAAACGACGTCCTATACACTGCAATGCAACCTTCGGCGTGTAAATTCTTTCTGAGCATGCGCGAGACTTAGTTTGACGAACAAGCCTACACACGGGCGGACTGTCCGCTCAAACCAAGTTTCAGCGGACAGTTTTTCGGAATTTCCGAAAAACTTTGTTCGTCAGACTGTCCGCTGAAACTGTCCGCTGAAAGCCCACACACGAGCGGACTGTCCGCCGAAACACTGTTCAGCGGACAAAGTTGAGCGAATAGTCCCCGCGTGTGTACGCGGCCTGAGGCCTGGGCAGATGATATATAGTAAAGTGGAAATTTTGTACATATTCGGGGTATGCAGTCCCCTTGCTTGTGTTTGTTGATCAGGAGGGCCTCCTCTTCTTCCCCTTTATACCTTGCTGTATTTTGTTGCATAAGTTGTATTTGTTGTATTCGCTCTTCTTGGGCATTAATAAAATTTATATTTGAAAAAAAAAATTGCACAAAAAAAAAGTATGTACAGTTAATTAACGTATTTACTTATGGCTAGTTGCACATTTTTCTATATCACACAAGATGTTAACCAGGTGAAGAAAGTGACTGTGCATATTTTGTTGTTTAAATGTCATGCCATCTTTACTTTGAAATGTTTCCTGTAAATTAAAAAAAAAACTGAATGCTTTTGTACATTTGTAAAGAAAATATTAGATTTTTTTTTGATGAGTAGAATACTAAAATGTCGCAACTCAGCACTGCCTGCATGGAATTTCTTGAGCTGGGTTTTCCAATGGTGACAACAGTGGCTCATGCCTGCATATAAATGTAGAAACAGCCACTTTTTACAGTAGTCTATATAGTAATCTCCGGTTAGAAGCCCATGTGACAGGGTGACAATGCAGGACCAAAAGTTGGGAGACAGGGACAGAGTGTTGTCACCCCATAACAGGAAGCACCTGAACCAACTCCATCATGGCAGGATCAACATGGATTATTTTTACTCAAAGACAATAGCTACCGCTTCCTATCTCCTATTTTACATGGACACACATGGGGTGCCCGGGCCTCGCCCCCCCCCCCCCCCCCCCGGCAGTAAAAAAAAAAAGTAAAAAAAATATTAATTTTCATTTAACCACTTCTCGAGCAGCGCACGACGATGTACGTCAGCAGAATGACACGGGCAGGCAAATTGGCATACAGGTACGTCCATTTGAAATTGCCGCCCTGCCATCGCATGCGCGCCGCTGGTCAGGACCTCCGCGAGTCCGGTCATGGGTCCCGCAGACTCGATCGCCGCGGGGATACCCGCGATCATCTCATGGGGAGGCTGAACGGGGAGAGGTGGAAGTAAACAGCATCTCCCCATTCTGCCTAGCAACAAGTGACACTGATTTCTGCACACAGCCCAGCCCCCCACAGTTAGTAACACGCCCCTAGGACACACTTAACCCCTACACTGCCACCCCCTGGTTAATCTCTTCACTTCCAGTGTCATTTACACAGGAATCAGTGCATTTGTATAGCACTGATTGCTGTATAAATGACAATGGTCCCAAAAATGTGTCAAAAATGTCCGATGTGTCCGCCATAATGTCGCAATAAAAATCGCTGATCACCACCATTACTAGTAAAAAAAAACGCAAACCAATCAATAATCACTTATTGTCATTTTTTTTACCAAAAATATGTAGAAGAATACGTATCTGCCTAAACTGAGGAAAAAAAATGTTTTTTTATATATTTTTTGGGGGATATTTATTATAGCAAAAAGTAAAAAATAATGCGTTTTTTCAAGATTGTCGCTCTTTTTTGGTTTATAGTGCAAAAAATAAAAACTGCAGGGATGATCAAATACCACCAAAAGAAAGCTCTATTTGTGGGGAAAAAAGGACTTCAATTTTGTGTGGGAGCCACGTCGCACGACCGTGCAATTGTCAGTTAAAGCGACGCAGTGACGAATCGCAAAACGTGGTCTGTTCTTAAGCCAGCAAAATGGTCCGGTCTGAAAGTGTCCCTTTAAATAATTTTTTTTAAATGTCCTTATGTTTTAAAAAAAATAAACTTGCTCTGTGGCGCAGTCGAGCTCGCCACAGCTTCTGGCGCGATGGACTGGCTGGGCAAGTGCAGCGCATAGACTCATATCCAATGGACAGCAGCACAACACCCCCCCACTTATCAAATTCATTCATTTCTTTGGGTGGTTGGATGGCAGCACTCAAAAAAAAGAGAGAAGACACCAAGAGTAAGGACATGTGTGAGCTGAAAAATCTCAGTAAATTAATACCTGTGCTGTTACCAATTATAGATGATCTTGTATGATCTCAGAGAATTCATACCGGTGACTGATGATTGTGGTATGATCTTATACTTGTGACCAATGATCCCAGTATAATCTCATACCTGTGACCAATGATTTTAGTATGTTCTTATACCTCTTACTGATGCTTGCAGTATGATGTCATACCTGTGACCGATGGTCGTAGTATGCTCTCATATCTGTGACCCATGAATGTAGTATGATGTCATACCTGTGACATGCTTGCAGTATGATGTCATACTTGTGCCCGATGGTCGTAGTATGCTCTCATATCTGTGACCCATGAATGTAGTATGATGTCATATCTGTGACCCATGATTGTAGTATGATGTCATACCTGTGACCCATGATTGTATTATAATGTCATACCTGTGAACCATCATTGTAGTATGATGTCATACCTGTGACCCGTAATTGTATTATAATGTCATACCTGTGACTCATGATTTCAGTATGATGTCATACCTCTGGCCCATGATCGTAGTATGATCTCATACTACTACACAGAATTTGCAGAGCCCGGTGTATAATGTGCAGCCTGGTATATGATGTGCAGAGCCCTGGCTATAATGTGCAGCCTGATATATGATGTGCAGAGCCCTGTGTATAATGTGCAGCCTGGAATATGATGTGGATTCTATAAGGGGTGTGACTTATGACAAGTGGGAGGGGCCAACCGTGGAGGGGCAGGGTCTTGTGCCCCCCCATCCTAAAACTTCACCAGCTGCCACTGCATATACATAATGTATTTACTATTTATGGAATAATGAACTAATCTTAGACTATTTGTTAACCATTTTATACATAATACCCCTTGATTAAGCTCTCACTTTGCGCCGGGATATATTGTTTTGCACTATTATATCGAAAGCTGCCAATTTAACAGTAGTATAATTTTATTTATTTTTTTGGAATTGCTATAACAGGTAATGCTTTTTTGAGATCTTAGTTTACTTTCATTTTACGCATGCGTTTGCAAATGCGTGCGGACTAAACCCCTGTTTTTAACGCATACTGTTAGACAGGTTAATTTGGTTGTCTGCGAGCTGGTGGTAAGTAGGCTTTGTTTTTTTCCTGGGCATTCCCCAGACATTGTTGTTACTTGTTTTAATAATGACTTGGGAAGAAGAATTAACAGTGTGTGTGTATTTATTGGTGTATTTAACAGGTGTATTTATTGACTTGATTTTCAACAAACTGTAAAAATACATTTTGCATTTAATTAAGTTATTTTTACTGTTTATTCCTGTTTATTTGACAGCAAGTAAAAGCATACCTCCAGCAAAAAGAGCTGCTCCAATGATCTTCTTAGATTGTGCAACATGGAACTGATTGGCCATATATGATCCTGATGATAGTCCGGACACTGAGATGGCAGAATCCAAATTGTAACTGCCTGCAAAAATGTAATAGTTTGGATTTGTGGTAAGATCACTAGCCAATATTAAAGGAAACTTTTACAACAACAAAACTAATATCAAATGTGAATATTCAAAACCTTTTATATATATCATCACCCAGTACATCAGCATCTTAGTACAACTATTTTACTCAAATGCATGACACTCAAATACATGCTACTGACCCATTGGGTGAGCAACTCATTTTTTCTTTGTATATACTTTTTACTGAATTATTATTGTATAAAATTCTTAAGTATAATCTATTTGATTTGTGCCTTGTTTAACGTGGTGTGCCCATTTTACTGCAGCTGCTGACTATTAATAATCGGACACTTACCTGTCCCAGGGTCCAGCGATGCGGGGATCGAAGCCCCACTCAGCCCCCCCTCCATTCAGCGGTGCCGGCATTATAACTGTGGGCGCCCGGCTGCTGCTTCACAGCCAGGCACCCACTGCGCATGCGGGAGCGGCGCCGCACGTTGTGAGTGGCCGCCCAATTAACTGGGACTTGTCATGTGTCCCAGATGATTGACAAGAGGAAGGGGGCAGAGCTGAGCCCTTCCTGTGCCGAGGGGAAGTGATGTCACCAGCCCAGGCACTGAAGGAGGCAGACTACGAGGGACCCCCTAGCAACAGCCATTTAGAGGTGAGTAAAAAAAAAATTTCCAATTTTTTTTTTTTTTGGGGAATATTAATGATTTTTTTTTTGTGTGTGCAACCCCACTTTAAGTATTTGTCTTATAGATTATTCCTCCTGAAGAAGCAGTAAATGCACCACAAAACTAGTAGAGGAAAAGCCATTTCTTGAGATATACTTCATCAACAGATACCTTTTGGGGGAACCCTGAGTATTTGTTTATTGAATTTTCTTAAATTCTGCTTTTAAATGTATTTTTGTATTTTAATCTCTTATGTAATAAATAATCTTTTTATATATCAATTATGTTATTGTTTATCAGTACCGAGATAGTCCACCACAACCACTGAGGTCAGGAACAAGTGTATGGCCATCTTCAGCAACTGACCCACTTCCCCACCCTCATTTCTTTTCTCATATGCATGTTTAATACGTTAATACTCCTGATAATTCTTGTAGCATGGTCTCCCCTGGCTCAGTTCTTGTCCACATTGGACTCTTGTGTGGCCCCACCCACCTTGAGGTGTTTCCACATCTCCATTAAAGTGAATATAAAAGAGGGAGAAAGTAGCTCAAGAAAGGTGTGCAGACCATTGAACGCACAGAGACATAAGAGACCATAAGGTAGGTTTAGTCTTAAGGTTCTACCAAACACCTAAAAACTATAAAAAAATCTGTTTTTTAATCCAAAAAACTCTTTATTAGGTATAAAGAAGGTATACCAAGGGTATGAGAAAGACATTATACTCCTGTGAAATGTGTTACAACAAATGGTTGACATAAACAGAGGTGTACAAAATATTTCAAATTGGGCATGCAGCACATGGCAAAGCTGAAGGTAGCGGAAAAACATAGAATTGGGGAGATCATTTTTCAATTCCTGAAACGACTTGACTCTATTGCTAATAAATGCAGTTTAAACATCAGGTAAGGTAAGCAATTCTGGAAGGTTTGAATTACCCCAGAGTGGTGCGTGAGTAGAGGGTGCGTGCCTCTGCTCGGAGGGAAGGGGTCAGAAATCCTACTATTAACCTACTATCCTACTATTAAGAGTGGTGTGTGGAGTGGTGTGTGAGTAGAGGGAGCCTCCAACCTGCATACTGCCAATTCCCAAATCTTACAATGGTGATAGACCATTCCCTTACAACCTCCCAATGTATAAAAAATGTGAATGTCACTAAGGAGAATCTGGAAGGGGTGTGAGACCCAGGCTCTTTTTATGCATGATAGAGTGAGATACCTATGTTTATCCTCTATGTCAAAATAAAAAAGGGAGAGTTGGGCAGCTAGATAGTACACATTAAGATCTGGAAAGGCGGTGCCACCGATATTCATAGGATTTTTCAAGGAGCACCAAACAAACAAGTTAAGAATAGAGTCCATAGTTTTAAATACGTGGAGTGGCAGGCACACTGGAGAGTGCCAGAACATATAAAGGATTGTGGGCAGCAGGATCATTTTAACTAGACTTATGCGTCTCATGACCCCAAGGGGGAGACAGGACCAAGTCTGAGTTTTTGGTTTTAAGCAATTCAAAAAGAGATTCTAAATTAAGTCTAGCATATTCTACTGGAGACCGGCTAACCTGAACTCCTAAATACTTGATCTGGCTTGAATAAAAGGAAGATGAGCTTGAGCAGCTTATGGGGTCCCCAGGTCTAAGGGGAGGATTTGGAACTTACCCCAATTAATTTGTAGGCCAGAGAATTCCCCAAAGTGTTCTATGAGAGGCAAAGCTGCTGTTAAAGAGTGTCCCACGTCTTTCAGGTACAGCAACATATCACCAGCATAAAGACTGATTAATTCAACCAATATCCCTGACCTAAGTCCTTTAATATCAGGGTGTGCTCTTATGGCTAGTGCCAGTAGTTCCACTGCCAGAGCATAGAGTAGCGGAGACAGCGGTCATCCCTGGCGCATGCCTCTACTCAGAGGGAAGGGGCCAGAAATCCTACTATTAACCATAAAATCAGTTTTTTAAAGAACTGACTCCTTAAGAAATATGCAAAAGGTTGAGAAAGTAATATTTCATTGTTAAGCCAGGTCATAGATGGTTCAAATTTCAGGCAGTTAGCACGAACCGGCCCAGATTCGTACCATCCATGGGCAGGCTAATTGTACCCAAGTCAATCCATTGATCGACTTAGGTACAACCAGCATGTAGAATTTTTCATGCAATGTTTGCCAGTGGCTTCAGCCACTAGCAATAATCCCTGTGTGTTCGCACTGTATTGATGGGGGAAATGTTGCAAATTTCTTTCCTGCAACCCGTGGTTGCAAAAAAGGAAATCGCACCATCTATAGCCAGGTTTAGTATCTTCAGCATCAGATCATTTGATATACTTATCATCAGACTCTACAAAACCTACAGCTTACTAGCAGTGTCTGTTTTAATGCTATAATATCTGATATGAAGGACAAAATTCATTCACCCTGTGGATCTCTGCTTCATGATAATAAATATATCTTAATAATATCTTATAATATCTTACCAAGACGTATCTGTCCATGGACAAAGCCTACAAAGGCGAGGAACAAGATGTAACCACTCATTTTCAGTGTCAGAGGCAGACTTTCAGTGGTATGAGGATAATTCCTACCTCACTTATGAAACCCTAGGTTTTTATATAACAGTAAAAACAAGTTTTAATCTTGAACAAATAAGATGCTTTGTAGCTGTGTGAAAAACATCTGCTAAACAGCCATGACATTTGATAAGTACTATTTTAGTATGGAGGCAAGATTTAGCAAAGTAAACAAACTACACAGAAGCTGCTCAAGCATAGTTTTTTTATGCAGAAAATAAGGTAAAAAATGGAGAGCTAGAACAGCAACTAGTGTGATCTGAAAACAGTTCCAAAGGTCCAGAGGTGTCCTAAGGCAAAGTTCACGTGCTACTGGAATCGGACCTGTGTTAAAGTTCTGGTCTGTGTCAGTGTAGGCAGCCAGCTGTAAAGAGCAGAAGCGACTGATGTCTGCTCACTGTATACATGTTTCCCCCATGATATTGGGCTAGAAGCAGTGCAACACTTTCTCCATCAAGATCCCTTAATGAATCCTAGGCAAGCTTATTTCATTATGTTATTCACAAAACTATTTTAAGTTTGAAAATCAATATTACAGACAGGTCCAAGGCACAGCTATGGGGGCAAACTTTGCCCCCAGCTATGCGAACCTTACAATGGGCCTCTGGGAACAGCATTCCCTATTCAAAACACATCATCTATCTTGGACCATATACACATAGTTATCTGGGATGGCACTAAGTCTGAAGCTGACGATTTTGTCTCGTACTGCAACAACAATAACCTCGGTCTGTCTTTCACATCAGTATGTGACCCTGATACATTGGCCTTCCTCCATTTAGAATTGGGTCACACAGACACAACTATAAGTGCCCAAAAATAACACCAAACCAACTGCAGACAACTGATATCTTCATTTACGCAGCTGTCATCATCCCAGGTGGACATCCAATATACCTAATGCCATGTACACACGACCGGACTTTCCGGCAGACTACAACCGCCAGTCTTCCTGACGGACTTTTGGCGGACTTCCGACTGACTTTCTGACCGAACGGACTTGGCCACACACAAGCACACCAAAGTCTGACCGCGATGACGTACGACCGGACTAGACTAAGAAAGTTCATAGCCAGTAGCCAATACCTGCCCTTCGGACTAGTATACAGACAAACAGACAATACAGACAAACTGATTTTTCAACCGGACTCGAGTCCGTCGGAAAGATTTGAAACATGTTCTAAATCTAAAGTCCATCTGATTTTCTGACAGCAAAGGTCCGATGAAGCCCACACATGGTCGAATTGTCCAACGAATTCATTCCGTCTGACCTTTGCTGTCAAAGTCCAGCCGTGTGTACACAGCATTAGAGTCAATTCTGCCATTTAAAACATAATTGCACCCGCTTAGAGGACTACTCCACACAGGGAGACCTCTGTAAACCAAATTTTTTGGAAAAAGCATATATATATATATATATATATATATATATATATATATATATATATATATATATACACAGTGCCTTGCAAAAGTATACGGCCCCCTTGAACTTTTCAACCTTTTGGCACATTTCAGGCTTCAAACATAAAGATATAAAATTTTAATTTTTTGTGAAGAATCACCAACAAGTGGGACACAATTGTGAAGTGGAACAAAATCTATTGGATAATTTAAACTTTTTTAGCAAATAAAAAACTGAAAAGTGGTGCGTGCAAAATTATTCGGCCCCTTTACTTTCAGTGCAGCAAACTCACTCCAGAAGTTCAGCGAGGATCTCTGAATGATCCAATGTTGTCCTAAATGACTGATGGTGATAAATAGAATCCACCTGTGTGTAATCAAGTCTCTGTATAAATGCACCTGCTCTGTGATAGTCTCAGGGTTCTGTTGAAAGCGCAGAGAGCATCATAAAGACCAAGGAACACACCAGGCAGGTCCATAATACTGTTGTGGAGAAGTTTAAAGGCGGATTTGGATACAAAAAGATTTCCCAAGCTTTAAACATCCCAAGGAGCACTGTGCAAGCGATCATTTTGAAATGGAAGGAGTATCAGACCACTGCAAATCTACCAAGACCTGGCTGTCCCTCTAAACTTTCAGCTCAGACAAGGAGAAGACTGATCAGAGATGCAGCCAAGAGGCCCATGATCACTCTGGATGAACTGCAGAGAACTACAGCTGAGGTGGGAGATTCTGTCCATAGGACAACAATCAGTCATACACGACACAAATCTGGCCTTTATGGAAGAGTGGCAAGAAGAAATCAATTTCTCAAAGATATCCATAAAAAGTCTCGTCTAAAGTTTGCCACAAGCCACCTGGGAGACACACCAAACATGTTGAAGAAGGTGCTCTGGTCAGATGAAACCAAAATCAAACTTTTTGCCCACAATGCAAAACGATATGTTTGGCGTAAAGGCAACACAGCTCATCACCCTCAACACACCACCCCCACTGTCAAACATGGTGATGGCAGCATCATGGTTTGGGCCTGCTTTTCTTCAGCAGGGACAGGGAAGTTGGTTAAAATTGAGGGGAAGATGGATGCAGCCAAATACAGGACCATTCTGGATGAAAAACTGTTGGAGTCTGCAAAAGACCTGAAACTGGGACGGAGATTTATCTTCCAACAAGACAATGATCCCAAACATACAGCAAAATCTACAAAGGAATGGTTCACAAATAAACGTATCCAGGTGTTAGAATGGCCAAGTCAAAGTCCAGACCTGAATCCAATCGAGAATCTGTGGAAAGAGCTGAAAACTGCTGTTCACAAACGCTCTCCATCCAACCTCACTGAGCTCGAGCTGTTTTGCAAGGAAGAATGGGCAAGAATTTCAGTCTCTCGATGTGCAAAACTGATAGAGACATACCCCAAGCGACTTGCAGCTGTAATCGCAGCAAAAGGTGGCTCTACAAAGTATTAACGCAAGGGGGCCGAATAATTTTGCACGCCCCACTTTTCATTTTTTTATCAGTTAAAAAAGTTTCAAAAATCCAATAGATTTCGTTCCACTTCACAAGTGTGTCCCACTTGTTGGTGATTCTTCACAAAAAATAAAAATGTTATATCTTTATGTTTGAAGCCTGAAATGTGGCAAAAGGTTGAAAAGTTCAAGGGGGCCAAATACTTTCGCAAGTCACTGTATATGTATATATATATTTTTATATATATATATATATATATATATATATATATATATATATATATATATATATATATATATATATAAAATGTGTATGTGTTTAGATGTAATTGAGTTTTTGCCATAATTTTGCATGTGTTCCTCTATACACGCCTTTTAAACATATATTTTTTATACATATTTTTCAACAGGACCTTTACGCTCAAATAGAGATTGTCTTGTCTCTGCATGTTTATTTGTAAGTATATCACGGTGGACCAAATATTAGCAATCATATTGATTATAATAGTTTTTTAATCCGATTTTTATTACCATTCTTATTTGTAATTTTCTACTTCCCATGTAATAATTTTACCTATGAACTCATACACTTTAATAGTATTAACGCAAGCATTGTTGTAAAATTATCTGCACATTATTAGTGAGAGACCAGCCGTGACTTGTAATAGTAACTGCACAGCCTTGAGTCTAAAAATGCAAAAAATGTAAAGCAAAACCTGAGATCTAACTTCATCAGTGGCCAAAATTTTCTCTATGTCACTTTCTTCCTGCTTTAGGCCACAAATATACTTAACGCCCTCAGTTAGATAATCATCTGAGAATTACAATACTTGAAAAAAACGTTTTCAAAGCAATGCAAAAGAGATAATTGTATTTTGAAAAACACCAACTTGTTGCTATAACAGACCATTTGGAAAAAAAAACACTTAGCATAGACCCATTGTGATGATCTCCACATTTAAAGTGGGAATATATAGTCTGTATTTTATGGCAATACTTAGATTTTTAGTGTACTATCAAGGCACCAGAAAAATCGCATTTCCTGGATATTTGGCCAACAGCATGGCTACTCAATTTCAACAGGTAAGGGATTTAAGAAATCATGCAATATCAAAATACATCAGTTTCCAATTATGCTTTTTATTTATTTTTTAAGTAAAATACATCAGTTTACTATTTTGCTTTTTGTGAAGATTACTTTCAAGCACACCACAAGCCACAAATTTTCACATTTTGTTTTGTCTAGAGTAGGGAATTGCTAGACCCACTGTCAGGCTTTTACAGCAGCTTGTGTCCCTGTTAGTGAGATTTACCAGTTCTATTAGACCTGGTAATCATTGTCACCAGGAAAGAAAGTGAAAGAAATCTATATTTAACATTTGCCACCAGAACAGAAATATAACAAGGGGAAAACCAGTTCAAAGACTATATATATATATATATAATGCTGCAATAAAGTTTTTATATTTATTTTAATAACAAACTGTATTGCACTCACAAGGATAGACTAAGTCAAGCAGTGAGATGGCTAGGAAAGCACTTCAAACAGGTTGGGGCCAGTGTCATCAGCGAACTGTCCCGGAACCCAGGCCAGGGGCATGGGCTGCAGCTTAATCCATTGAAGCAGACATCGCTATCTAGTCCATGGAATGAAAGCACCTAACCCAGAAGGGCGTCCAACACTCTGTCTGATAGAAACGGTCCTTCCACCAATGCATTTCAAGCAGACACTTATCTTCATCAGCCACCAAAACAGAAAAAGAGAGGAAAACCTTCCAGTGGGAATGGCCTCTTTTTGGTACAACTTTCTAAGAGGGGATTTACCCTCAATTTGTAAAGATTTTTATCTCACTTCCTGTTGTGTTTATGAAAGTGAAGGGTAATCTCGCCAATTAGACATAGACATAAAAAAATGACAAGGATAAAAACCATCCCATACCATTCACAAAAATTTTATTTTTATTGAAAATTCACTTTAAGGAGTAACCAACATGAAATTTCCGAGTTTAAGCTGGTATTACAAAATGTACTTGAATTATTTTTTTTTACATGCGTTTTGAAATTCTGTAACATATTTTTATGATTCCATGATTACTTAATATTCAGATGTGTAAATGCTAACATTAGTGATGCTAATGCTGACTGGTAAGCAATTTCAGCACAGGATAGGAGCCTGTACAACTGTGCAAAACTGAAGGGAAATTTAGAGTTCATAGTCTAAAGCTGGTCATACACTAGTCGATTTTAAAGCAAACCTTTGATGACATGATGAATGTGATTTGAAAGTACTTTCCTTTGCTTTTATCATTGATTTTGCAATGATAGTTTTATTCAAATGAAAACCACATAGACTGTTAGGCTGATCATACATGAACTTTGATACAATGATGGCCACTTAGCATATACCAATCGACTTCTGTTTAAGCATCCTGTTGGAAAATGCCCACTCAATCAGTGCTGCAGGCTACAGCCTGCATTTCTGATCTGTGTATCCTGACATCAAAGGAAATCTCCCTGCTGTCAGAATACAATTGCACAGTAGGAAGGATTCCCCATTCACCTTGAATTTGTGGATGGGGAAATTGGTCAGTTTGTTTTTTGTTTACAAACTTTATTACTGGGTACAAAATAATGATACAAAACATTATAGCATAAGTACAATGAAATAAAGTATATCAAAGTCATTGAAATATCGGGATTACGGCAAAGTAAAAACATAGAAGAAGAAGAATTATTTCTTATATTTAATACAGATAGTAGACCAATAATCAGGTAGCAATTTAAAGAATGATTTAATTATTTATTTTTTATTGTATGATATTAGTTGAAGAAGGGTTCTCTAAACAGGATGTAAAAGGTGGTATGAGTATGTAAAACAGGGATTCCATTTCTTCTCAAGTATATGTGTGGTATTGGGTAAAGTGTGGATTTTTTTTTCCATGAGATAAATATTATTAATTCAAATTTTCATTTGGGTTATTGGTAGCAATGAGGATTTCCAATGGTAGGCTATAAGCCAGTGGATGGAAACACAAATTGTGTGAATTAGTCTTAAGTGATAAGTAGTTAAACCTGTGATTGGTGTGAATAATAAACATTTGGGGAGAGTACGTTTTATGTTATTCTCCGAAATTCTGGAGAAAAATGTTTCTGGTTGTTTCCATATTAGAGATGCTTTATCACATTTCCAAAAAATGTGTGAGAAGGTACCAATGTAAATGCAATCCATGAAGCATGTTTGGGGAACTGAGGGAAAAATAGAGTGTTTTGCTGGTGTGTAATACCATCTGCTAAATATATTTATTGCAGTTTCTCTAATAGTGAGGGATCTTGTGCATCTAAGTAGGTTGTTGATGCAGTCAGACCATTTTCAGGGGGAGTGAGATATCACATTCTTGTTCCCATTTGAGCATGTAGGGTAAATTAGTCTGAGTGTCTATATTCATCAGGGTTGAGTATATCTCAGATATTAATCTGGTACCCCTTGGCGATCTGGAGCAAATATTTTCGTAAAATGTGGGTTCTTCTAATATGAGTCATAGAAGGATCTGAATATGGAGGACTATCATGAGTTCTTAATTGGGGATGTTATATTTATTTTTTAGTTATGAAAAAGAGATAAATGAGGTATTTTCAATCATTTTTTTTAAGGGTGATTAGGTTATTGTTAATCCACCATGTGAATTCACTTATGTATTGATGGTATATTAAAAATGTAATATCACCTATAAATGATGTGTGGGGAGAAGTAATGGAAGTCATTTTGAGTTTTTTGTTGTTATGTAGTTTCCACAACTGATATGCGTGAGCTACCATTTAATTATGTTTTTCTAAGGTGTGATTGGGAACTTTATTACCCAATAAAAGCCCAGCTATAGAATTTAGTCTTTCTCAAATATAACCCATGGAATTTTCGGGTTGTGTATGTGCCATTGAGCTATTTGGGACCATCGTGTGGCTAGGTAGTATGAGCAGAAGTCTGGGAGTCCCAAACTGCCACTTTTTGGGGATTTGTACAGTACCAATTTAGCTATACGAGGGAGGGAATCTGATCATATAAATTTATTAACCTCTGCTTGAAATTTAGTGATCAACTTATTTAATCAAATTGGGAGGGCTCTAAATAGATATAATAACTTTTGCAGAATAGACATTTTAATGGCTGTTATTTTACCTAAAATTTATATATTGAATGATTTCCATATTTTTAGGCACATTCTTAATTTTTTGCAACATGGGGAGTAGTTTTTAGAGGATAAATTATTGGTGTCTGGGGTGAGGTGAATACCTAGATAAGGTAGAGTGTCTGTGGACCATGTGAAGTTGAATCAAGAGAGGGTGGTGTCTAATTGAGATGGTGGAATATTTATTGGCATGCCAATGGATTTTGAAACATTTATAGACAGTCCTGAAAGTGCAGAAAAGTCTCTGAGTGTATTCAATAGATTTGGTAATGCTATGTTGGTTTGGGTGAGGAATAATATCACATCATCAGCATACATACTGAGTTTATATGTTTTATTATTTGAACTATATCCTTTAATGTCTGCGTGTATTAAAATCGCTGCTGATAAGGGTTCAATTGCTAGGGCAAATAATAAAGGTGAAAGGGGGCATCCTTGTCTGGTTCCCCTTCCCCCTTTGAAAAATTCTGAGTTACAACCTGGTAATTTTATTCTTCTATCTATGCTTGAAAGAATTCTCCTTTAAAATCAAGGTATCTCCAGGTTACGCTATAAAAAGTTTTATTTATGTTGAGACTTAGTAATAGAACTGATTGGGATTTGATGTTTGCATCTTGAATTATGTTAGTTACTAAACAAATGTTATCCATGATCTGTCTGCCTGGTATAAATCCAGATTGGTATGGGGATATCAATGAGGGGATTATCATTGCTAATCTATTGGCTAATAGTCTGGAGAAAATTTCTAACATCTCTTCGGAGAACAAATCTACTTTCAGGATGCCGTTGTATAGTTTTGTTAGTGTTGAGGTATGGAGTTGTGGGAATTGTTTGTAATAAAAGGAGGGGAACCCGCCTGGACCAGGACCTGAATTTTTTTTAAGGGATTTAATAATTTGAACAATTTCGTCCTCTGTGCAAGGTACGCTTAATGTGTCAATCTGATTGGTGGTTTGTGATGGTATAGGAATTTTGTTTAGCTATTCTAGATTCATAGGAGGGATTGTAGAAGTTGATTTAGAAAGGAGGTTTGAGTAAAATTTGGTAAATATGGAGAGTATTTGTTGTGGGTGTGTAAATTGGTTGGTATTATTCTTAAGTTTGTATACATGAGTAGGTTTAATTGTTTGATTTAATTTAAGGGCAAACATTGTCGAGTATGAATTGCTGGAAAAATTTTGCTTTTGACCAGCAGAGTGCTTTTTCTGCTTTGAAAGTGAGTAAAATATCGAATTCAGTGCAATTCAAATCGTGTAATTATGCACTGTGTATGAATCAACATTAATAAGGCTGTTACTTGCCTTATATAAGGTGAGAGTTTGGGGGAAACACTCTGCATGAACACTGCAGATCGGTTCACACAAGAGCACAGAAGCTATTTGTGGAATTCCGAATAACGTTGGAAAATATCATCACAATTGAAATTGCACGATTTGGATTGCACCGTGTATGGGACTTTTTTTGCACAAACTTTTATTTTAGCTGTTTGGAATGATTTATATTCATATTTATTGTTTTTTTTGTTTTTTTTTGCATAATTGCACTTGATGCATGGTGCACATCTTTTTGCTTATTTGAAAATTTTTGCTGATTTGCACGTTATTTAATTGTCATTTGCACTAATTCATATTTGTTTATATTATATCAATTATTAATCTAAGAACGTTATCATTGAGTCAGCTATTTGCTGATTGTGCACTTTGCTTTTTTTGCACGTGTTTTTTTTTTGCACATTTATATTGGATGACTATTGATTTTAGGTATATATATATATATATATATATATATATATATATATTTTTATTTTTTATTTTTATTAATGATGTTTTTTTTCGCATTTATTTGTTATTTATCCTTTATGGTTTATAAATTTTTAGTTGCATGAATACTACTGAAGATTAATATATTTTTATGAGAACACTTCCTTTATTATGAGAGTCTATTTATACTGATCACTGAGGTTCTATTGATGATTGAGGTTTATTTTTTATTGAGCACTATTGAGTCAATTTAGCTACTTAGAGAGTCTATTGACAGTGAGTTTGAGGTCTGTAATGCCGCGTACACACGTAGCCGACTATCCGGCGGACTTAGTCCGGCGGACTTCCCGCCGGACTTTCCGAACGGGCTACTTGTCCACACACGGCACTTTTTCAGCGGACTAATACGGCGTACTAAGTCCGCCGGACTATCCGCCGTACTTTTGAAATGAACGGACTCGCCCACACACGTGGAGGAAAGTCCGCTCATTTTGAGCGTGTCTCCAGGTAGACGGGGCCAGCGAAGGAGGCGTCGCTGGCCCCGTCACCTGGTATGGACTTAAAGGGGAACCCCAACGCCGAAAAAATCGGCGTGGGGGTCCCCCCAGGTCCACATCAGACCCTTGTACGAGCACGCTACCCGGATGACCAGGAAAGGGGGGGGACGAGCGAGCCGGGCCACCACGCCTTCTCATAGCTCTTTTGCAGGCGGTGGCCCGGTCTTCTGTCGCCGCTGTCGCCGCTTTCGCCGTTTTCTGTTCTTCTTTTCTTCTCTTCAGATGTTGCCTCGTCACATCCTCCGCTCACAATGGCACGGAACGTGACGCGCGGCGACTTATATAGGGACATCACTGGATGATGTCCCCGCTTATTATGATGTCACAGTCCCAGAGGATGCTGGTGCTTTGGGGTGGGCCCAAGGGGGGGCCCCGCGCGGCCCCCCCTTCCCCAAGGCACCCCCCCATGTTGAGGGCACGCGGCCTGGTACGGCTCAGGAGGGGGCGGGCGCTCGCTCGTCCCCCCTTTCCTGGCCGGCCGGGTAGCGTGCTCGGACAAGGGTCTGATGTGGACCTGGGGGGACCCCCACGCCAATTTTTTCGGTGTTGGGGTTCCCCTTTAAGTCCATACCAGGTGACGGGGCCAGTGACGCCTCCTTCGCTGGCCCTCGGCTACCTGGAGACGCGCTCAAAATGAGCGGACTTTTCTCCGGGCGGGAAAAGTCCGTTCATTTCAAAAGTATGGCGGACTGGCACACGCACGGCCGGATTGTCTGCCGAAATGCGAGTCCGGCAGGAAGATTGGAGTGCAAAAATACTTTCTAAGTCCGCCGTACTTTTGGGTAAAAAAAGTCCGCCGGAGGCTACACACGGGCGGATTGTCCGGCGGACTTGAGTTTGCCAGACTTTTCCACCGGATTGTTTGTTCGTGTGTACGCGGCATAAGAGTGTGTATTGTCGATTTTTTCCTTGTGTCCTCACAACTGTGTGATTGAAGGGGAAGAAGAGTATTGTTCATTGATTAGTGGAGGCTGTTACTATTTAATTGCTGTCTCAATTATCTATGAGATATCAAGCCCCAGACGCTTTTTTATTCCTGTGGAGCTACTTTTCTCATAGTACCTTCAGAGGACCATTTATATAGTTATATTTATATGTATTGTTAGATTAGAGATTGGTAAGCACCACATTCATACCCATAAATAGTAGCTTGTTGTTTTGGTGTGGGAATGTCTGATGTTGGCAGCTGCCTATTGATTTTTTCCTCCTATTGGTTTGTGCATTGATCTCCCCTTATTTACATCTAATTCAGTGCGTTTTTGGGAGATTAAGGTATAGATTAAGTCTCCATGAGTATGGAGTTGTAGAGAGACCAATGAATTGGTTGCCAAGTGTAGTGATATGATGATCTGACCAAGTGCATGGATGTATTGAAGCTTCATATGTGTTGGCCAGGATTATGGGGGTGCAAAATATGTAATCCAGGCAGGAATAAGAATTGTGAGGATGTGAGAAGAAGGTGTATTCACGTGCCCCTATATTGAGTGCTCTCCATGAGTCCATAAATCGCATTTCATTAATATATCTAGATGTAGTATTTGAAAATGTTTTTGAGAATTGGTTTTGTTTACTGCTGTCTAGGTTGGGTTGTAATACAGAGTTGAAATCACCTCCTAGTTTTATATGAGGTGAATGATACAATTGTAACCTGTGAAAAAATTGTCTAAAAAATGTGGTTTGTGCATCTTTTGGTGCATAGACATTGGCAATTGTTAGTTCTCTACCTGATAGGAAACCTTTGATAATAAATCTACTGTCTGGATCCTTGTAAACCTGCTGTACATCGAGGGGAAATGATTGATGGATAAAAATAGCGACTCCCTTTGTTTTGTTGGAAGATAAGGTATAGAAAGATTGGTTATATGCTTTGTGGAAAAAGCTTGGATGGTTGTCTTTCATGAAGTGTGTTTCTTGTAATAGGATAATTTTGGTATTTAATTTATTGTATTGTAACAAAGCCTTTTTTCTTTTATTAGGAGAGTTAAATTCTTGCACATTGATATGAACCTAATAGTAACAGTTTAAATATTTGGGATCCATCTGAAAGTGTATCTGGCAACCATAGATTAAACTTTCAGCAATTGAACTGGTGTACAAGGAAGCAGACAGCAGTGCGTATTTTTTAGTTGACATAAGAATAAAAATGTAAAAAATATTGTACCATAATTGATATTCCATGTGTAAGCAAATGTTTTCATAAAAATACACTTTAAGTGTACGTTACTGTTGAATTAAAAAAATAATATGGGTTTGAGAGAGAGGTAATTCTCCAACCAACGGTGAATGCTCAAGAAACCAACGTGTCCCAATCACAGTCTAATGAATTTAAAGTCTATGAAACTAATAGAAAAAAAAAAAAAAAGAAATAAAAATTGAGCAAAAAAAAAAAAGATTGAGTGACTGAGTGGGGGAGATTCCTGTTGACATGTGGGCAGGAAGCCGCAACAATTGTAAAGCTATATTTTAACTGTGCAAATGTTGTTTCAAACAATAAATTGCCTTTGATTGAGCATATAACATTTAATAGTCATGCTTATAATAGGTGACTTGTGTTTTTTCTACCTACTCTACTTATAATTTCTTTACCTACCCCATAGGAAACCTTGTATACTAGCATCCAAGCTCGCTAAAAGTGGAGCAGGCAAGAAAAAACAGGGAAAAAAGTGAAGTATAAAAAATAAAAAAATCATAACTTTGGTCATATCTATGACTGTAAAAAGGTAAAAAGAGTTTCAACTATTTTCTGTGCAAAAAAACTGAGGATTGATAAGTCATGAAGGGGTTTTACCAAGGAACTATCTTTTCTGAGAAATCTTTGTTTTCCCTGAATAAGATTGCCATTTTCATATATTGTGTTCTTATTATTCAAAACAACAGAGGGTAACGTCAGATACTAAGTTTATAAGGTCCAGAGTAGATTAAAAAAACAGAAAAGGATTAAAGAGGGAAGAATGTGAAACCTTTGTTTGTTGATTAAAGACAAATTATGATGGAAAAGATACAAGGTCAAGATACCTTGTATTTTCTTATGTATTATCCTTGTACATTTTTATGAACTTCAGTACCATTTAGGGACACATGGTGTCAGTATTAAGCCAGTAAAGTTCCATATAGGCTAAGTCAGATAATAATACATGAGTTTTACTTACAGTACCAGTTTAAGGCTGTACATGTCAGTGTTGACTTTACAATGGATTGAAGAGATTTCTATATGCCAGGGGTGCCCAACCAGTGGCCCGGGGGCCACATGTGGCCAGCGGAGCCTTGTGATGTGGCCCGTGGCCTCCTGCTCTGGGATGGCTGGTTGGTAAGCCCGGATCATGGATCGGTCATCCCAGAGCATCAGTGTTGTGAATGAAGCCGGTGGTGGAAAAAGCAGGCAGCTGTAGAGCAGAGCCACATAAGCCAATGCTTCCTGTATAGTGCTGGCTCCTGCAGAGTGATACTAAATATGGGCATATCTGTTCTGCAGTGGTTACTGGACTACTTTCAAACTGATCCGCAGGTGCACCACCTACCTGGAAGGGAATCCACCCACTTCCGCCTGGACGGACAGGATTGAAGGGCCCATAGAGTAGAGTGGGCTGTGTCCATGTCTGCTCTCCATATGCAGAGTGGACACGGGCCTGTGATCCGCCCACTCCACTCATCGTGGCCCATGACCGGTTACCAAGTCACTTAAGCGGCCCTCGCTCTTCAAAAGGTTGGGCGTCCCTGATATATGCTGTAAAATATAAAAGTTAGTACATACTAATTGTATAGTTATGTTATTCTATCAGTTATAATTGTAAGGAATATCCATTTAAAGCGGGAGTCCGCCGGGAGTGCGCGTTTTTTTTTTTTTTTTTTAAAGCCAGCAGCTACAAATACTGCAGCTGCTGACTTTTAAAATAGTGACACTTACCTGTCCAGCGCGCCCGCGATGTCGGCACCCGAAGCCGATCTCTCGATCGTCTCTCGGGTGCTGCCGGCGCCATCTTGGGTATGGGAATCAGTAAGTGGAGCCTTTCGGCTTCATTTCCCGGTTCCCTACTGCGCATGCGCGAGTCGCGCTGCGCAATGAGGATGGACCCGCTGCCTCTGGGATCTGTGGGTTTCCCAGCAGGCAGCGGGGGACTTTCGGAAAGGGGCGTAATCTACGCCCCTTTCCGCAGAGAGCTATCCAGGAAGTGGGTGCAGATACCTGTACTGTACAGGTACCTGCACCCCCCTCCCCCCTGAAAGGTGCCAATTGTGGTGCCGGAGGGGGGGGGATTCCAATGAGCGGAAGGTCCACTTTAGGGTGGACCTCCGCTTTAATCTTGAAGGACCTCATATTGGTTCCGGAAAACAGCAAAACAAAAATGCTGAGAATTAAAAATTAACAAATTTTTAGAACTGATAACAGGACGTGAACAGTGAAGGCTGGAAAACATTTATAATAATTCTGTATGAAGGAACTTTTTGAATTAGGGCTCCAATGTCCAGCCTGATATCTGGGTCTGCGTCTATCTCTCTGTAGTGAGGGCGTTAGGGTTAACCAAACCAAGTTTAATAAGGATATCTTGACCTTCTGGGATAGTGGCAATGTATGTAGTGCCATTGTGGGAAATTATCAGCTTCTGGCTGAGGAAAGAACACTTGTAATTTCTTTCATTTTGGATTCCATCTAGGGTAATATTTCTTAGGATGCGAGCTGCACGCATTATTTCCTCTTTAACCAAGAAGTTCTTCATACAAAGAACTATATCTATGGGGGGGTTGTCAGGGGGTGGTTTAGCCCTTAATGCACGGTGTATGCGGTCGCAAATTAAGGATTGAGGGTTTTGCTCAAGTAAGAGAGACTGGAACAATTTAGTGGAGTATGCTGGTAAATATGTGATTGATTCAGGAGCACCTCTGATCCTGAGATTGTTCCTTCTGTTTCGATTGTCCAAATCCTCTACGTGGGCTTGTAATCGTGTAAGAGCATTAGATAAGCATTCATGCTCTCTGGACAAATAATTAAAAGCAATCGTTAGCTCATCATGCTTATTTTCAAGCAATTCGGTACGTGTGCCCAGTGACAACATTTCTTGAGAGAGGGTTGTGGTGGATTTTTGTAATTCAGATTGAAATTTGTTCATTAGTTTGGAGCGTAAAGCATCTGGGGGTTCTTTATTATGCAGTTCTGGTTCTTCTGCAGGGAAAGATGTAGCATGCTGTGTGGACTGCGCGCCGGCGCCATTCTTAGCCATGCTGTTCCGCTCCTGTGATCTGAGGAGGTAATGGGTGAAGGTTTTCTGCTGTCCTCCTCTTTTCCTTTTCCCTCTTGTAGGCATGCACAGGTGTTGGTGTACATGGGTGCCTGTAATTCGTGCTTATTGCAGCGATAATTACCCCTGAATAACAGCCGAGAGCCCTGTGTGGAGCGGAGCTCTCTTTAGGTGCAAGTGACTGTCCCGCTCCATGCCGTGGATGCGCCTTGATTGGGTCAGTTTTTTAAACCTGCTCGTTGAACAAAATTTGACCTATCTATGGCCAGCTTTATGTGTTCAAATGTATTCACAAAAATTTCCATCTTCCTTCTTTGAATTTTTTCATTACTACAGTGAAAAGTATTGTTGATTTGACCTTACTGCCATTTATAAAATCAAATTAATGTTCTAAAAATATTCTAACAACAGTCTACTAGTTGAAAAGGAGAGAGAATAGGCTATATAGAAGGTACCTTGTCCATTGATAACATAGCCAAGAAAAAAACATTATTCTATAAAAATGTAAATACTTATTACAAAATGATGATTAAAAACAATCATAAAAACATGAAAACGGTCCTCTAAATGGATGATACAGGCCATATAATTAGGCAACAAAGGTAGAACTTTTCTATATATTCCAAGAAGTCTATGCTTTTCACATCTAACTGCTTCCTCAAGGCCTGATTGTCTTGGCCTATATGGGCTCATTCAAGAGAAAAAACATAACAATCAATAAATAAAATTAGGAGTCACAGATCTAACTAAATAGTTAGTTTTATAGTACCCAAATTGCATAACTGACTAGATTTCATACTAAATCATCCCCATCCCTGCAGATGCAGACTGAAATATACTCCTGCCCATCTAAATCAATTACACATTTGATGTGGATACCATTTAAATATAAACCTCTTATACTCTGTTTATCTCTGTCTTTTTCATTGGGGTTATGGGACAGACTAAATAAAACTTATCAATTTAAATCCCCTCATACCCCCTTATCACCGTTGTTTCAAAATCCAACATTCACCCTGAGGCTCAATTCTCAAATATTTAATAGTGGTGGACTAATAAGGGCTTTTTACGAATAGTTTATTTTCTTGATCATAAGGGAATATTAACAAAACAATTTCTGATAGAAAAATACCAATTCCCAATATCAGAATTCTCTCGATCAGTTAATACATTTTATAAATTTTTTAACATGTAACTTTGATACGACATTCATGACTCCTATGGAATATTTATGTGCAAATTTTGACAAGCTTAAAGGACACATTTCAATAATGTATTCCATTCTAACATCCATTCCTGCGAAATTAGGTTAAATGGAATGGTGGGAAAGGGATTGAATGAATCTCTGGAACTAAAAGATTAGCATGCATTAGCTCAAAATGCTTTGAGATCCCTGGTTAATACTTCTATCATAGAAGCAAATTACAAAGTCAGAAGCTACAAATACTTTAGCTGCTGACTTTTAAAATAAGGACACTTACCTGTCCAGGGCACCCAAGAATAGATGTCCTCAACTGAAGCCGACCCATACCTTGGCTCAGGGTGGATTCCCTTATCTTAAGCAAATTAGGAAGTGAAGCCTTGCAGCTTCACAGCCTGTTTCCCTACTGCACATGCGTGAGTCACGTTCTGATTAGTCCCTGCTGTCTTATGGGACCCTGTGTGTCTCCCAGAAGACAGCGAGGGGAATGAAGGAGGGGCCTACATGGTGTAGATCGCCACGGATACTGTGAGGATCTTTTTCTGGAAGTGAGAGCAAATACCTGGATTAGACAGGTAGCTGCTCCCCCCTGAAAGGTGCCAAATGTGACACCGGAGGGGGGGAGGAACCGGATCAGTGGAAGTTACATTTCTGAGTGGAACTCCACTTTTAACTTTTATATTTGTAGCAGCTAAAATTACTATAGCCAAATCCTGAAAAACAACAACTATACCTTTTGACATCCTAAATGCCAAATTGTGCTGGATTATGGTCAATGAGCATCTCTCAGCTATATTATATGACAAGATTCCATTATTTGAGAAATTCTGGAAGTAATGGATTAAATATCAGACTGATAGTTCTGGAGATATTTCCACTTGAGAATTGCTTAAAAATAGGCACAATAGGTACACATTACTTTGATATCTTTAACCTTCGTTGTTTCTTATCTTTTTCTCTCTATTCTTACCTTTTATATGGTATCTATTTTGGTTACCTGAGGTCTCTGTCGGACCCAGTGTGATATTTCTCTATAATAACTAGATGATAAATTCATCCTCTTTTGTTTGCTAAAAATACATGATGATTATTAGAATCCATATACACTTAAAGATATTTTACAATAATGTATTTTGGAAATGTATTCTAAATAACTTTTTAATCCGATATATGCATATCTATTAGATCAACACTGTATTATTTGTTCTTATAGATATAAAAGTTACAATTCAGTTGCAGATTTGATACGTATCTATTCTTTTCTAAATTAACAATATGTTTATAAAAGTTACTGTATGTAATATCCTTGCTGTACTATTTAATGAAATGCATTATTTGTACATCCTTTCTTCGAAAACTCTGAAATAAAAAAATATTGAAACAATAAATATATAACATATATAGCTATATATGTTATATATTGATTGTTATTTTTTTCTCTTTTGAATAGGCCAATATTCTTTGCTATAAAGACAATGAGGTCCTGAGGAAGAGGTTAGATGTGAAACATGTCAACCTCTTGGAATATATAGCAAAGTTCTACTTTTGTTGCTCCATTATATGGCCTGTATCATCCATTTAGTGTACCCTTTTCATGGTTTTATGATTGTTTTTTTTTTATCATTGTTTTGTAATACATGTTTATCTTTCTTATACAATAATGTCTGACCGTTCCTTTCTGGTACCAGTAAAGTCAAATATGTTCTGTTTTTTTCTTGGCAACATACTACTAGTGTATGGCCAGCTTAAATACGGACATTCTTTTTTTTTTTTTTTGATAGACAGGGGAAGAGTCAACAATTCTATCTATAGTTTTTATCTCTGTCTGTGAGCTCTATTGTAGCACTTCCTGTCCCTCCAGAAATGGAGGATGTGGTTGTCACTGAGCCAAGAGTGCAACAAAAAATTGCCAGACATTACAGATCTAGTGTATGTATCTTTATTGAAGCAAAATTTCCCTAACAGGGACACAAACAGTAAAGAAAAATAATCTCACATGGGCGCTAAATTTTTCCTGCTCTAAAATAAAATAAAACATTTTGGCTTGAGCTGAGCTTTGGAGACATGCTGATAACATTGAGATCAACTTCACATAAACAGGATTGCTCCCATTGAACTCTTTGAGCCACTTGGCAAAGGAAGATTGCGGGCCTCATTCCGCTTGCTTGCTTGTAACCCCTCCCTTTTTTTCCCATATGCTTGCTAAAAAAAAAGAAAAGAAGGAACACTGTCACAAATAATACTCTCTGATGCATAGTTTCATAATGGGGTCGCCCATGCAGTGTAAAGCAAGAGAAAGATTACAGCGCCCCAAAAAACACAGGAGAGTGGGGGAGAGGATGGATTCATACGAGACTGCTTAGTAAAGTTTGAGGCAGTGAGCATCTCCATGGCAGTGCAGCTATTCGTATGGGATCTTGGGCCAGAGGAGAGCCTGTGTTCCGGAGCCATCACCATCAAAGGGCAGTCAATCGCTACTCTATCTGCCTTGTTGCAGACAGAGAGAGAGATAAAGAGGCCATCCTTCATGAACCAAAATGCTGTTTGCTAAGGATTCAGGAAGAGACCGAAGAGGGACCATTCCGCTTGCACTGCTAATGCTGTGTCGCAGGAATTGTGAGAGGGTTGTCAAACTGCTATCTACACTGTTTGGCAGGAATTGAGTTATCCCAGAACAAGTTAACTGCCATATCTCATACAGATACCACTTAGTCCCACTGCATATTGCCTGCTGTAAGACCGCACGTTAGACTCTGATTCAATACATCACTGCCTTTATAACTGACTTACTTAGCCTATACTCCTTTATACACCTTACAACTTAACCAAAGACCAGATCAGCCCTCTGACATAACTAGATGCAGGTTTTAAAGACACTCTTAAACTGCACCAATGCTTCAAAAGGGGCCCCAACAGTAGCCAGTAGAAGATATTACTCAAGGACTGCCCCTGGTTCATTTAATCTGCCCAAATTTCATCTCCTGTTTTCCTATTGGAGGCCACTAGGGTCAGAGCGGTGTCCTTCAGGCAGTCATAGCTATAGCATGCACATAGGTAGCATAGCTTGCAGGATTTATACATATCCATTCCTTCTGCTGCTCCCTGTTGCACCCTGGGTGACAGTGTCACTGATTAAGCTAACCTAGATGGCAGGTAAAACTTTAAAATGTGTGGTGTTGCTAACTGTTTTACACCCTAAGTGAACTGTAATCTCTGCCATTTAATGCTATGGTTTTTCCCTTGTTACATTGTTTGACTACAAACAGGTATCAAAATAACAACATTGCTTTCTTTCACTGACTGGTCTGGTGTCTATCCTTTAGAACTAAGATTGCCATCTGTGGGGTTTTTATGGAAACCCAGTATTTCCGTACCCAGTCGGGTGTACTAGAGAGGCTGGGGTAAAAGAGAAATGTCAAGGCTGGGGTTAAAGAGAAATATTAAAGCCAGCATCAGAGAACCCATCTTAAACAATAGCCCCTTCAAGGAAGGAACTACACTAAATAAATAACTTTCTAAAACATCATACATGCCTTTTTAATTACTGTTGTTAAAGTATAAGTATAAACTTTTTTTTCCAGTTTTAGATAAAGTAGGGAATGGTAAAACCCCTTTAAGTAAAATGTTGTCATTGTTGTACCAGTCAAGAGATGTTCCTTCATTTCCTGTAGAAAAAAACAGACAGTTGTCACAAGAACAAGTATCCATTATTGGAAAAATTCCCCTCACTTCCTGTTCTGTGAGAACCTTTAGATTTTCCCTTACTTTGGTTCCTGGTGCCTAGAACAAAGAGAAAGGGTGAATATCCCTCTCACTGTCTATCCATGTTTGCGTAGATTACCCCCAGTATGTCCAATAACCCCCCTCCCCCGTTCTCCCCCTTTGATTCTATCCAAAACTGACCTTATTTGTGTGACTGAGTTAGCTACATTCGAGTTTTGGTAGAGACCATTGTGAATGATTCTATAAATTATAGAGGTATAAGATATGAAAACGTTTTTTGCTATGCATATAGCAAAAACACAGTATTGAGTTATAGCTGAATGCTGGTGGGTGAATAATTAACTTGCTCCATAGACCTCTAAGTGACCCTATAAATAGGCTCTTCCATCGAAGATCCCAGTGGCCTTCCACCCAGGTCTTGCCAAGCGAGAGTGTCACACTGCCACTGCAGTTAAAGAAATAACTGAAGAAGCCATGCATGTGACACCTTTGTAATGTCTCTAACAGAATGTTCAGAGACAGTGGGGGATCTCGCTAATAAAAAGAGCTAGGAGAAGTTGGTTCGACCCACCAATAGTCATCTAGTTTTGTTTTAGTGGACCTAATATTTAAACTCTAGATTTTTTTACTCACATTCTAAAAAGCAATGCATGGTATGTTTAATATGTTTCTCGTATTGTTCTTACAGCTTCATATTTTTTATTATATTTCCTTTTTAATAGGTAAATATGAAATATTGCATATGAGTATTTCACATTCACCACTTGCATCAAGCAAGTGGTAAGCACAAAATAGTAACCAGCTCTCTTGTGACCAGAAAACAGCTTTAGTTCAAAAAGATCTGATCGCTCCTGCTCTAATTAGATCTTCAGATTATATACAGATATGGCTCAGAGATAGACACCAACTCCACCTCCCCTATTAGAGACAGGGCCATCCAGGGCCGCTGATAGGGCAGTACAGCCAGCCCTGTTGTACTGGGCCCAGCCCCCATCAGCTCCACAGGGGGGCCTGGGCAACTTTACAGTTCATTTATGCATATTAAAATTTCAAAACCATTCCCCCGCTACTTCTTGCTTAGAGAAGGGTTTTTCTAATTACATTTTCCGGGGCCCCATCTGGTCTATAGAGGGGCCTAGGAGATGAGCGCAGCGTTCGGACTATTTCTCCTTTTTCGGGCGCATGTACATGAAGCCGGCCCGCACATTGTTCTGCTAGTTAATTAGTCCCGGCTGCCGCTGCCCACTGCCTTCCCTGGCGGAGTGATACTACGAGGCTCCGCTTAGCTCTGCCTCTCATTTTCAGGTGCCGACTGCTGAGACTCAGACAAGGCGACGGGCGGCTCAGTGGATGAGAGAGATAGGCTGCACTGATGGGAGCCAGAACCTGGGGGGTCACATGCACTGCACACAGTAAGTGGAGCACAGAAGTTGAATCCTTCAATGCGTCTCACTTAGGTACAGCATAGCAGGTCATGATTATCAGCATTATGACACTCATGCAGGCAGCACAGTCAGCATGTGTTCTGTCAAGGATCTGTTACAGTGTTTCCTATTGCTGTTTGGTGCTTACTTTGTTATGGCTGTATTGGGTTATAGTTTGTAACACACAGTACAGCCATAAGTTAACAAAGTCAGCACCCAAACGCCGAGTGACACTGTGAGATCCATGACAGAGCACATGCTGACTGTGCTGCCTGCGCAATTTTCATAATGCTGATAATCATAAGACGCAGTGTGATGTTACTTTACACTTGCGTTTGGGAGGGGGGGCAGTAGGCATGTGCCCCCCCCAACCACCCCCTTTAACTGCTTCTTGTCCAGCAACATACTGGTACATTGCTGGATTGGAAGGGTGATATATTTGTCATCGCTGCAGCAATGATCAAGATATCATTTTTTTTAGCCGCGACGAGTCTGCACAAAGTAAAAGTAATCCTAGTGGCTAAGAAGCCCCTGGATTACTTTTACAGGCAGTGGAAGGGGGTTCCACCACCGTCCCTCCATCGCCTTTACTTGGCTCTCCCGTGCCAACAGGGGTCCCATTAAAGATGTGAGCAGCAACATCTAGTTCCTGGGACACAATATGCATGCATATGTAAACAGTGACAAATCTGCAGATGTTGGGTCAGGGAAGGAGCCTGGGGTGGGGTCGAGGACGGGGTTAAAAGGGGCCCCCATCGGGTAGGCTGTACGGGGCCCCATGATTTCTAACAGCGGCCCTGGGGCCATCTACTAATCAGCTATACATGGATCGCTAGTGATCACAAAAGCAGTGCTTTTCAAACTGAATATCATCAGAGATGATTATTTCCCTGAGAAACAAAAAGAAAAAAATATGTTTTGAATGGAGTGGGGCATTAAGAAAATCCAGCAAGTGCTATAAATGAAGCTGTAGGTGTCATCCGAAATACTTCCATTTATTGAGTTTCTCCAATTTTTTAATTCCACCTGAATGGCCTGAATGATGGCTGATGTGTACAAATAAATAACAGGTGGATTCATGTACAGAGGATAGGAGTATGTTTAGTCACATACATTAAATCTTATCTAATCTAATAGCCTTGACATTTTCATTAATATACTGCAAACCAAACATAAAGGTAATGTTTACTTTCCAAATCTCGAAGGGCAATTCAGAGCTTCATAACAACCATGGAGGGCACAGGTTGGAAAAGTAAACTCAAAAAAAAAAATTAACAATATTCTGCCATGTGGTAAACATAAAATTTCTAAGAAAATGTGCATGTGGACCAGTATAACCAGTCAGGTTTTATGTTTTTAACAGGAAAAAATAAAAGTGGAACCTAATTTTTTTGAATTACCAAGAAGAACACACAAAGTTATTGCTGTTTTTTTTTTTTTTTTAGTCCACTATGAATGGATACTAATAAGTAAAATTTTTTTACTGTAGAGAAAGTATGTAAAGAGGTGACAAGGCCTGTTTAGGAGCAAAGGGACTCCTATATACCTAGAAATGTGTCCTAGCATGTGAGACATGAAAGGAGGAACATAACAGGAGCTTTGGACCGTACATCAAGGTACAAAGGTACAGTGCTTTGAAAAAGTATTCCTACCCCTTGAAATTTTCCACATTTTGTCATGTTACAACTTCTAGATTGTAAGCTCTAACGAGCAGGGTCCTCCGATCCCCCTATATTGAATTGTATTGTAACTGTACTGTCTGCCCCCATGTTGTAAAGCTCTGCGAAAACTATCGGGGCTATATAAATCCTGTATAAAAAATACAACCAAAAACGTAAATGTATTTTATTGGGAGTTTGTGTGATAGACCAAAGGGAAATGATAAATGATTTTCAATTTTTTTTACAAATATCTGAAAAGTGTGGCCTGCATTTGTATTCAGCCCCCCCAAGTCAATGCTTTGTGGAACCACCTTTCACTTCATTTACAGCTGCAAGTCTTTTTGGATATGTTTCTACCATCTTTGGACATCTGGAGAGTGAAACTTTTGCCCATTCTACTTTGCAAAATAGCTCAAGCTCTGTCAGAAGGGATAGAGAGCGTCTCAACTGTATTTAGGTCTGGACTTTTACTGGGCCATTTTAACACATGAATATGCTATGATCTAAACATATCCATTGTAGCTCTGGCTGTATGTTTAGGGTATTTTGTCCTGCTGGAAAGTGAACCGCCGCCTCAGTCTCAAGCCTTTTGCAGGTTTTCTTCTAAGATTGCCCTGTATTTAGTTCCATCCACCTTCCCATCAACTCTGACCAGCTTCCCTGTCCCCGCTGAAGAAAAGCATCCCCACAACATGATGTTGCCACCACCATATTTCACAGTGGGGATGGTGTATTTAGGGTGATGTGCAGTTTTAGTTTTCCACAACACATAGCATTTTGCTTTTAGGCCAAAAAGTTTAATTTTAGTCTCATCTGACCAGAGCACTTTCTTCCACCTGTGTGCTGTGTCCCCCACATGGCTTCTCGCAAACTGCAAACGGGAATTCTTATGGCTTTCTTTTAACAATGGTTTTCTTCTTGACACTCTTACATAAAGGCCAGATTTGTGGAGTGCATGGAGACTTGTGGACAGATTCTCTCACCTGACCTGTGGATCTCTGCAGCTCCTCCAGAGTTACCGTGGGACTCTTGACTGTTTCTCTGATTAATGCTCTTCTTGCCCGGCCTGTCATTTTAGATGGAAGGTCATGTCGTGGTATGTTTGGAGTTGTGCCATACTTTTTCCATTTTTGGATTGATGGATTGAACAGTGCTCTGTGAGATGTTCAAAGCTTTGAATATTTTTTTTATAACCTAACCCTGCTTTAAACTTCTCCACAACTTTATCCCTGACCTGTCTGGTGTGTTCCTTGGCATTAATGATGCTGTTTGTTCACTAAGGTTCTACAAAAAAACTCTGAGGGCTTCACAGAACAGCTGCATTTATCCTGAGATTAAAATACACACGGGTGGATTATATTTGTTAATTAGGTGACTTCTGAAGGCAATTTGTTTCACTAGATTTTAGTTAGGGGTATCAGAGTAAAGGGGGATGAATGCAAATACATGCCACACTTTTCAGATATTTATTTGTACAAACATTTGAAAAATATTTATCATTTTCCTTCCACTTCACAATTATGTGCCATTTTGTGTTGATCTATTACATAAAATTCCAATAAAATACATTTAAATTTTTCATGGTAACATGACACTATGGGGGGAAATTTCAAGAGGTGTGAATACTTTTTCAAGACACTGTACATAAGTAATAACATGTGCTGTGTGTTATGCAAACGTAGGCAATGCTCAACACACCATAACTCAAATGAAAAGCTTTTACCAAAGCACAATAGAAAAAAGTCCCCTTTATCAAGATGTCAGACATGGACAATGGACTAGCTAACAGACATTAGTTTTTACTAACCCTAACCAATTACATAAATTCAGGTCCACAAGGAACTATAGGAACATACAGTTTATACAGTCATAAAGAGTGTGGCTGCTGACTATCTCTGTGAGTGAAGAGCTCACTCAACTCAGCTGCTGGGCGAAAAGTGTCTTAAGGTTCGCAACAGAGGAAGGTTGTAGTGGTTGCCTGCATCTAAGTGAAGTTCCTGTGACACCAGTATTTGGACTTTGGCCACTAATGAACCCCACAATTAGGGATGAGCCAAATGTACCTGTTTGGTTTAAGCAGGGTTCAGAGAACATGAGTAAAGTTTGGAATCCAAACCCCATTAAAGTCAATGGAAGCTGTTGGAGGAATGTTAAGAATCATTCCTGGCCTTTTTCCTATGCTAATATGCAAGGGGTTTTCAAACAAATGACATGGAACTGGGTACTGTCCTGTATCAAAGCAAAAAAAAAAAAAATTACTAAAATTCTGTTTGGTGGGAGCAGCAATTTTAACCACTTAAGCCTTGGACCATTTGGCTGGCCAAAGACCAGAGCATTTTTTGCGATTCGCCACTACATCGCTTTAACTAACAATTGTGCAGTCATGCGACGTGGCTCCCAAATAAATTGACATCCTTGTTTCCCCACAAATACAGCTTTCTTTTGGTGGTATTTGATAATTTCTGCAGTTTTTACTTTTTGCGCTATAAACAAAAAAAGAGCGTCAATTAAAAAAAACTCATTTTTTTAACTTTTTGCTATAATAGACATCCTCCAAAAAAAATTGCAATAAGCGTGTATTGATTGGTCTGTGCAAAAGTTTATAGCATCTACAAAATAGGGGATAGTTTTATGGCATTTTTATTAATAATTTTTTTTTACTAGTAATGGCGGCAATCATCATTTTTTATCGTGACTGCGACATTATGGCAGACCGATCGGACATTTTTGGCGGTATTTTGGGACCATTCACATTTATACAGCGATCAGTATGATAGTGAAGGGGTTAATCACAAGCGGGCACTGCAGGGGTTAAGTGTGTCCTAGGGAGTGATTCTAACTGTGGGGAGGAGGGGCTATGTGTGACACAACACTGATCACCGTTCCCAATCACAGAAAGCTGTGATCAGTGTCAGTGTCACTAGGCAGAATGGGGAAATGTTTGTTTACATCAGCATTTCATTGTTCCTCTCCATGAGACGATTACGGGTATCCCCGCGGATATCGAGTCCACAGGACCCGCAATCACACTCACAGAGCTTGCGGCAGGGTCGCATGCGCGTGCCAGCGGCACGCACGTGACCACACAGTGACAAATTTAAAGGATGTACCTGTACGCCCATTTGCCTGTCCGTGCCATTCTGCAGACGTAAATGTTTGTGCGGTGGTCGGCAAGAGATTACAATGCTTCAAGTGGAACATTAAAGAAGAAGAATTATTTTAAACAAGGGTGGTGTCCTTAACCTGACCTGAGAGGTACATCTGTACAATGTATGCAACCTACTGCAAAACTGACAAATACGGAAAAAAATATAACATCAAAATATTGAGTTGCTAAATTATTTGTAAAACAACTGACCATACAACTGGCATAGAGACTCAAAGATATTGCATACAGATAAAAATGTTTAGGAAAATTCTGCGGCCTCAAGCCCACCAGTTCGGGTCCAGAGAGAAATGAATGCACACAAAAGACAATCCCGTGCCCAACAATAGTCGCGTGCAGCGGCGCCTCCACCACACTTGCTTGATGGATAGGAGGGGATATCCAGCGTCGCAAGACACCAGATGGGGTGTGGTGACATCACGACGTCCAGTGGTGGCGTATTGTGACATGTGACATATTGCCGATGTCGTCCAGCATTTGTGTCTCACGGAGCACATCTGGTGTCATGGCAACCAGGCGAAGCCTGGCTCCTCAGCTCCAATAAGGGAGTGATTCATATTTGCTGTAAGACAATACACAAGACAAAAATACTAATGTCAGCCTAAACTCTCATAATCTTATCCCAATATAGGCCTCAATCTTGAATCAGCATAGGCCACTGATGGCCCAAGTTCAAAGTTTACCTTCGTTTAGGATGCTCACTACTTCTGTTCCTCCTTCCTCCGCACACAGATCGTACTTACGACATATGCGTGTTAGCTTCACTGCGCATGCGTGAAATTCCGCCCATGTTGACCTCTCTTGACATTCTTTCTAGATTATTCCCCATCCCTACTTGTTTAGCTTGCAGTAGGAGCAACATGGCGGAGACACAGCAGGTGTGTGATTGGAGTAATAAAGAGGAAAGCCCAGAGGCCGAAACGTCCCGATCCCGGAGGAGAAGATTTCAAGTCTCAAATATGGTCTTTCTATAGATGGTGGAAATGGTGGACATCTTGAGGAGGAACAGCTATGAGAGAATTGACCGTACACCAACCCAAATGTGAGAAAGGACAAATTTTGCGGTATGGCGATCAAAGGAGCAAATAAGGAAACTCTGGTCAGACCTGAAACTGAGGGAGCAGGATCAGTATAGAAAGATCAAGAAAGTTCTTCTAAAAAGTAAGTAGTTTTCATGTATTCCGATTATTATTATAGTTGCATGCTGCGCCATTTTATTTTCGTTACTGTTGTACAGTTTAAAATGGCGACTTTCATGTTCGTGGGCACATTAATCGGTCGTAGGAAACATCATTCGCTCATTAAGTACGATGTTTTGGGCAGATACAGGTTAAATACATTTGGTCATGCCTATTTGTCTAAAAATACGTTTTGTACATTGATGCCTAGATGCGTTTGTAACTAGAATGAAATGCAAGCTTGATTCAGTGTAATGTAAGGAGAGGACACTCAACAGCTGTTTACACATCTGGACTCAAGAGCACTAGTGTGGGACACAAGAACAAACTTTTAAGGTGTCCCAGACAGGTGCTCCAGTGGATACTTGGGGTGTCTCCATCTGTGAAAATTGACAGAAAAAAGGTAAGTTTTCCAGCTTGGGTAAGGTAAAAAATCAGGTCTTCAGCTTGGAACTCTGTCCAAAACAGACAATTGTACCCCACTTCCCAGCAATGTTTCATATTCCTATTTCTGGACTCAAATGTCTGTATGCTAAGTATACTTTTTGTTTCATTCTCATAGGGGAGAAAAGACTCGGAGGATACCACCCAGAGGACACCAGGAACCCCACACCTCAAAAAGAAGGGGAACTCAGCACGACACCACACCTCGAGGATCTAGAGGAAGGAGAGGTGGAGGAAGTCGGTGAGATTGTCCTCACAACAGGTGTCTGACACCCCAGCTTCAGGTACTATACGTATGCCTGCATATTTATAATACATGTTTTTAACCAAATTTTTAGGTAATGTGCTGGTTGTTTAAGAGCAAGCTGAACATTTCGCAAGTGACAGTGTACAAAGGTTAATCAATTACATCATGGTGTGGAATGGTGAAATTGACATCATAAGGAAGAAACTCAATGTTATGGAACAACAAATGAAGAAGATGATTGATGTGCTGGGTAGAATCTGAATTTCTTCCACCATTTTTCCAATTCTTGGACAAATTTTGAAGATGCACACGGTGTGTCAACATGTGCTATCTGCCATCAGGGGATATCAATGTACATGTTTTGTGGGTGCAACCCCTTCCTTGTAACTCTAGTAGGTGAGAGGAAGGGGTTGCACCCCCAAAACACGTCCATTGATCCCCCCATGATGGGAGCACATGTTGACATTAGGCATGGGTTCAGGAGGGAAATACCCATTTTGACTCCCAAATTGTGTGCATCTTCAAAATTTGACTTTTACAGGGGTGACATCACCCCATCTGATAAAGGCAATATCAAGACATTTTTGACACTATAATGTCTGATATTGCCTTCAGTTTTTCTACGTTGAACTTTGTAAGTTCCAGAGTTGTGTATGTTATGTTTAGAAACATGCTTGTTTATACCAAAAAAATGTTTTTTTAAATTGAGAAAAAAAAAATGTTTTCATCAAAATTTGCACAGAGTAAAAACAATGCTAATCAACAATGTGTGGCTTCTTCTTCGCTTCTTCTTTCAATGCTCAATACCAGTTTTTTAAGTAATTTTGTGTTTACAGTGACAATGGGGATTATTTACTAAAGTAAAATCCACTGCACTAGGAGAACCTAGGAGACAGCCAAAAACAAACACAAGCAATAAAGAAAATTCAAGATTTTATCAGATTATTTTATTAAAAAAATATTTACACATTATCTGGCATAGCAATGGCCCCCCTACCATTGAAATAATTGACATATTTCTGCCAAACTTTGCGGGCGCTTTGGGGTGCCAAGCCAGGATGGCCAGTATCCAGGAAATCCAGTCTCAGGCCCAACTGAGGCAATATAATTTTGGGCATTTTTCCTTAAAAAATTGTGCAATATACAGCAAGATAAGATGATGTGGTTGATTTTGTAGTCCGCCATATGGATTGCTGTCAGAAACAGGTGGAACTGGCTGGCCATTATCCCGAAGATCTTCTCAACTACTCTTCTCGCTCTGGCCAGCTGGTTATTAAAATCCCTCCTCTCCGGGGTGAGGGTCCTCTGGGGGAATGGCCTCAACAGGTGCTCGCCCAGACCGAAAGCTTCATCAGCAATAAAGACGAACAGGGGTCCTTCAACATTGTCTGCATCAGGCCACCAGTTTGGAGACATTGGTAAAACTCCATCTGGGCGAAGACTCCTTCATCCGGCCATTCTTCCCAAAATGGATGCCACAGTTTGCCATTTCTGTGGTGTTGAAGGAAACTGTGGAGTCAAAACATAAAAAAAATTGTACTTTTGCACAAAACATTGCAAGCAGATTAGACACAAACATTCTTGGCCGACATCTGGAGTATTTTAAGACAAAAAGGTCCACTTATCAGATTCCTCACCCCCTCTGATGGCCCATTGTAAACATTTTAAGGGGGGGGGGAGTTCAAGCTGAGTTTGGGACCCATAAAAAAGCCTCTGGCACTCAGCCTGAATTTAAGGACACATATAACATTTGTACACATTTTAGGGGGTGTTTAGGGTAAAGCAGTACAATGGAGCTGACAATATACATTGTTAAGTGACTAGGCTAGGTGTATATGGGCCCAGGATAGCATGCTATGGAGAGGTTAGTGAAGGCAAATATGCATGTAGGACAAAAAAGGAGCATTAAAAGCTTACAGCATGCATGAGGACAAAGGGGGCATTCACAGCACATTCCAATCATGGTAATTAATGAATGATGAAAGAAATACAATACATTAGCAAACATTAAATACATAGAATGTGATTTTAAAGGAGAAAACTTACCCTGATATAGTCCTTCAGCAGGACTTGAATAATGACAGAACAGGTCTCTGGAATAATGATCCCCAGAGCCTGGGGGGAGATGCCTGTAGAGAAATAAGAAATATAAATACAATTGTATTTGTAAGTACTAGCTTGCGCCTCACTTATAGTGATCAACACTTATTATTATATATAGGATTCCAGATATGAATATACTAGATATGACACAATATTAGTAATGTATTGTATATGATTATGCTAGTTAGCTATATGTTCAAATCCACTGGATTTCTCATTAATGAAAGCTTCAATTGTAAATATGTATAAAACTTTTTCTTTATGTTTGTCATTTATTTCTTTAAGTGTTTATGTATGTTTTTTATTTGGTTAGCATGTGCTTTCTATTCATGTTTGCAGGGTTTGGTCGTTTTTCAGTCTTGATGGGAGACTGGCTGCCCTCTTTTTCTGTGTTTATATGTATGCGCGGGGAGTGTGGTGTCTGTGGTTTTATGGGCGAACAAGTTTGCGGATATCTATTCACCTGCGGGGTGCATGCGGCAGCCAGTTGTTTGGCTGCTGCGATGTTCGCAGCGACTGTGGCCTATTTGGCTCTATGTGGCTACAGGATATGTCGGCACTTACTGTGCTGCCAAGTACAGGGGGTGCTCTTTCTGTCAAAGGCATTCTATTTGTATATTTCTGTGCACACGAATACGTTTGTCACGCTCCCCGCATATTCTATCCACAATCCCCATAATGCAGATTTGATAGGATGATGTGCCGATGCGTGAACGTCTGGTGACCTAGCTGGTTCCCCTGTTGGTTTTTGACGCGCAGTTTGGGTGGCTTTCGTTTTTGACGTGCACGTGCAGTTCGGGTGGCGTTCATTTTGGATTTGGCCTACAATCCCCATAAATCACTTTGCTCAGTATGATCGCCGATTAGTGCGCCTAATACGATACAGGGGTATGCCTTCATTGTCTCTAAAAAAATGCTACTTGTACTTGGACTTGTATATGGACTGTATATGGACTCTATACCTACTTTACTATGGCGGTTGATACGGTGGTAATTATTTTTATTTTTTTTGGTCTCTTTCACTGTTGCAGACTTTTACCCTTGGAGCTGGTTCACACAGGGCGACTCAGATCCGACTTCAGGTCGCCCCTAGTCGCCTCAGGTCGGACAACATTTAAAAATCAATGTAAGTGAATGAGAGCCGTCTTAATGCACGCTACTGAAGTCGCTCCAACTTCAGAAGAGGTTCCTGTACTACTTCAATCCAATTTGTAGGCGACTGGTACCCATAGATTTCAATGGAGGTCGTCTCCAAGTCAGATCTCCGTCTATACGGAGGCGACTCTGACAGAATTATCAGCTCTCAAGAGGGAACTCCACGCCAAATTTATGAAAAAAAATTGGCGTGGGTTCCCCCTCCGAGAGCATACCAGGCCCTTAGGTCTGGTAAGGATTCTAAGGGGAACCCCCCTACGACGAAAAAACGGCGTGGGGGTCCCCCCCAGATCCATACCAGACCCATAGCCGAGCACGCTACCCGGCCGGCAAGGAAAGGGGGTGGGGACGAGCGAGCGCCTCCCCCCTGAGCCGTACCAGGCTGCGTGCCCTCAACATGGGGGGTGTCTTGGGGACTCCTCCGCTATCTTCCGCTAGCTCTTTTGCTAGCGGAGGAGCCCGGCTTTCTTCTTCGTCGCCGCCGCCCTCTTCTTCCGACTTCGGGGGTCTTGTCCCCCTCTTCGGTTCTTCTTGCCGGGCCACCGCTTCTTCTTCCAGCTCTTTTACTAGCGGTGGCCCGGTCTTCTGTCGCCACCGTCGCTGTCGCCGCCGTATTCCGTTCTTCTTCTTCTTCTTCTGTCGATGTTGACCCAACGCTCTCTCCGGCCGCAATGCCAGGGACGCGGTGCGCGGCGACTTATATAGGGACAATGGGCGGGGTCACCGGTTGATGTCACATGGTGACCCCGCCCCCTTACAATGTCACAGTCCCAGCATCCTTGTCGAGTCAACATCTCCAGAAGAAGAACGGAAGGCGGTGGCGACGGCGGCAACAGAAGACCGGGCCACCGCTAGTAAAAGAGCCGGAAGAAAAGCGGTGGCCTGGCAAGAAGAACCGAAGAGGGGGACAAGACCCCCGAAGTCGGAATATGAGGGCAGCGGCGACGAAGAAGAAAGCCGGGCTCCTCCGCTAGCAAAAGAGCTAGCAGAAGATAGCGGAGGAGTCCGGCGAGAAGACCCCCTGAAGACGGAAGACCCCCGGAGCTGTGCAATAAACTATTTTAACCCTTGTGTGTTGTTTTTTTTTGTACATTTTTTTCACAGGTGAATGGGTAGGGGTACATTGCACCCTATACTCATTCACATAGGGTGGGGGGCCGGTATCCGGGGGCCCCCTTATTAAAGGGGGCTCCCGGATTCCGATAAGCCCCCTGCCCGCAGACCCCGACAACCAACGGCCAGGGTTGTCGGGAAGAGGCCCTTGTCCTCATCAACATGGGGACAAGGTGCTTTGAGGTGGGGGGGCGCGGCCCCCCCTTCCCCAAGGCACCCCCCATGTTGAGGGCACGCGGCCTGGTACGGCTCAGGAGGGGGGGGGGGGCGCTTGCTCGTCCCCACCCCCTTTCCTGGCCGGCCGGGTAGCATGCTCGGATAAGGGTCTGGTATGGATCTGGGGGGGACCCCCACGCCGTTTTTTCTGCGTAGGGGATTCCCCTTAGAATCCATACCAGACCTAAGGGCCTGGTATGCTCTCGGAGGGGGAACCCACGCCAAATTTTTGGAATAAATTTGGCGTGGAGTTCCCCCTTCAGAGCTCATTCTCTGATTAGCCACAGCAAAAGTCGCCTGGCCTGGGGTGACTTAAAGTCGTGTTGTAAGTGGCCCCCAGGTCGTGTTCAAGTCGTCTCCAAGTTGCCTAACAAAGTCATCCTGGAAGTCGTGTCGCCCCTGTGTGAACCGGCTCTAAGCCTCTATATATGCTGTCTGGCTATACTATGTGTCACTAGCATCTACTAAGCTCCATATGGATGGGATTGTGTCTTCTATTGGCTGTCCCTATTGATGGTAAAATAGTGAATGAGACTTCTTTCCTGCCCCTGCTATAAGCAACTACTAATTTTTGTTTGGTAGGTATCCTGTTCGTACAACCAATCTGCTTTATTACATACATATTTATGTATATAATACACTTAAGTTAGATGGTATTTATTATCGGTCTTTGTATTTTTCTTTTATGTTAGTACTCATCAGAACGTGCCACTTGCTGTCTACTCTATCACAGCGTGGTTGACTGTCTCCATATATTTGGATTTGTCCGTGTTGCTATGACATTTGTACCTGAGGTGCAGCCTAGTTGAAGGTATTTTCAAATGTTGTTCTTCCATCATTTTTGATTATGTTTGCCTCTCTGCTTTCTGGATAGTTGAGCACATGCTTTTTAAATGTGACATACAATGCAAAATATATGTATATATATATACAGTATATATATATATATGCATTGTTTTGAATTTTAACTCTGATATATCTCATTTCAGATAGTGAAATTTATTTCTGCTCTCTTTTGCTACGTCTTTGAACCCTTTTCCGTGTCCTGAGGAAGCCTTTACGAGCAAAACGCGTAGACGCGACGCACAAGGGCTCAATGTACAAATTGTATCATTTTATATGATTTTTATATTGTTTTGAACACTGTTATGACATTGTATATTTTCTAATAAACAATTTTTTGCTACTTCCTTATTTGCTTCCATGCCTTAAAAGTCAGACCCTTTGATATCTATTCGGTATCTTCTTTGCTTTCCCTTGATATATATACGGATGCGGCACTGTGGGTGCTCCCTCCTTTTCCCCATTTCTCTAGCCCGTAGAGAACTTGAGGTTCTGCAGACTTCTCCCAGTTGCCAAGTACCGCAGTAGAGGCTCCGTCCTTGGGCCTCTCCTATTCTCACTCTATACCTCTTCCCTGGGCCAGCTGATAACCTCCCATAGCTTCCAATGCCACCTCTATGCTGATGACACGCAGATCTATCGCTACACTTCTCAACTCACCCCCTCAATCTCCTCACGGATCTCAAACTTACTGAATGACATATCGATATGGATGTCACACCACTTCCTCAAACTCAATCTTTCTAAAACTGAGCTTGTTATATTTCCTCCCCCCCCGTGACTTCACCATTATTAACAACACGACCATTGGTCCCTCCACACATGCCCCTGGGTGTAATCCTTGACTCTGACCTCTCCTTCAGCCCCCCATATCCAGTCACTGGTTAAATCCTGCTGGCTTAACTTCCGCAACATCTCCAGAATTCGACCCTTCCTGACTAATGACACTACAAAGCAACAAAGCAACTTATTCACTCCTTGATTATTTCCCGCCTTGACTACTGCAACACCCTCCTTAATGGCCTACCCTTAAGCAGGCTATCCACCCTTCGGTCTATTATGAATTCTGCTGCTAGACTAATACACCTCACTAACATGACTTCTGCTCCTCTCTGCCAATTCCTTCACTGGCTCCCCCTACCCCACCGGGTAAAATTCAAAATGCTAACTGTAACATACAAGGCCATTCACAACATCACCCCCATCTACATCACCAACCTGCTCTCTAACTCCTTTGTTACCTCCTCCTATGCTCGACTTCAAGACTTCTCCAGAGCCTCTCCCATCCTCTGGATTTCCCTGCTCTAGTATATCTGATCAGCCCCTACCCTGTCCACCTTTAAGAGATCTCTGAAAACTCATTTATTCAGGGAAGCCTATCCCACACCCACCTAAATGTCCCCGAGCCACCCCCATCAAATCATTCTCTGCAGCTATTTCCTTTTGTACCACCCCCTCCCTTTAGAATATAAGCTCTATGAGCAGGGCCCTCCTGTACCTGTTGCATTGAACTGTACTGTAATTGTGTTGTCCCCCTATACATTGTAAAGCACTGCGTAAACTGTTGGCGCTATATAAATTGTGTATAATAATAATAATAAAAAGATGGAGACAGAGAGATGCGGACTTGTCCTTCCAGAAAACTCAGAGACACATGGCACACTGGGAAAAAAGGGGAGTTTCAGGAAGTGGTGACAGGAGACTCAAGAGGAGGAAGGCTGAGGTGATTGAAAAAGAGAGGGACAGACTTCCACACAGAACTACGGAGAGAGTGCTGTCAGCTGAAGAAGAGGGAGTGGAGACAAAATGACAGGACTGTGAGGTGAGAATCCATCTGAAAGAACAAGAGTCTTTCAGGTGGAGCGGCGAGCTCGTCTGCCAGTGTCAATACAGGTGCCTTTCCATCCCTACATGTGGTGTCTACATGTGGTGTCTACATGTGATGCTGGCAGACGAGCTTGCCGCTTGTGGAGTTCTGTGCATTATACTATGATTGTATGTGAGTACCCTCATTGTTGTTATCGATAAAAGCTACATTTATTTAAAATACTACACAATCCGGACCCCTTCTCTTTTCTGATATCTCCCTTGCATCCACTGAGAGACAAAGACATTTCTAGATCTACAGTGGCCCAGCACTATGGTAGAAGGAAGAAGTGAATCTTACAGATTTGTATACACATGCGGTTACCTCATTACCGCAAGGTAAGAGGCTATTGCTATCAGTGTGTGTTTTTGCACAAAGAGGAGTTTACTATTCCTTGGCACCTTGTGTTTGCACATTGCACACAGAAGAAAGGACTGTATTGCCATTTTGCCCTTATTTATTTGCACTCTGCACTTATCACCGTATTTACAGAAGAAATATTCTAGTGTTTCAACATCATTTATTTTGCACTTTGAAATCACTCTCAACAATCACTTTACAACCCATTGTGGATATTTTTTACACTGTCTACATCCCTTTCCTCTACTACATCCCCTTAAATTTGCTGACATGACACCGCTTGCACACCGCCGACGGTGCGCACCAGTCAGGACCTCAGTGAGTCAGGTGGCGGGTCCCGCGGACTCGATCGCTGTGGGGATACCTGTGATCGCCTAATGGAGAGGAAGAACGGGGAGATGCTAATGTAAACAAGCATCTCCCCGTTCTGCCTAGTGACAGTGTCACTGATCTCTGCTCCCTGTGATCGGGAGCAGAGATCAGTGACGTCTCACGTGTAGCCACGCCCCCCACAGTTAGAAATACTCCTCAGGACACACTTAACCCTTACACTGCCCCCTAGTGGTTAACCCAATTCACTGCCAGTGTCATTTACACAGGAATCAGTGCATTTGTATAGCACTGATTGCTGTATAAATGACAATGGTCCCAACAGTGTGTCAAAAATGTCAGATGTGTCTGCCATAATGTCACAGTCACAATAAAAATCGCTGATCGCCGCCATTACTAGTAAAAAAAAAAATTATTAAAAATGCCATAAAACGATCCCCTATTTTGTAAACGCTATAACTTCTGCAAAAACCAATCAATAAATCAAAAAACGCTCATTGCAATTTTTTTAACAAAAATATGTAGAAGAATATGTATCAGCCTGAACTGAGGAAAAAAATGTTTTTTTATATATATTTTTGGGGGATATTTATTATAGCAAAATGTAAAAAATAATGCGAGTTTTTTTTTTTCAAAATTGACGTTTTTTTTTGTTTATAGCGCAAAAAATAATCAAATCAAATGCCACCAAAAGAAAGCTCTATTTGTGGGAAAAAAAGGACGTCAATTTTGTTTGGGAGCCACGTCGCACGACCACGCAATTTTTAGTTGATGCAGTGCCGAATCGCAAAAAGTGCTCTGGTCAGGAAGGGGGTAAAATCTTCCGGGGCTGAAGCGGTTAAACAGCGCAGCACCAACCCCCATTTGTTTTAATATTCTTACGGGTATGGTTTGACCCTTATTCGGTGCTTGCAGCAGTTTTTTTTATACCTTTCATTTCCAACATAGTAGTGCAGGAATATATATATATATATATATATATATATATATATATATATATAGATAGATAGATAGATAGATACACTCTATTGCCATCTTAAGAGCTTTGTGATCATCGTGCGTATTTTCTTTCTGTCATATTTCCCTTTGATATATTCCAGTGTCAGCTCCTGCTCGGGTCTGGTTTCTAAAGCATTAATGAGAGCAATATATGTTTCTGGAAGGCTGCAGAGGAGCAGGACAAAAATATGATTATCTTTGATGTCCTCTCCAATGGCATTTAGCTGCTCTATGATCTCTAGCATAGCATTCACATGGTTCACGTGGTCACACATTTGCTGGCCTTCAAGTAGTCTTATCTTGCATAACTTTTGTAGCAAAAATAGTTTGCTGTTTAGACTTGAACGCTCATGCAGTGTCTGTAATGAAGTCCACATACCTTTGCCCGTTTTCTCTGTTCTTATGTTATAAGCTGGTCATCTTCAACTAGTAAGCTTATGTCTATCCTTCCTATCCCATTCCTCCATCTCTCCGTTTGTGGGTCTGTCTGTATTCAGCACTTGCCACAAGTCATCCTTGCTACAGTAAAGTGAAAGGGGGAGGAGGTCTGACTTGTCCAGGAACACCAGGAGGCATTGTTTTCCCAAGGTCCCCTTCCCATCCTGAGAGATATAATCACAGGCATGTTTTTGGTTGCTCTACACTATTTTGGTTTTGTTTGATATATTGAGAGTCACATGTGGATACACTCTAAGTGGTGTGGGCAGCAATCACCTTAAGCCTATTAGTAGGCTAATTACATTATATATTGTTTTCACATTATTATATTGATTATTGCGCTGATTATATATTTTTTCACTATTTTTGGTTCCTTTCACATATACTGTGCCTGTATTACACAGCGATCTTGAGAGTTGCTAATTGTCGTTTTTTATTAAATCATTGTTTTTATAAGCTGCACTTAGTTGGCCGCCCATTTGTTTCCTGTTGCGCATATAAATTAATAACAAAGAACCCCACCTCTTCTTATAAAAAAGAACTTTTGAGACTAATGAATAAAGGATACCGATAACATCATTGACAAAAAAGACAAATCTTATCTAGTACCTATAGCTCCCAGAATTCCTACCATCTACTATCACCCCAAGGTCCACAAGGACACAGTCCACCCCCCATCCCATAATTAGTGGACTGGACTCAGTAACTATGAGGATTAGTAGATATGTGGACTTCTACCTTCAACCTGTTAAGAAAATACCATTGTATCTCAAAGATACTAGAAATGTGATTAAACTCCTTCATGGTACCACTATCAGTAGTGGTGTTTTATTGGCCACTGCTGATGTGGCATCTTTATATAATTATATCTCCCACCAATTAGGGTTTGAAGGAGTGGATTATTATCAATACAGAGAAAGGGGTGCTCCACATATTCAAAAAGAGTTAATTATGAATCTATTATTTTTTGCCACTAATCACAATTATTTTTGGTTTGACAATTAATTCTGTATTCAACAGAAGGGGTGGGCATGGGGCTAAATTTAACCCCAGTTTGGCAAATTTGATTATGGCTAAATGGAAGGAGGATGTTGTCTATGCCTATGACAGGCCAGAGTTTCTGTTATTGGCTAGGTATATAGATGACATCCGCCTCCTATGGAATGGCAGCCATCATTCGTTACAGTGTTTGATTGATGACTTGAACACCAATGACCAGGGATTTTCTCTGTCATTTTCAGCCAGTGCTTGGGCACCCACCTCAAGTCCACTGATCTGAATTCTTACGTTCCTGTGGACAGCTGTGGACAAGGCCTGGCTCCTCTCTGTGCCACACAGGCAATTTCTCGGACTGCATCCTAACTGGACTGAGCTTAGGGAAAGTCAGGCACTTATGCTGAAAGTGCTACACAACAAAAGCAGATTGGGCGGTAAACTACTGTTTACATTCTGGTGCAATATAGCATGAGCGCCTGGCAGTGGTTTGGTCGTGTACAATTTTTTTCCCCCACCATCCCTGGGCTCTAGACTTCCTATAATCACTATCAGCCCCACACATATGGCCCGTGGACAGTTTGCATTCTGGTGCAATATAGCATTAATGGTCTAGCAGTGGTTTGGTTGTGTACTAATGCTGAAAGACCATTTTCTCCAAAATGGTTATTCAAGTCAACATCTTGATGAGGAGACTGAATGAGTGAGAAATATTGATAGAAATTATTAATTACAAGATAACGAGAGAGATATTGCTGGGTCTGACTAATTTAGACCATTATTAGATCATATTCTATGCAACACAAGCAAATTAAAAATACAATGAACAAACATTGCGGTCCTTAAAGCGGTTGTAAACCCGCTGAATTTTTTATTTTTTGCTCACCTGCAAAGCAAAAGGCATAATAAGCTAGTATGCACTGCATACTAGCTCATTATGAAATACTTACCTTAGAACGAGGCCCCGACATCTGTCCCGATCCACACCGAGGGAGCTGACATGTTCCCTCTGCGTTTCTTCCGGGTATCGTGGCTCCGGTGCTGTGAGTGGCCAGAGCCACGATATCGAGATTTCTCTCCGGCAGGGTCTGGCGTCTGCCGGGCTTCCAGCTGGGAATCCCCTATGCGCATGCGCCGTTGCAGTCAGCTGCGCATTGCGAGGGGAATATCTCCTAAACCGTACAGGTTTAGGAGATTTTTTTTTACCTACAGGTAAGCCTTATTATAGGCTTTCCTGTATTTAAAAGTCCCCAATTTGGCTATACAACCACTTTAAAAACTTTAGAGTTCTAGGCCATCCTCTGCCCAATAAACCTAATGTTATATACATAGGGGTCCCGACCTGAAATTGAAAGTGGCTCAGAAAGTTTTAGATCCCCCCAATAAAGCATCTTTTTTCGTGAACTGATGGAGTATTAACAGTGTAAAAAATGTTCAGTTTGCGGAAACAACCAATTTAAAGGTAGGGTAGGTGGATGGCTAGGAGTGGAATGTCTTATCAAACCTCTAAAGTTAATGACTGGATTGTGAACTATAATTTGACTGATATTTGGAAATGCAAGCACCCTTTTCTCAAACTCAAAAAAACTGTTTGAATTCATACAATATATCTTTTGCCAAACCAAACTACTCCTAAAAATTTTAAAATTGAATGGTTAGGGATGTTGCCATATACAAGCTCATGAAGGTCTGGGTGCTTTTACCTCCTAGTATTTTCAACTCTATTCCTCAGATGCCTTGTATTCTCATTTTGACTTGTTAAATTATATAGCCCAGATTCCCCTACCCTCCTTACTGCACAACAACATAAACCCTTGATGCTTCTATTACCATTGAGGAACTATCCTAAGCAACCTCTCAACTACCAACTCAAAAAATTCCAGGCCCAGATATCTTCCTGGCCAAATAGTACACTGCTAATAAGTATCTACTAGTCTTCCTCTTACACCTTCGAGACTGGCAACCCTCCCATGTTCTATGAGGCTTATTTATTCTTTTTTCTCCAGCCCAACAAAGACCCAGCTAGGGGCAAGTCTTATCTCCCAACCCCCTTTTTAAATTGAATGGTAAGATTTTGGTGAAAACTATCACTTTGAGATTCAAACAATATTTTACACATCTAGTGGTTAGTGACCAATCCAGATTTATCCTGGACAAATCTACCAGAATAAATATTGGACACCTTTTTCAAAATCTGCAATATCCACACTGTATTTCAAGTACTAGAATAATTATCTTACTAGACATTAAAAAGATGAAGAATGACCCTACCTGTTTACTATCCTAATGCATCTTAGGTTTGGCCAGAAGATCTTTAATGGACTTCGTTTTTATACAAAGATCCGTTAGCTTGAGGCAAGGTGCCTTAATATATGCAGGAGGAGGTTGGGCCTAGTGGTCTCTTTTGGCCTGCTAAAAGTTGAAAGGTGGACCATACATGCCAGATGTATCCATTTAACCAGGTTTGGGGCTACCCTGGGGCAGGACCCTGACACAGGACTATGGAATTAACTTATTTTACCATTTTATGGAAAGCAAATTATCACAAAGGTGTGGACACCACAGTACAAAAAAAGAGGAATTTGGAAACGTCATGGCTGGAACTTTGGTGCACACAAAGTGGACTTATATCCTTTGTGGCTATTAAGGAAATATTGAATGTTTTTAATGAGTTTTTGAGCCCAGAGTTCAGCTTTGACCTGACTCAGGAAGTTATTAGCTCACAAGAATTCTGGCAGGATCAACTGGTATTTTTTGCACTTATCAAACAGATATAACAAAACACTTTAAATTGTATACTTAGCAAACGAAAAAATGGGAGCAAATAATTGAAGTTTAGTGTTAGATTTACTTACACTTTAAATTGATGCTTTGCCCTACAGAGTCATACTACTCATCGCACCATTCTGATCTGAAAACATGTCACTGATAAGTAACTTCAACCTTTGTTCAGAGGTGGGAAATGATTATTAAAAACACAGCTAAATAGTTTATGTTTTGTTGTGGTGCAGATTACATTTTTGTGGTCTTCATTCTATCCAACAAGCCATTCAGTACATTTTTTTATTTAAGGAAAATATGCAATTGGGGGTACAGAATGGCAGCAAACAGATTGCCGAGGTAGCATACCCCGAGACTTATGATGATGTAGGAGCCACTTCAAATTTTGTGCTCGGGTCTCCCACTGATTAATCCACAGCCAGTTACAGGGTATTTCCATATTCCACAAGACGGGGGTTTTAGCAAAAACAGTCTCTAGGATCCTTTTTAGGGGTCTGTACTCACAAGGCCCTGGCCACAGGTCACCTTCCTCCGTGATACCAGACAGGATTCATGGACATCCTCCCTCGAGTAACTTGAAACAGAACCATGGGTATCAGCTTCAGTGTTTCCGGCCCTGCAACCTGTGCTGGGAAGAGGCAGAAGCCCCCTACCCACCTGGACCTCTCTCTGTAGAGGAAGACTCAGAGCCCATGTGCTCTTCAGATATAAATACAGCTACCCAACGTGCCTTGGGGCACATCCCCTTCTAATTGGCCAGGGCTGTACAGACATCCATACTCTCATCTGCCAGGTTTCCACACACTCTCCAATATACTCCATAGCTATTGGATCAGTGTGAAGCATGAAGACAGCATGAGCAGCACCAGAGCACACTGAGCAGACTTTACTAAACAATCACAGCTGTTAAGCACACAGCACATACATTTGTCTAGTTGTCTCCTGTTAAGCAGAGAAACCAAAAACTATATACATTCACTCTAGTACCTACCTAGGAGGATGCTACAATGATATAGGACAATTTTCTCCATGTTTGTTTGAAAAGTGTCCCAGCATTTAGTAAAATGCAGGGCTGAAGAACATCCCCACATTCACACATGTTTACACTTGGCCATTAAGTGCTTCATTTTGGGAGGAAGGAATAATACTTTCTCATACTTGTACAGTATGTACTGGGTATTTTACTCACTTCTTAAGGAAAAGCAAACAGCAAGGAGCTGTGACCTCTTAATATACTTACGTTTTTTAAAGAAAAAAACAGAGACTCGTGGGTAATACTACTTTTATCAATATTTATTAAAGTTATTGCAGAAGCATTTTTGCAGTTGATCTATACAAGTATTTTTCCCAAGACAATTGTGGTATCAGGCCCTTAGGACTTCCTACATAAACCTTTGTTTTCCAAATTACCCCCAAAACCTCTAAACTTCCATAACTCAGTATGTAGACATAGGCGTTCATCTCTGAAGTCAAACCTCTGACAAACTCACCTACAATAAGTGCCTGTCTATAGGTTGGTAAAATGTGTTGCATTGGACTGGGGAGAATTGGGAGTGTTGACTGGACTGGGGGAATTGACTGAGCTCCAAATTCAGAACTGGGAGAAGGCATGTGCATTTTGAGCATCTGAGTTCAGGGGCTTTAGGACATTCAGGATAATAAGAATAAGGGTTCATGTAAGTACCGCTGATTTCACGTTTTTAAAGTTAATTTGAATAGCTTTGAATGGAATAAAATTCCTTAAATTATATTTACTGTACATAAGCAACAAGAACATTTCAATCCATTGTCCAGTTGTATAATGTGTTTTCCACCGCACATTCACATCTTGTAACTTTAGCTTGTGTTGGAGACTAAATTGATAAAATGACAGCCCTGACCTCTACACTAATTGCCCAAGACCATATTTACAATGTATAAAAAAAGGGGGCTGCTATGTCAGTATATGTCATTTAAGAATCCTAGAAAACATATATAAAAATATTTCATTTTATTTGTACATAGATTTTTTTAAGGTGCAGTAAAACATCCTCCATATACAAATATCTAAAAATCCCAAATATTTGATCCATTTATATATTATTACTGTGGCTGTATGTACTTGCTGTATATTTTGATTGTTATTCAACTGGATATTGAATTCCTAAAGGACAACTGTTAATTTGTCATAATTAAGAGTAACTTAAGAGTCCAGATAAGGAAGACAGATTCTGTGAAAGGCATAGTTGACTGGAGCTCCTTGTTTTAGGTTTGAATAGCAAAGTGCATTATAATGCAATAGCTACTGCATGGAATGGGTGAAATGTCTTGTTTTTTTTTTATATCTATTTAGATATGTTATCTGTATATGGTTGAAGTTTTATACTATTTTTTTTTAATTGATCTATGCAAAAATAAAATAATATGTTATATATTCTAAACCATAACATATAAACACCTTTTTTTTATACATCATAAATATGGTCTTGGACATTCAAGCTTTGGCCATCTTTGACAACTGTCTCCAGCTGCTGACACACCCACATCTTTATAGTACACTGATTGGTGGAAATTACAGACAATCACATTGCTTTCACAAATTGAAATTATGTGTTTGATGACATTAAAAACTGTTATCTCATTTGGAAATTAATTTATAATATTTATTGAACAAAAACATCACAGAGCCAAGTGTTTTTGTGGAATGTCTCTCTCCCCTTGTTCAGGGCACCCAACAGGGCTCTTTTTGGCTATCTTGGTTAGGTTACACTGACACTCAGCCCTCATACAGTCCAAATCTAGACTTTACAGTAAAACCCACCTTGATCAACTACCAATTCGATATATAAGCCTTGAAGAAGGGGTAGGCCCTACGTTGAAATGCATTAGTTGCATCTGATGTTCTTGTTCAATAAATATTGTACACAATTTCCAAGTAAAAGGACAAATTTTACTAGACCACATATCTATGATTTGATGTTTAGATGAGCAATTCTTCTTTTGTGATCAGAGAGGCACAGCCTAGGACCTGAATCAGACCTAAGCTTTCCACTTTCACATAGGCAATGCCTGCGTATCCCCCACCTCCTCTAAGAAGAACACATCCTCTTTTGAACAATAAAACCAATTCTGATTTCTACCGGTCCCTTGCTACCAAACATCTGCCAATTGCCTTTACAAGTCAGTTGTTCAATGGCGACAGCTAGGAAACAGAACTGGAATTGTATTTTATCATTTCCAGGTATCAGTGTTGTTTCTTTATGTTTTATAACCCTAAAAATTATGGTTTGGGTGGAAATTACTAAAATATTGTACATATTCCTAGGTAGATTTTACATACTGTACATAGTCATATTATCATTCTCTTTATAACTGGTATCAATCAGCAGGACAATCAAAGTCCAGAGAGGAAATCCACAAAGTGCTTAATACAGTCCCTGAGTCCTCCGCAGCATCCTATCCACTCCAGTTATCTGGAAGCTATCCTTGGTAGCTGCAAAGGAAAATGCAAATGAGTAAGTTAAAGGACAGTTCCATGTAAGCTGGCAAATACATGGGGGAAACATGTAAAACTTTTTTCATCTACCACAATATTTAAAAAGCAATACATATATTTTGTTTTATCCAGCTTTCCCATGAAATGTGTTTTTTTTTATAGCATAAGTACAATGAAAGCACTTTTTAGAGCCTGCAGTTCTACAGACTCTGGGTCACAGCCCCACCTTAGCCCTCCAATAGCCTACATAAGTAACTCCTCCTCCTGTCCATCACCCATCACAGCCACTTCCTCTGAAAGTCTACTTCAAGCTGCTTTGCAGCAATTAACCACTTCAGCCCTAGAAGGTTTTCCCCCTTTCCTGACCAAAGCACTTTTTACAATTTGGCACTGCGTCGCTTTAACTGGTAATTGCGCGGTCATGCAATGCTGTCCCAAACAAAATTTGCATCCTTTTTTCCCCCACAAATAGCAAGCTTCCTTTTGGTGCTATTTGATCGCCTCTGTGGTTTTTATTTTTTGCGCTATACACACAAAAAAAACAAAAAACAAAAAAAACAAAAAAAAACAATATTTTTTTACTTTTTGCTATAATAAATATCCCCAAAAATGTTTCTAAAAAACAAATTTCTTCATTAGTTTAGGCCAATATATATTCTTCTATATATTTTTGGGAGAAAAAAAAAAAGCGCAATAAGCGGATATTGATTGGTTTGCGCAAAAGTTATAGTGTCTACAAACTATGGGAAAGATTTATGGCATTTTTATTATTATTATTTTTACGGAAGGGGTTAACACTAGGGGGCGATCAAGGGGTTTAATATGTGCTCCCTCAGTGTGTTCTAACTGTATGGGGATAGGACGATAGGGAGTAGGAGAGGAGACATTTCGCTGTTCTTACTAGGAACAAACGACATGTCTCTTCACCTCTGATAGCACAGGGATTTGTGTGTTTACAGCTCCTGCACACAATCGCGCATGGCTGTTGGCAATCGTGACCGACGGTCACTCGCATTGGGTCCCCGCCGTGCAGCATGTGTACGTCCCTCTGGCGGCCCTTAAAGGAACCCCGTATATATACACTGAATTTTGTGCAGTGTTACCACTGTGACACAGTATATGTACATGAACCAGTCGGGAACCGGTTAATAAGAAGATGAAAACAAGTGATTTGCATAGGGGATTCTAAGCATCTTACAAAAATTACAAAAAATATATTTTCCTGTAAAAAGTTGAGTTTGGTGATCATTGTTATGGTTAAAATATGTAAGGTCCCTGCAGATATATACACATACCCCTTTTGAATACATTAACGTTTGAATTCTCTACTTTTGACCTAGCCATAGCAAACTGCGGTATGTGCCCACTTATGAACCAAGGAGAAATGCTGTAATCTGTACATTATGAATGCTTTTTTTTTTCTATTGTAAAGCTATACTTTGCCTAACATGGAGCCTATGTTGTGCTCCAAAGCTGTCTGTACACATTGTCTTATCTTTTTACAGAAATAAAAAGTTTGTTGGATTTAAAAAAAGTTGAGTTTGGCAGCACCCCTTCCAAACTCCTGGTCCTCGCTGATGGTCTTTAAAGCAATAGACAGTCTTACCAACAAACAGAGGGGGTTGAGAGTTGTTGGAGTTCACCAAATTCATTTACTGGGTTTAATATTTTAAATTGCTAAGTTTCTTTCAGTTTTCCCTGTTCAGTTGAATTTATACAGTTTTGAAATTGAAATTTGTGAATTAAACTGTAGGATCAGTTTGGCACCGTAGCAGTGATGACAATAACTATAATACAAGCTCCTCCCTCTTTCTTTTTAAATAATACAAGCCTCTGCCTCTTTACATACAGTATGTTTACGGGTTTTGTTCAACTTCAACACTTTTTTGCCGTTCATTGATCTTGTTCATAGATTTTCCTCGCAAAGTTCGGCAATATTGCTTGCAAATTTTTTAAAAGCCAGTTTTAGATTTTTTTTTTAGCTCACAAACCTGAAGATGGCTGCTATATAAAAACAGTGGAAATGAACAGTGACAGCAAGACAGATTTGTAGCCCCAACATGTTGATGTTGAAATACACCCCTTGTTTTCAGCAAGTTCGAAGGTGTACTTACCATAGGCAAAGCCTGTGTATCCCCACCTAGAAGTAATCAGAGTATTAAGAATTAATAATAAATAAAGATAACAATGCTAAACTGCTGTTTAAAACGTCTTTCTGAGATGAAGAACTTAATCTCAGATGCAATTGGAATTGGGCTTAATCTCTCAGTTTAGGTATTCTTTTGTCAGTAAACATTAGCAAGAGAGAATGGGGTTATAAGGGCCTCCATATAAACTTCATGAAAATGTAAAGTTTTCAGCAGCATGACTAGTAATGACTCTAAATCGTGTCTTCAATTTAAAAGCAGATATGTTGTTTGTGGAGCACTGGACTATGTCCATGTGGGTATTACACTTTTTGATATGCGGCTCCTAATGATAGTTTTATTAGAGGAAGCTTTTCTATAACCAGATAGGTAAAAAAAACAGGTCCCCAGGAAAACAACAGCATACCGTAAATGGTAGAAGGTGTAGTGCAAAAAAAGTCTTGTTAGATTTTTTCAATCCCAAAATAGAAAAATGATACCCAACACAGTTCAAGGGCTTCTCCAATCCCTATTTAAACAAGTAAAAGCTGGAAGGTAACTTAAATAGGGGAAGATATAATGGGGTGGGTTTTATATGCACATTTAAGAGCTATCACCAGTCAACTAAACAGGTTCTAAATACGTGCATACCAAATCCACCCCAGGATATCCTCCCTTGGTTCAGTTATTGTCTAGTTTTTACTTTTATCATCCCTGATGAGGATGGACTGGAGAAGCCCTCAAGCAAATTGGCTACCATTTTCCACTATTGTGATAAATATAGTGCCTTGAAAAAATATTCATACACCTTGAAATTTTCCACATTTTGTCATGTTACAACCAAAACCGTGAATGTATTTTATTGGAATTCTATGTGATAGACCAACACAAAGTAGCACATAATTGTGAAGTGGAAGGAAAATGATAAATGGTTTTTCAAACTTTTTTACAAATTAATATCTGAAAAGTGTGGCGTGCATTTGTATTTAGCCCCCTTTACTCTGATACCCCCTAGCTAAAATCTAGTGAATCCAATTGCCTTCAGAAGTCACCTAATTAGTAAATAGAGTCCATCTGTGTGTAATTTAATCTCAATATAAATATAGCTGTTCTGCGAGGCCCTCAGAGGTTTGTTCGAGAACCTTTTGTGAACAAACAGCTACATAAAGGCCAAGGAACACACTAGACAGGTCAGGGATAAAGTTGTGGAAAAGTGTAAAGCAGGGTTAGGTTATAAAAATATATCCCAAGCTTTAAACATCTCATGGAGCACTGCTCAATCCATCATCCAAAAATTGAAAGAGTATGGGACAACTGCAAACCTACCAAGACATGGCCATCCACCTAAACTGATAGGTCTGGCAAGGACAGCATTCCTCAGAGAAGCAGCCAAGAGGCCCATGGTAACTCTGGAGGAGATGCAGAGATTCACAGCTCAGATGGGAGAATCTGTCCACAGGACAACTATTAGTCGTGCACTCCACAAATCTGGCCTTTATGGAAGGGGGACAAGAAGAAAGCCCATAAGAAGTCCCCTTTGCAGTTTACGAAAAGCCATGTATGTGGGGGACACAGTAAATATGTGGTAGAAGGTGCTTTGGTCAGATAAGACCAAAATTGAACTTTTTGGCCTAAAAGCAAAACGCTATGTATCGTGGAAAACTAACACTGTACATCACCCTGAACACACCACCACTGTGAAATATGGTGGTGACAGCATCATGTTGTGGGGATGCTTTTCTTCAGCAGGGGCAGAGAAGCTGATCAGCTGTGATGGCAAGATGGATGGAGCCAAATACAGGGCAATCTTAGAATAAAAACCTGTTAGTCTGCAAAAGACTTGCGACTGGGGCAGAGGTTCACCCTCCAGCAGGACAACTACCCTAAACATCAAATATTCAGACCTAAATCTGATTGAGAATATGTGGCAAAACTTGAAAATTGCTGTTCACAGATGCTTTCCATCCAATCTGACAGAGCTTGAGCTATTTTGTAAAGAGGAATGGGCAAAAATGTTACTCTATAGATGTGCAAAGCTGGTAGAGACATACCCAAAAAGACTTGCAGCAGTAATTGCAGCAAAAGGTGGTTCTACAAAGTATTGACTCGGGGGGGGGGGGGGGGGGGCTGAATACAAATGCAGGCCACACTTTTCACATATTTGTAAAATAATTTGTAAACCATTTATCATTTTCCTTCCACTTCACAATTTTTGTGCCACTTTGTGTTGGTCTATCACATGAAATCCCAATAAAATACATTTACGTTTTTGGTTGTAACATGTGACATTAGGGTGTGACAGATTAGACTTGTGCAGAACGGAAAATTTTGTTTAGTTTCGGTTCGTTGTCATTCGTAAAATACATCATTTCGTTCTGTTATATTCGTTATGTTACTTTAATACGTTTTCGGATAATTCGTTATTATTCGTAGAGTGTCGAATTCATTCGTTCGTATTCGTTGAAATTCGCTATTTATGTATGTATAGACATTCGTGATAATGATTCGTAGTTTGGAAAGTCGTTTATTGAATCTTTTAACACACACAATAACAATGTCTCTTCTCCTCGGCTCAAATACAATACAACACCCTTCTAACTCAGTTCTCAGGAATGCACTTTGCCAGTAATCTAACCTCCGGCACAAAATTAATTAGCTGATTGGACTATAAGATTTACTTTGAGCTGGATGTCAAACAGATTAGGAAATGAGGGAAAATCTCAACAGTGACACAGCCAGCCCAACAGAATTTCTAAACCTCCTGTACTCGCTCTGCTAAATTATTGTTTTGGTTGGAGTTAATACAGTTTATAGAAACAAAGATAACTAAGCAAAATGCAGTGTAAAAAAATCAGAGCACCTACCAGTCCCAGCATCCGTTAGGGTTGGTCACAATGGTCCTGGCTTGAGGATAGAGGATGATGAAATTATTCAGATCAGCGACTTGGTTGTAACCGGCGTATCTGGCAAACTTATCACCAACCTTCTCTCTGTAATACAAGGTTGTCAAAGATTGTGGAAAAGACTGCGGAGCTATAGACATGTAGATGCCTTCCTAAATATGATGGAGAGACATGCCTGTACTCAGATGTGCTTTTACTAGCTGCTATGTGTCTTGGACCTTCACCAATGAACAAAAGCAGCACACACCTAATCACTTCTTTCTTTTTTCCTCTCAATAAGGAGATGCATAGCTTAGACCTTGGCATTCTTTCAACTAGTCCAAAAACATACAATATGTACAATATCGTACCACTAAGGTAGCTCCAAAAAACAAATTGTCACCCAATTAATGGGAAAACTAACATAAATATACATTAAAAAGTAAAACAAACTTGTGAGAAGTAAAAATGTACATATATTTTTTTTATTCTTTTGATATATATTATTAAATATGATATATTAGAGTAGATATTAGTCAATATATTGGCAAATTGCAAGATACTTTCATTATTACATCAGTAAAGATTACGACATTTTCACATTGCTCAGCCCAATTAACAATTTTTATTGGCTGCCATGGTTTAAAGCAGGGATCTCCAAACTATGGACCTCTAGCTGTTGCGGAACTACACATGCCAAAAGGGTCAGTTCACTTGATACTAATATTTTGCTTATGAACAGATGTGGTTGAGCTTAATAACGTACTGGCTTTTTTGTCTTCCAGGAACTCCATTGGTGAGACCCTGGCCCTGCTTCTCCGATTTGTAATCTTTATGCTGCAATCTCCATATTGATCCATGAATAAAAAACCCAATAGGGAGAATATGACCCTGGAAAATGGGTGTTGCTGAGGACTCAGATGAAGAGATACCTTCCTTACAAATGAACTAAGGTCAGAAGATGGAGCAGTACATGTCCCCTGGCCTAAATTCAGGAAGTCCTGCCTTCATCTATTGCCTTCCTCTGACATGTTTTGCAAATAAATAGAGCAAGTTTTTCAGGAAAGGAGGATACAAGAATAAAGCAACATCTAGCTCATGAGCCACAAATTGGACAGCCAGGTCATATATATTATTTCAACATGCAAAAGCAGACAGAAGGGTATTACCTGCCCTGGAGACATCCATGAAATGCAATATGAAGCCTGCATCCTAAAGATATAATTAAATAAAATGTTTAAGGCCACCATGTTTTATAACCATAGAGTAGACAGTTCATCATTATGGTGTGTCTAAATAATTGCTTACTTGTTCCACTTGCACATTTTGAAGGGACATAGATGTATCCTGCTGAGTCCATGCCATAAGTGACAGGAGGGGCCAGGTTGAAAAATTCTGATTGGTTAAACAGGATCAGCTGCAGATATCAGATATGAGACAGAATACACTTAGATTTTTTTTGTGAAGGGAGAAGGGGCATTCAAAAAAGTAACACATTGACACCGAAGGTCTCAGCACAAACACACACTGACACTGGAGTTTTGGGATCAAGGAACAATAATACCATCACAAATGGAATCTCAGAACATTTGAAGTGGTTCCAAAGGCTGAAGGTTTTTTACCTCAGCTTACCCCTCAGCCCCCCCCCCTTTTATACTCACCTGAGCCCGATCCTGGTCCAGTGATATGCAGCAGGTCTCTCGGGTCTCTCCCTCCTCATTGGCTGAGACACAGCAGTGGGAGCCATTGGTTCCTGCTTCTGTCAATCAAAGACAGCGAGGAGGGAGCTGGGGCGGGGCCAAGCCATGCTCTTTATGCCTCATAGACACACAGAGGCGGCTCAGAAACAAGCAGGCACGAGTGTCCCCCAGAGCAAGCAGCTTGCTATATGGGCACTTAGCAGGGGGGATGGGCCAGGAGCGCCAGCGATGGACCGGAGAAGAGGAGGATCGGTGCTGCCCTGTGCAAAACCACTGCATAGCGCAAGAAGGTATAACATGTTTGTTATTTTTTAATTTTTTAATTTGAACCTTTACAAACACTAAGCTGCATTATTGTACTGCATTTTGGTGCAGTGCATTAAAAAATCCAGTTTACTGCAAAGTGCCCCTTGCCTATTATTAGTGTAGCGGATGACATTTTGGACAAAGGGTCATTCGTGTGTAAATTTAGTTTTTACCTCAGAACAGTAGTGGGGTTCTGAGGGTTAATTATGTAGGTTAACTTTGACATCAGTTTGACTGGGCTGTGTTATAAGTTCTGCTTGGTCATGTGTACAGTGAGGTGCACATGACAAGCCAGAACCAGGCCTGGTTGAACGTTTTGGGTATCAGCCTTCTCAGGGAAGGTGTACTTAAGATGTTGAGGTCACGTGTTCAGTAGGAGTTCGTGAGGCCCGTGTGGTCTGTTCTTGCTTCCAGGACCAGGGTAGCCCCGCGAGGGATCCCGGTCACGGGGTGTTCGACATCCTGCAACATGCTTCTGTCGTTTACCCCCAATAGACCTGCCTGGTCTGGGGTAGGGATCCGTCTGTTCCCGAGTCTCGGAACCGGCTGGTCCGAGGCGCAGTAACTGAGGGTGGATTCAAGGTGTCCAGGTTTGCTCTCGGCTTGGAGGGGCACCACAGCTCATGAAAGTGACCGGGGGAGGACTCTTCAGAGGAGGGCCGACAAGTGGCACCCTGAGAAGTGCCTGGTTACTGAGTTGGGAAGGACATTGACGAATCCACGCTTTTTCCAGTACTATCAAGGAGACAGAGAACGTTCCAGGTACTGAGGAAAAAGGTTCCTGTTCACTTTCAGTTACAACTTGTCTATGTTCAGAGATTTTACAAGTTCTGAATCAATGTGCTGATTGCCATGATCCCTGGCTAGAGATCTGTTCAGCCTTGAAGTGCCCAGCTGCGAGTGGCTACTCTCTGCGTGGTATTAGAGACTTTGTTATGTCTGCAGTTCAAGGTGCCTGAGTTCTTCAACCTTGCGCTCTGTTCCTATACGAGACTGTGTTGTTGGATGTTACCCCTGCAAAATAAAACCTTTCAAAAGGACTTTATTGGTGTCAGCATCCAAGTTGTTGGGTATCAACCCTGGGAACCCCTAGACGTGGAAGAACAAGCCAAGCGGAGGTAACCGGTAAGCCCAATAAGTCAAGGCCGCCCTACAAAGGGTTATGGCTGCTACATTAGCAACACATGTAAAATGTACCGGATTATGACTGCATCACATGAAAAAATGTAGAGCTATAAATTAAGTCCTAAGCCGGCCATACAGTATTAATTTTTTTAGTGCAACCAGCATTCAAATGAACCAATTTCCCTATCCACACATTTGAGGGGGATGGAGTAATCCTCCCACTATGCTATTGTGTTCTAACGAAGGGGAGACTATAGCAGGCAACAATAACATAGAACATACCACTGGGTGCCGCCATTTAGAAGGTTTAATCCCAGAATACAGAGCTTCTGGCTTACATTAGTGGTAGTAAAGAGCCCATGTCACCTTGTCCATTCAGAGCAAAGTCAAAAAGGTCAATCCAAAGCCCATCCCTGATTATCTTACAATCACTGTATACATCAGACCTACAATATTCCTCCATCCATGGCTGCCAAAATAAAATACTAGGTGCTCCTGGGTATGGAGAGCATGTTACTTTCTCCCATGATGCATTACTCAGGTCTAGTGGCCAAACAAAAAGCCCAAGCACTGTCACATAGAGGTGACATCATTGCTCCTGCTAAGATCTGACCCCAGCCAACAACAGGTCTTTTGCAGCGATTGTAGCAGAGGACAGAAGAACAGCAGAGCAATGTGAAGATACATATATATCTTTCAGAGAATGAGCAAGATGAAAGGATCTCTTTAGTCCCATAAGTTATAAGTATACCATATTTTATGCAACAACGGTCCTAAGAATCTGCAATTCTCCATGTTCTTATAAAATGTCACAAACTTTACCTGTCCAGACTGTCCGGCACTACTGCTGGGTTTCTGAAAGGAAGAGAGATGACATCAGTCTAAGAATCAGTTATGGGGCCCAAAATTACTGTTTAGTAATACAATTGTAATATAATTCTCAGGTCACCTGCAGTCCACCATAGAGGTGATTGAGAGCTTCATAAGCACCGTTGTAGTTGCAGTTATTGATATAGTCATTGTTCATTATTCCACAGGTACCTCCGTAGCTGTCGGTAGGCTGGAGGGGAAAAAAAATTCAATTTTATTCAGAGTTCAAAAGTTCCCATTGGTGGTTGTAAACATTTTACATGAAAAATTAACAAACCATATCCTTCTATAATGTGTATTTTCCCTCAATCCAAAGCACCTAGAGCAGGGGTCGTCAAACTTTCTAAATACTGGGCCAGTTTACTGTCCTTTGGACTTTAGGGGGGTCAGATCCTGGCCATTGGCAGCGGAGAAGGTCCCGACATCAGTGGGAGGAATTGTGCCCCATCATTAGTGTAATTGGGCCCTATTGTTGGTATCATTGGGAGGAATTGTGCCCCATTTTTGGTGTCATTGGGAGGAATTGTGCCCCATCACTGGTGTCAGTGGGTGCAAATTATGCCTCATTGTTGGTATCCCCAGGGGCTGCAAAAAATCAAGCAAAGGGCCTCATCTGGCCCCTGGGCCAGAGATTGGAGACCACTGACCTAGAGTGATTTTTATCTGCAGTCTGGTTTCTCTGCTATCTGCTATCTTATTTCTGAGAAGTTGATTCCAAGGGATTGAGGGAGATGGGGGAGGGGGGCTCCAGTGCACAGCCTATGATTGACAGCCTCAACTGTGTATGTTTCCCTATGATCTGTGTAGAGGGGGTGTGTCCCTCCACTCAGGTCTCAAATTACACACGTCTCTCCTCTCTTTCCTGTGCAGTGTGTGACATGGATCCTCACCCCTGCCTGCAAGAGCTTCGAAAAGCCGTGTACATTCTGGACTTTAACTGGATGTAGAGAAGAGTGGGCTACAGGTACTTATGTAGGAGGATCTGTTTCATTTCTGTGTATTGCCTGAGGCCAGTCACTTTACAGGGTATATGTAATGCCGTATACACACGATCGGACTATCCGGTGGACTTAGTCCGGCGGACAAACCTCCGAACTTTGAAGCGGAGGTCCGCTGGACTTTTGAGCGGACCTGACGAACGAGCGGACCTGCCCACACACGACCGGACTTTTTCGGCTTTTGAAATGAACGGATTTGCCCACACATGGAGGAAAGTCCATTCATTTTGAACGCGGCTCCAGGTAGACGGGACTAGCGAAGGAGGTCGCGAAGGACTAGCGAACGTGGCTCCAGGTAGATGGGACTAGCGAAGGAGGTCGCCTGGTTTGTGCAAAAGTTATAGCGTCTACAAAATAGGGGATAGTTTTATTACATTTTTATTGATCTTTTTTTTTGTTACTAGTAATGGCAGCGATCAGCGATTTTTATCATGACTGCGACATTATAGCGGACACATCGGACAGTTTTGACACATTTTTGGGACCATTGGCATTAATACAGCGATCAATGCTATAAAATTGCATTGATTACTGTAAACTGGCAGTGAAGGGTTAACCACTAGGGGGCGGGGTTCAGTGTGTCCTGGGGAGTGATTCTAACTGTCTGGGGTATGGGCTAGCAGTGACACAACACTGATTGCTGCTCCCGATGACAGGGAGCAGACGATCAGTGTCCTGTCACTAGGCAGAATGGGGAGATGCTGTGTTTACATCGGCATCTCCCAGTTCTTCAGCTCCGTGACACGATCCCGCACATGGCCGGAAATTCAAAGTAACATACGAGTATGTTACTTTGCCCAGCCATGCAATTCTGCCGACGTAAAAGTACAGGAGCCGGTTGGCAAGTGGTTAAAGACATAAGACCATACAGGCAAAACAAAAGATTACAGCGCACATGTAAAAAATTAAAAAAATGACATTTAACTCCTGCAAGGCTATTTAACCTCTCTGGCGGTTTTCCAGAGTGTGGGTCGGGTTAAATTTGAGTACCATTAGTGGTAACCCCTGAGCCACACTTGGGATTGCATTGCAGGATCCTGGTGCAGTGTACTTACCTTGTCCCCAGGATCCTGCGATGTCACCCCGCTGTGTCTGCGGGCTCTGTCCTCCACCACATTTCCTGTGTGCTGGGCTCTGTTCCCTGCAAGCATCGCGACGCACAGGGCGGAGCCTGGCACCAGATTCAAAAAATTTAAAATTCATAATACAGTACATACAGTACACTGTAATCTTACAGATTACATTACTGTAATATACTGTAATATACTGAAATTATTTCACATCACTTTTGTCCCTAGTGGTTTGTCCAATGCCCTGCATGCAGTTTTATATTATATATACTATTCTTTCTGCCTGGAAACTTGAGATTGTCCATAGCAACCAAAAAATGTCCCTTTATATCAAAAGGGGTTTTAGACCAGCTAGAAAACAGTGATAATAAATTAGAACAATTGCAGAACTGAGCGATAGTGAATTGTGGGGAAATTAATTATTATAATTATATTATTATTTTTTTATAATTTATAGTTATTTATTATATTATAATTTATGATTTTGTGTTTCAAACTTTATCATACCCGGGACATCTACTAGACTCTTGTTTGGACAGATTTAAGTGTGTTATTGTTAAGAATTACAGGCCTACAATATAAAATGCCAAATTTCTGTGCAAAACAATTGTACAGCTTTGAGATGTAAAAATCTGACCTATTCATACCGCCAGGGAGGTTACAACACCTAAACATATTTAGAAAATATGGGGATTAGTTACACCATATGGCCATATAGTCTAGAGCTCACTACTATGTCATGGTACCACATTATCAGTGGGTCCTACACTAGCCATACAATGGAAGATCCTGCTTCTCTTAACCATGGGAGAAATACACTCCTCTATATGGGAGAACTAAAGGACTCCTCCTATAACACAGGATGACACTAATAAGATGGGGGGGGGGTGCTCCAGCCCATATAGAGGAGTGTATTTCTTCCATGGTTCAGAAAAGCAGGATCTTCCATTCTATGGATAGCGTAGGACCCACTGATGGGGGTACTTTGACATAGTAGTGGGCTTAGCACTATATAGCCATATGGTGTGACCAAATCCCCATATTTTCTGAATATGTTCAGGTGTTTTAAATAGCCTTTCAGGAGTTAAATGCAATTTTTGTACGTGTGCGTTGTAATTTTTTGTTTGGCGTGTACTTGCGCGCACTTGCGTGCATGAGGTGTAAGTGAATGTCTGAAAAAGCAGATTTTAAAAAATCATTTTTTTTACTTAAGAATGCACGGCGCTTGTTTACGCGCTTGTGTGCACAATCACATTACAATTACCGGGCTGTATTTTAGCTCAGTAAAAAAAAAAAAGCTGTACTGAGCTTTTTTAAGTTACAGTGTGCAAGAGGTCTTATATAGCTCTGGTATATTTAGCAGTATTGTACAGAGGACTGAGCCAGTCACATCAGCCTTTGCACCAGAGGAGCTTACACTCTAATGTCTGCCTACAGTCATACACTATTATTATATTTATATTTATTTACATAGGTTCAACATGTTTGGCAGTGTTATACATAGAAAACTGAGCAATTCACATCAGTCTTTGCACAAAAAGAGCTTACATTCTAATGTCCCCCCACAGTCATACATTATTATCATTATTATTACACATTTGTATAGTTCTTACATATTTTGCAGTGCTGCACAGAAAATAACAAAACATTTCCACCAATCTTTGCACCAGAGAAGCTTGCACTCTAATGTCCCACCACAGCCACATACTATTATTAATATATGTTTTTATAGCTCTGAAATATGCCATGGTGCTGTACAGAGAACATTGAGCCATTCATCTCAGTCTTTGTTCCTAACAAAAAAAGGGACATGCCCTATAAATGGGTGATTGGACCGAGAAGCCTGGGAATACAAGGTAATCAGATATGACTCACCATTCCATGTTCAGCAGCCACATTATATACTGTTTTTATAGATCCAGAGCCGATATACCCTGTGTAGAACTCCTGCAGCTTCTGGGCCACCCCTGTGAGCAACAGAAAATAGAAAATCAGCCCTGGAACACATTTTACATTATACAGCATCTAATAATTTAAAACACAAAATGCAAACTTTACACCAAATCAATATCCCACTTCTGTAAAGATATGAATTTAAATATGATATAAAATATTGTTATTACATACTCAATAAACCAACATAGATAATGATTAGACATGTGCGATTTGTTTTATTACAAATCGAAATTCAGACAAAATTAGCTTGATATGGAGATTTGGATGTATTGGAATCTTTGAATCACAGTAGTAATGCATTTTAACTAAACCAAAATAAATGATAACAAAAACAACAAATGTATTTATCTTCATTTGTTTCATTTGGATGAGATGATGCGATAGTTTGAGACTTTTGTTAACCACTTAAGCCCCGTACCATTTTGTAGGCCAAAGATCAGAGCACTTTTTGCGATTTGGCACTGCGTCGCTTTAACTGACAATTGCCCGGTGGTGCGACGTGGCTCCCAAACAAAATTGACGTCCTTTTTTTCCCTGCAAATAGAGCTTTCTTTTGGTGGTATTTCATCACCCCTGCGGTTTTTATTTTTTGCACCATAAACAAAAAAATTTTGAAAAAAAAAAAAAAAAGGCATTATTTTTTACATTTTGGTATAATAAATATCACCCAAAAATATATAATAAAACATTTTTTTTCCCTCAGTTTAGGCCAATACGTATTCTTCTACATATTTTTGGCAAAAAAAAATCACAATAAGCGATTATTGATTGGTTTGCGCAAAAGTTATACGTTATACGTCTACAAAATAGGGAATAGATTTATGACATTTTTATTAATATTTTTTTTTTTTACTAGTGATGGCGGCGATCAGCTATTTTTCAATTAACAACGTTTTATTGAAGTAAAGCACAGATATCAAAAACATAGCTTACAGTAATAAACACGTATGGAAGGAGTTTACATCAGCGTATCTACATTTTGCATTCTATAGTACATTCAGCATAGAGTACGGATTTGTATCTAAACATTATATCCCTTGTAGCATTCAGCACCATGGATATCAAACCAGCAGCAGATTTATGCACTTGGAAATGGCAGGGTCTAACGATGGCTATATGCAGGTATCAGAATCATTTAGCCAGCGGTCCCACACTTTATTATATTTGAATGGGCACCCCCTATTGATGTAAATACATTTTTTGTATGGTAAAGTCAGGTTAATGTCAGCTTTCCACTCTGCTAATGTTGGTGGTGTAGATCTCATCCACTGCCTGGCGATAAGCTTTCTTGCAACAAACAAAGTTTCCTGCAGGAATAACTTAGTATTCCTGTCAAGTACTCCCGGGTATACACCCAACAGTCATTGTTTGGGATCCAAGCCAACAGGTGTGCCCATATTTTCATGCAGAAAATTCACCACCTGAATCCAGAACCCTTGTAACAAAGGGCATGCCCATACGAGATGGAAAAAGGTGCCTGTGGTCACCTTGCACATTGGACAGCTAGGGGGAACCTCAGGTTTATATTTCGCTATTCTAATCGGGGTGAGGTAAGCTCTATGCAGTATATAAATTTGGGTCATTCTATCTGATAATTTGGGGGACACCTCCCTGCACGTCTCAAGCGCTTCCTCCCATTCCTCATCCGTCATTTGATCTAGGTCCCTCTCCCAGATCACCTTTGGGGCATATGCAACCTTGGAGGCAATTGGAACAGATAGCATATCATAATATGATGATATAAGGCCCTTAGGATCCTCGCTCTTGGCCACAGATAGAATGCGGTTGGGGGTGGGATGTGGGTATGCTCCCCAAGGGAATTGTGCATTAGTCGCATGCCTAACCTGCATGTATTGAAAGTGCATGTTGTATGGTATTGCAAACTCTTCCTGCAATTGATTAAAGGGCTTGGGAGCGCTGCCAGAAACTAAGTGGTGTAGGTAAAACACCCCATACTTGCTCCATAGTTCCTGCCCTTGTATGGTAGCAAATTCCTTCATATGATTATTATTCCACAGTGGGGTGTAATCATTGTAAGTCGGGATGCCCAATCTACCAGAGGCTATATCCCAAATACGTCTGTATTGATGGAGAAGGGGTGCGATATCATCACCTAAGCTCCTGCAGTTTGTGCCCATAGTGATAGCGTATAGTGGATCACCTGTACGTTGAGCCCATTTGGGGCAGATCAAGGTCATGAAGCGATCACTATCAGCTTTGTCAAGATGGAAAAATTGGGAAAGCTGTGCTGCAATGTAGTAGTGGTTAAAATCTGGTAACGCCATACCCCCCCATCCATCGGGTTCTTGAGCTTTTGCCACGCCAGCTTATGCCTATTTTTACCCCACACAAAGGGGCCTAGAAGGGCTTCTAGTTTCTTGAAATACTTTAGGGGGAGGTATATTGGAGAATGCCAGAGGGCATACAGCACCTTGGGCAATAGAATAATTTTGATAAGATTAATGCGACCCCATACCCCCAGAGGAAGGTGGGACCATGTAGGAAGTTTATTTCTAATTAGAGAGAAAAGGGGTTCAATATTCAGGGTTATATAATCTCTCGGAACTCTGGATATATACAAACCCAAATATTTAATTGTTGTGGCTCTTTGCAAGGGAAGGTCGTTTTGGGACCGGGTTGGGGGAAAGCTATCCAGCGGCAAAATCTGGGACTTATTCCAGTTAATTTTAAGGCCAGAAAACATTCCAAACTGTTCTTTAACCATCAAAGCCCTAGTCAAGGAGGAGTCCGAGTCAGAAAGATACAATAGCGTATCATCCGCATAGAGACTGATCTTCTCAATAACATGTCCCACCCGTAGACCCTTAATTACTGGATCAGCTCGTATAGTTATAGCTAAAGGCTCCGCCGCCAAGGCATACAGGAGCGGGGATAGTGGACAGCCCTGTCGTGTACCCCTACCAAGATTGAATAACGGGGAAGGCCATCCATTTGCCACCACTTTGGCCATCGGTTCGTGATACAAAAGCCTCACCCATCGTATAAAATTAGAACGAAAACCATAGCTCTGCAGACATCTCTACAAATAGGGCCACTCAACTGAGTCAAATGCTTTTGCCGTGTCAAGTGACACGACAACTCGCGTACCTACTTCCTCATGTTGGGTTTGCAGATTAATGAAGAGTTTTCTGAAGTTAAAGGATGTGTTGCAGCCTGGCATAAAGCCCGCCTGATCTGGGTGGATAAGTTTGAGAATAACCCGATTGAGACGCAGAGCAAGGATTTTAGCCAGAATCTTAATGTCCACCTGCAACAATGAGATGGGACGGTACGATTCCGGGAGCAAGGGGTCTTTCCCTGGTTTAGGGATCAGGACTATAGTGGCCTCCTTCATGGAGGCAGGTAGTTCAAATGTTTGGAACAAGTGGCTGTAAAGAATCAGCAGCTTGGGTGAAATAACCTCAGAAAAATGTGCGTAAAATTCTATTGGCAGGTCATCCGAGCCTGGGGCCTTAGAGTGGGCAAAGCTAGTAACCGCAACAGTAATCTCCTCTAGGGTAAGTGGGGCCTCTAGCATGTCAATTTGTTCCGCCGTGAGTTGAGGGAAGTCTATCTTTTCTAAAAAACGGTCATAGGGTCACAATTGGGGGGTGCTGTGGAAGAGTATAGGGCTGAAAAGAATTCCGTAAATTTATTCGTCACTTCTAATGGGTCAGATATCAAGGAATAGCTTGGGCCTCGTAAAGTAATAACTACCGGGGGTTTCCCCTCACTACGTGTCAGGTATGATAAGAGTCTGCCAGTTCGCTCTCCATGTTCAAAAATTTTTTGCTTGAGAAAGAACTGCTTTTGTTTGGCTTTCGCATAATGTATATGGTCTACCACCCTGGTGTGCAGGCGGAGCTGGGCCGCGTTAGCAGCCGAGGGATCCCGTACAAGACTACTTTCCGCCACAGCCAGTCCCGCCAAAGCCGCCTCCAACTCCTCCACTGACTTATCTTTAATTTTTTTTAATGTGGAACACTAGGGTAGCACGGGCGTGGAGTTTGAAGGTCTCCCAAACCACCGAGGGGCTTGCTGAATAATCATTATCCTCAAAGAAACGACGCCATTCAGCAGTGAGTTCCTCCCCCTCCGGCAACATTGTAAGCCAAAAGGGATTCAAACGCCACGTCCGTTTTGGCTTGTGCATCAGAATGCTAAGAGAGATCTGGTATGGGCTATGGTCCGATAGGGACCGTGGGCCAAAGGATGCATCTAGTAGACGAGGAGTAAGACCCTGTGAGATAAATATGTAGTCTATCCGGGACATTGTATTATGGGATGAGGAGAAACAGGAAAAAGCTTGCGTGGTAGGGAACCTGTGTCTCCACGAGTCCACCAGATGGAAGGTTGCCATCAATTGCGGCAGCTTACTATTTCCAGTAGAACCCCCCGTAGGATGCGTAGGGCGTAAAAGATCCAGCTTAGGATCCATGACAGCATTAAAGTCGCCTAACCATATTGTCTGTGTGGTATCATATTTTGCCATGAAGGAGAAACCCGCCAGTAATATAGAGGCGGTGAACGGTGGGGGAACATAGCAGGCCAAAATAATGCGTCCCATCCAGCTAAGGACGGTAGGATAGAAAATAGTACAAGTGGTAAATTGGTTCCTGTGGCTCTAATAATGGCTTAACAGATATTCCGGGTGCAGTAGTTAGGGTGTGGAAAACTAGCTGGCATACAGTGTAGTCCGGGGGTCCTGTCCACCCATCTGAAGTGCATGTCCAAGTAAATCATGAGAAGCAGCAGTTATTAAACAGGGTACAGATGTGTCCAACCATGAGCTTCCCAGATTCCACACCAGGATAAGTCAGCAGTCATCATACTCACAACCTCATCAGGCTCTGTGGGCTGCAGCAGGACGGCGTTCCAGCCAGGCAATCACCGTCTCAGCTTCTTCAAAGAAGGACACTTTGTCATCATGTTCAACGCGGAGTTTAGCCGGAAATAGCATAGCATATTCATAGTTATGTATCCTCAATCTGCGTTTGGCTTCCAGAAAGGTGCGGCGACGTCTCTGAACCTCCGCTGAGAAATCTGGGAATAAAGCAAGCTTAGCATTGCCAAACTCGATGTTGCCTTTCAGTCTAGCCAGGCGCAAGGCTGTGTCTCTGTCTCTAAAGTTAAGCATTTTAGCTATAAATGTTCGTGGGGGAGCACCTTGCGGCGGCGGTCTGGCCGGCATGCGGTGAGCTCTTTCCACCACTAGCATCAGGGAAAACACCTCCCTGCCGTATGTAGTGATCAATAGTTGTTCCAAAAAGGTCGCAGGATCTTTGCCCTCCTCGCCCTCCGGTAAACCGATCAATCGTAGGTTACATCTTCAGAGCCTGTTCTCCATCTCCTCATTCCTGGAGAGTAACTGTTGTATTTGCTGTTGGAGGCCTTCAGTTTCAGAGCGTAATGGCGGGAGAGCATCTTCCACCACACTCAGGCGGTTTTCAGCTTCTTTCACCCAGCAGTTTATGGAAATCTTGATGGAGGTGTGAGATATCTATCTTGACTTCCTCTATTTGTGAGGTCAGCGAGGTGAGGCACAGAGTAATAGCTTCCAGCAGCAGGGCTGTATCTCCCGCCGGTCTCCCTTCGTCCTCCCGCGCCCCGCCGCCATCTTGCTGCTCCCCCGAGGCTCCATGGCAGAACTGGGCTAGCTTCGCCGCCGCAGCCTTTTGAGATTTAGATGGCGACATGTTGCCTGAAGTCTGGGCTGTCTCGCCAGGTAGATGGTGGGAGAAAAATCGGTCCACAGTGAGCAGGATGCAATAGATTATAGGATTAGTGAGCGGAGCTCCTCAGATGGCATCCTACTCCATGCGCTGTCAGGCCACGCCCCCCGCGATCAGCGATTTTTAATGTGACTGCGACATTGTGGCGGACACATTGGACATTTTTGACACATTTTTGGGACCATTGTCATTTATACAGCAATCAGTGCTATACAAATACACTGGCAATGAAGGGGTTAACCACTAGGTGGCAGTGTAGGGGTTAAGTGAGCCCTGGGGAGTGATTCTAACTGTGGGGGGGCATGGCTGTGTATGACATGTCACTGATCTCTGCTCCGATCACAGGGAGCAAAGATCAGTGACACTGTCACTAGGAACTGTTTACATTAGCATCTCCCCATTTTTCCTCCCTATGAGACAATCACAGGTATCCCCATGGTGATCGAGACCACAGGACCCGAGATCAGACTCACGGAGGTCCCGACCGGCGTACGCATGCGATGGCACGGCGGCAAATTTAAAGGGACATACCTCTACGCTCATTTGGCTGTCCGTGCCATTCTGCCGATGTACAAAAATGTGAAGGGGGTACTCACTTTTGTGAGATACTATATATCTATAAAGATATTACAATGTTGCAAAGCATTTTGTGAGAATCAATGTGTACTGTAGTCATCTATGTATTTGACAAGGATTTAGCACCAGTCTGTTATGGTTAAAAGGTGATGTTGTTTAACCAGTTGCCGACCGCCGCACGCCGATGTACGTCGGTACAATGGCACGGGCAGGCATAAGGACATACATGTACGTCCCTTGCCTCCCGCGGGTCGGGGGCCCAATCGGGCCCCCGCCCGGTGCCTGCGGCGGTCGGTATTCGTACGGGAGCGATCCCGGACGAGGGGACGGCCATTCATTCATGGCCACCCCCTCGCGATCGCTCCCGACGAATAGAAATCCCCGGTGACATCACTTCCTCTCCTGTAATGTAAACACAGGAGAGGAAGTGATGTATTCTCTCCTCCGTGTCGGTATTTTTCGTTCCGACACGGAGGAGAGCGGATCAGTAAGTTGCACCAACACTCACACACACAGTAGAACATGCCAGGCACACTCACACCCCCCCTTTACCCCCCTTTACCCCCCCAATTACCCCTGCCCCCCAGTCACAGTGACACCAATGTCATTTTTTTTTTTTTTTTTTTTTTTTTTGCATTGGTGTCATTTGTGACTGTAATAACTGTTAGGGCAGTTAGAGTTAGCCCCCTTTAGTTCTAATGTACCCCCCTAACCCCCCCAATAAAGGTTTAACCCCGTGATCACCCCCCGTCGCCAGTGTCACTAAGGCTGGGTTCACATTGCAGCGGTTTATGAGAACGAATGTGATTCGCACCGCACTGCAGTGCAAATCACATCCGATCTCTGTGCGATTCGAGTTCAGCCATTCGCCGCACCCGCCGCACCCGCCACACCCGCCGCACCCGCTGCAAATTCGCACGGGACCCTTTTTTTGGCCCGCAGCAGAATCGGATCGCATGGGTGTTCACACCATGCGATCCGAGTTTGCAGATCGCACTGCGATATGCGAACTGATCTGGGGGTGTCAGTAACATTTCACTGACACTCCCAGCAGTTCGCATAGGGCAGTGTGAACTGCCGCCGGGAGGCATGCGATGCGGGAACCCGCCGCGGATTCGCGGCGTTTCCGCATCGCTCCAGTGTGAACCCAGCCTAATAAGCGATCATTTTTCTGATCGCCGTATTAGTGTCACAGGTGACGCTAGTTAGGCAGGTAGGTATTTAGGTTCGCCGCAGCTTTTTATAGCGCCAGGGACCCCCATATACTACCGCATAAAGCCCCCTGATTGCCCCCTAGTTAACCCTTTCACCAGTGATCACCATATAACTGTTACAGGTGACGCTGGTTGGTTAGTTATTTTTTTATAGTTTCAGGGCACCCGCCATTTATTACCTAATAAAGGTTTAACCCCCTGATCACCCGGCGGGTGTCATTTGTGACTAATAACTGTTAGGGCAGTTAGGGTTAGCCCCCTTTAGTTCTAAGGTACCCCCCTAACCCCCCCAATAAAGGTTTAACCCCGTGATCACCCCCCGTCGCCAGTGTCACTAAGGCTGGGTTCACATTGCAGCGGTTTATGAGAACGGATGTGATTCGCACCGCACTGCAGTGCAAATCACATCCGATCTCTGTGCGATTCGAGTTCAGCCATTCGCCGCACCCGCCGCACCCGCCGCAAATTCGCACGGGACCCTTTTTTTGGCCCGCAGCAGAATCGGATCGCATGGGTGTTCACACCATGCGATCCGAGTTTGCAGATCGCACTGCGATATGCGAACTGATCTGGGGGTGTCAGTAACATTTCACTGACACTCCCAGCAGTTCGCATAGGGCAGTGTGAACTGCCGCCGGGAGGCATGCGATGCGGGAACCCGCCGCGCATTCGTGGCGTTCCCGCATCGCTCCAGTGTGAACCCAGCCTAATAAGCGATCGTTTTTCTGATCGCTGTATTAGTGTCACAGGTGACGCTAGTTAGGCAGGTAGGTATTTAGGTTCGCTGCAGCTTTTTATAGCGCCAGGGACCCCCATATACTACCGCATAAAGCCCCCTAATTGCCCCCTAGTTAACCCTTTCACCAGTGATCACCATATAACTGTTACAGGTGACGCTGGTTGGTTAGTTATTTTTTTATAGTTTCAGGGCACCCGCCATTTATTACCTAGTCTCACTAGTGTACCCCTAAATTTAGGGGTGTCTACTTTCCAAAATGGGGTCATTTGGGGGGGGTTTGTGCCATCTTGGCATTTTATGGCCTTCAAAACTGTAACGCCCTTAGAAAGCCTGAAGGCGGTGCTTGGTTTTCGGGGCCCCGTACGCGGCTAGGCTCCCAAAAAGTCCCACATATGTGGTATCCCCATACTCAGGAGAAGCAGCAGAATTTATTTTGGGGTGTCATTTCACATATGCCCATGGCATGCGTGAGCAATATATCATTTAGTGACAACTTTGTGAAAAAAAAAAAAAAAAAAAAAAAGTTTGTAATTTTCCCGCAACTTGTGGCAAAATATAAAATATTCCATGGACTCAACATGCCTCTCAGCAAATAGCTTGGGGTGTCTACTTTCTAAAATGGGGTCATTTGTGGGGGTTTTGTGCCATCTTGGCATTTTATGGCCTTCAAAACTGTAATAGGTAGTGAGGAGTGAAATCAAAAAATTACGCCCTTAGAAAGCCTGAAGGCGGTGCTTGGTTTTCGGGGCCCCGTACGCGGCTAGGCTCCCAAAAAGTCCCACATATGTGGTATCCCCGTACTCAGGAGAAGCAGCAGAATTTATTTTGGGGTGTCATTTCACATATGCCCATGGCATGCATGAGCAATATATCATTTAGTGACAACTTTGTTAAAAAAAAAAAAAAAAAAAAAAAGTTTGTAATTTTCCCGCAACTTGTGGCAAAATATAAAATATTCCATGAACTCAACATGCCTCTCAGCAAATAGCTTGGGGTGTCTACTTTCTAAATGGGGTCATTTGTGGGGGTTTTGTGCCATCTTGGCATTTTATGGCCTTCAAAACTGTAATAGGTAGTGAGAAGTGAACTCAAAAATTTACGCCCTTAGAAAGCCTGAAGGCGGTGCTTGGTTTTCGGGGCCCCGTACGCGGCTAGGCTCCCAAAAAGTCCCACATATGTGGTATCCCCATACTCAGGAGAAGCAGCAGAATTTATTTTGGGGTGTCATTTCACATACGCCCATAGCATGTGTGAGCAATATATCATTTAGTGACAACTTTGTGTAAAAAAAAAAAAAAATTTTTTTTTTTGTCATTATTCAATCGCTTGAGGCAAAAAAATAAAATATTCAATGGGCTCAACATGCCTCTTATCAATTTCCTTAGGGGGTCTACTTTCCAAAATGGGGTCATTTGGGGGGGTTTTGTACTGCCCTGCCATTTTAGCACCTCAAGAAATGAGATAGGCAGTCGTAAACTAAAAGCTGCGTAAATTCCAGAAAACGTACCTTAGTTTGTAGATGTGACAACTTTTGCGCAAACCAATAAATATACAATTATTGACTTTTTTTTTACCAAAGACATGTGGCTGAATACATTTTGGCCTAAATGTATGACTAAAATTGAGTTTATTGGATTTTTCTAATAACAAAAAGTAGAAAATATCATTTTTTTTCAAAATTTGCGGTCTTTTTACGTTTATATCGCAAAAAATAAAAATCGCAGAGGCAATCAAATACCATCAAAAGAAAGCTCTATTTGTGGGAAGAAAAGGACGCAAATTTTGTTTGGGTACAACATTGCATGACCGCGCAATTACCAGTTAAAGCAGCGCAGTGCCAAAGTGTAAAAAGACCTCTGGTCATTTACCAGCAAAATGGTCCGGTCTGAAAGTGGTTAAATCCATAAATCTCTGTCAATCTCAATATTTTTGGTTAGGTAGAGTTTTCTTATAGCCAGCAAGGTACACGAGATGGGGACAGGCCAGCAATCGCCATATTATATTAACATGAAACATGTTAAAACACATTTTATAATAACTCTAGACGTCATATTCTGATTACACCTTTACCATGACCACAGGTGGGCGGGTGAAAATCAGGGCAGTCACCTCCCATATTTGGAACCAACCAATCACAAGATGGTAAACATGAAGCTAGGGAGGTAATCATCCAAGTATTTACACTATACAAAAGGGGAGACACAGATGACCGAGGAAGAGGACCACAGACCCACAATCCCTAGACGAAGAAGACGTCTGCTGATAAATGAACACTCCCAATCTCGCTGGACTGGGCTGTTACTGGAACTAATTGAATATACTTGTAATTTGTTGGATATCTTCCCCTTTTAAACTGTGGTAAGATACAAACCATACGGACATTAATTAACCTTTTCCTCAAAAAATTTTAGGGATTGTATTCTACAGTTGACGTTTTAACCTTATCATATACAGTGTGTAGGGCAGTTTTATAATTAATCATTTTCCCACATTATTTGTCTAGGCCAGGGGTCTCAAACTGGTGGCCCTCCAGCTGTTGTGAAACAAGAAGTACCATCATGCCTCTGCCTGTGGGAGTCATACTTGTAACTGTCAGCCTTGCAATGCCTCATGGGACTTGTAGTTTCACAACAGCTGGAGGGCCACCAGTTTGAGACCCCTGGTCTAGGCTGTGTGTTGAAGCCGTTTGTGGGTGAAATTAGGTATAGCCCCGCATTACAACAAATTTGGCTACTGTGGTCCCAGGGAAATAATTTATTGCCCCATTCAATCTGGTAGCTATGTTAAATTAATATTTTCTTCAAATTGATAATATCTACCTGTTGACTCTGCAAGACATACTTTGTATTCCTTCTGGCCAAAGAAATTCAGAGGATTGTCTTCCTGAGCGACAGGAGATATTGTGTTTTTGAACTTAAGGCACGATTACCGCAAATATTTTTTTAAACATCAGTCATTTGGGCTACCCTTGGGTTATTTGTCAAATAGTAAGGAAAATAGTTTTATTGCCGTGTTGATGTCTTTGTGTATGAAATATTAATCACCAGAAATCCCGGTTCTGTATGAAATTGTATAATTATACTTGTAAATTAATAACATTTATTTACTTAATCATTTTATTGGGAGATATTCATACATTGGTAAGAATTCCCCATAGATGAACAAACTCAGGAAATTTGTGGTATGTTACTGATTGTGTGAACGTAATTCACATTTTTACAGTAAGGTTGGAGGCACTGAGCAAAACAATGAGATCTTAATAATTAAAATTCCCCATATGTATTATTAAGATTCCATACCACACTCACAACATGCTAAAAGCACAATTTTACAGATTACAACATAACATTCATACAACAGCCTATGAAACCAAATAAATAAATAAATAAAAGAAAAGAACATAAATAATAAAATCACCTTGTAAGAGGACACTATCTTTTGTTCCAGAAAAGATGAAGACACGTCCACGGCCCAGGTTAGACAAGGGGTCAATTAATCCTGTGTTTGCAGCGGTTTGTGTATACGTTCTTATTGCAGCAAGACTGATGGAAGAAGGGATTTTCATACATGTGGTGGTGGCTGTTAATGAGTTTCCCAACGCACAATAATAGGGACCTATAGGAACAGAAAAACCTGTGATTTTTCTTCCATCTCGCATCTCCTGAAATACTCTGCACTACTGTAGATCTCTGCTCCTTCCTCTATCTAATTCTCCTCTCTTAAAATACTCTGCACTGCTGGAGGACTCTGCTCCTTCCTTTAAATCTCCTCTCCTGAAATACTCTGCACTGCTTGAGGACTCTTCTTCCTTTGTCTAGCTCTCCTCTCCTGACAATACTCTGCACTGCTGGATGACTCTTCTCCTTCCTCTATCTAACTCTCTTTTCCTGAAATACTCTGCACTGTTGGAGTTTCCTCCTTCACTAATCTGATCTGTTATTTTGCTTCAAAATATGTTACATCTATTTACATCTGTGCATACCATGAAGACCAACCAGCTGTTTTCTCTATAGTTGAACTTACCTCCTGCAAAGATAGCGGCTCCTGTGACCTTTCCTGAGTGTGCCATGTGAAACTGATTGGCCATGTAGGCCCCGGAGGACAATCCAGAAACTGTCACAGTGCTATCCAAATTGTAGCTGCCTGCAAAAAAAAGAAGGTAGCATAATCAGCAACACATACTTTTTCAGCAAACAGTAATAGGCTTGCTTTGATTGGCAGATATAAATTGAGTAGTAGTTTGTTGAGACTCTCCCTGTTCCCTCCCTGGTGCAAAACTGTCCTGCCGCTAGCCAATTTCTTTCAAGAGATAAGGGACTGCAGTTTATATAGCATAGATGAGGGAGAATTGGCCAAAGTGCACTAGAGACAAAAAATACCAGTAGGTGTTTTAATACAGGAATAAAGAGACCACAGAAGACACATCAGTGTCATCATTTAATGAACAAGGCTAGGCCCAAATTTGTTAGGGACAAAGAGCACAGGCTGGGACTTTACAAGATAAAGATACTGCATAGGGCAGAGTAAAATTGGCCAGCAGCATGACAGTTTTAATCAGGGATATGCTAGGGCAGTGATGGCGAACCTTGGCACCCCAGATGTTTTGGAACTACATTTCCTATGATGCTTCACTACACTGCAGAGTGCATGAGCATCATGGGAAATGTAGTTCCAAAACATCTGGGGTGCCAAGGTTCACCATCAATGTGCTAAGGGATGTTATGGGGATAAAAGGTGTGTTTAATGTGACTAATAAAATATGAGGTGGTTTATGTGCAGACTGTCCCAGACTGTGTTTCAGGATCATAGCATCACCTCTTCAACAGAAACTCAAAAAAGAGTAATAACTGAGGGGACCGTGGCCACCAGTGGGCAATTCAAACATATTCAGGGATGGCACCACCCAGAAAGTGGTTGTGATCTGGGTGAGACTGCCCAGAAGGTGGGCATGTCAAATGTGGGGCATGAATGGGGATGATACATTTTATGGCTAACTATGACAAGGCTATTTATAAAATTTAAGAAGGGGAGTTATTCTTTTGTAAGAATCACTCCCCACCCATTGATATGCACCTTCTAGGCACCCCCGTCAGAGCACTAGATGCAAACCCTGAGTAAGCTTCATGTCGATTGGTGTCAAAGTCAGGGTTAATGACCTCTTCCTTGTCATACAGCAGTGTCTAGGCCTGGTGACTGACTGCTCAGACCTAAGCGCTACATCTTAGGATGAGGTCACATGCTCCTCCATAAAAGGAAGGCCTGTGCATTTTCTAAATGCTCCAAACAGAGCAGTAACGCAGTGTGCATGACTGGGTGGGGGTTTTGCTCTTACAGGAGAATCTGTCACTTATCCCTGAATGGACAGATTCTTTTTTTGTGTTACAGCTATTGGCTAGTTTATTTAAAATGAATTAGCTGCAGTTAAGCACAAAAATGTTTGCCTGCCAAATACTCAATAATTAAGCATCCAATTGCTGAAAGGCAAGAAGTTATTTTTTCTTACCGAGCCGGGACTGGGCACTACAGAGCCCAATGAGGGCAAGGAGAAGGATGTACCCCATCATTTTAGCAGGTAGGCAAGGTGATGGCTGGGATGCGGCGCCTGCCCTTTTCTACTGGGATTTATATATCCTGAGCAGCAGATAATCTGAGAGGCAGGTGACAAAAACACCGTGTGAAGGCCAGCTGCTGAGAAACCTTGGTTGAGTATAAGTAATTATTAACCTTCATGAAAAGGACAACTCCCCCCAAATCTGATATGTTAGTCTGGCAAAGTTTCTTCCAAGGTAAATCACATTCTGGCCTTTTATAGTTATCCATACTAGTAAAAAAAAATAAAGAAAAAAACACTGCCAACCAACTCTTATAGCTATCAAAAAGCCAAAGGTTGGTGCCTCTGAATTATTCCCTGTGTAATAAGGAGAGCCAGTGTTATTAGAGGGACCCTTCCATTATAGGCCTGCTAGAGAAGGCTAAAATTGCCCAAAGACCTTAAAGTGTCACTAAACCCACATCATTAAAAACTATCAATAAATGGTCAATACATGCTATTAATACATGCTGTTCATACTCACTCAGTCACTATGAGATTTGTTTTCTGTATTCTGCAAGAAACCTGGTTGATCTTGCTGCTTTCCATCTCCGCCTTCTGTCCATGTCCCCGATTCAGCTAGGGATTTTGCAGATGTGGTGGCAACTCTGCACATGCTCAGTTTTCAGTGAGTCATACTTGTGGGTGTATACACAGTGGTAAATGACAGCCCACTCCCTCCTTCCTCCTCCATGCCCACTAACCAGCAAAATGGTGGTGGGATATTAAAAGTAGATTAATGGAAGCTTTACCTCCCTATAGTTCTAAGACACAAGCTGGAGGGGCCTATAGATTTGTATGACAATTTAAAACAGTTTATTGATGCTATTTTTATTTTTTACCAGGCCTCTTGCCCTCAACATGGGGAGGGTGCATTGGGGTGGCCTAAACCACCGTGTTCCCATGCTGATGTGGAAAAGGGCCTCCTTTCGACAACCTTGGCCTGGTGGTTGCCCGGGTCAGGGGGCTTATCAGATTCTGGAAGCCCCCTTTAACAAGGATGGATTTACATCATGGGAGACCTTTTTCTTGAAGGTTCGGGGGGGGGGGGGGGGGCGCTCGCTCGTTCCACCCTATCCTGACCTCCAGGCTGCATGCTCGGATAAGGGTCTGGTATGGATTTTGGGGGGGGGGGGGTTTAAGTTCCCCTTAAAATCCATACCAGGGTTTTAAATTTCCCTTAAATTCCATACCAGACCCTATATATATTGCTGGTAGCAGGCAATACATTACATTTTTTTTCATAGATTTTTCATCTATATTGCCGGGAGCAGGCAACACATTACAGCTGCGAGCAAGTTTAAATGGCATTATTTCCTTTAGAAATGTCATTATTGCTGCAGCATATTCTAAACATCGTACATATGCGCCACTTTGCAGGCAGACTAAGGGGACCCCCCAGGCACGATATTTAAAGGAATATTTCATTTTAATTTGTTTCATTTTAAGCATCATTAAAATCACTGCTCCTGAAAAAACGTGTTTTAAAAACTTTTTTTGCATTGATATATGTCCCCTAGGACAGTACCCGAGTACGCATAAACTTTTTATGGCAATAATCCAGCAGCGGAGCTCCCTGGATTATGGGTCATTTAGCCGAGACACCAGGGACTGCATCCAGCCTAATCCACGCTCATGGAAGGACGAACCAGCCCTTTAGACCAGCCAGGTAGCAGAGCACACCTAGGTCCTGCGCATAGGTGGAAAAAATAAGAACGCAGAGGCTGAGTTTAAATTTATAGGAGTTACGTCCTGGAGGGCGGAGCCTATACCCAGCTGTGCTGCCATTGAGTCGTCAGGAAAATTGTGGTGACACATAAAGTATCTTACAAAAATGAGTACACCCCCACACATTTGTGTAAATATTTTATTATATCTTTTCATGTAACAACACTGAAGAAATTACACTTTGCTACAATGTAAAGTAGTGAGTGTACAGCTTGTATAAGTGTTAATTTGCTGTCCCCTCAAAATAACTCAACATACAGCCCTTAATGTCTAAACCGCTGGCAACAAAAGTGAGTACACCCCTAAGTGAAAATGTCCAAATTGGGCCCAAAGTGTCAATATTTTGTGATGACACCATTATTTTCCAGCACTGCCTTAACTCTTTTGGCATGGAGTTCACTAGAGCTTCATAAGTTGCCACTGGAGTCCTCTTCCCCTCCTCCATGACAAAATCACAGAGCAGGTGGATGTTAGAGACCTTGCGCTCCTCCACCTTTTGTTTGAGGATGCCCACAGATGCTCAATAGGATTTAGGTTTTGAGACATGCTTGGCCAGTCCATCACCTTTACCTTTCCATACAACCTAAGCCTGTTTGACTCACAGAACTTATGGTCTTGTGGGTTCAAACGTTCTGGTAAGCCTCCTAGCTTTTGGTGGTGGTACCTTTCACTTCAATCATTCATCCTGTTCACCGTTGGGATATTCACATTAAGTGTTTGAACAGTATTTTTCACATGGAACTTTGAATCATATTTTGATAAACTTTTACTTGATATTTATTTTTCACAATATTTGTCACTGTTTTAGTGTTCACTATTTTTTTCAATTTTTTTTACAATTTTAGTGGTGTCTAGTAGGGATGAGCTTCGTGTTCGAGTCGAACGTACGTTCGACTCGAACATTGGCTGTTCGGCCGTTCGGCGAATTCCGAACGTTTGGGCCGTTCGCGTCAAAATTCGAGTGACGTGCGCGCGGACCACAGTGCACTGCGGTGGCGCAGTGCATTGCTGCCCCATGATTGGCCAAGCATGCACTGTGACCCCGCATGCTTGGCCAATCGCAGCGCCGGCACCGAGGAGAGCCATGATTGGCCACAGGCATCCTGCCTGTGGCCAATCATAGCTCAGGCTGTGTAGTGCACGCCCCACACTATATAAGGCCGCCTTTGAGGCGGCTTCGTGTAGTGTGTTACTTAGCATCTGAAGCAGTGGGTGTTCTGTGTACCTTCAACACAGTACACACCAATCGTTTTTGGCTGATTTCCTATCTTGCTGCTGTGTAGTGGTTGTTGTCTGTGCCCTGACTGCAGTATACACCACTATATTCACCTCACCTATATAGCTAGTGATCTAGCTTTAACCACTTAACAACTGCCCATTGCCGATTAACGGCTTCAGGGCGGTTGTTTAACTCTGAGAGGCCGTTAATTAACGGCCTCCCAGAATTCTGCTCTCGCGTGCCCCGAGGTGTGCGCACTCGAGAGCATCCGTGACCGCCGGGTCGCATCACGGATCACGGTAAACGGCCGCTCATAGCGTGAGCGGCCGTGATCACTTGGAAACAAACCGGCGTCATGTTATGACGCCTGTTCCTCCCTCCCCTCTCTGTACCGATCGGTACAGCGGAGGGGAAAGAGATCGGTGTCAGCAGCGATGTGGGCTGCATCTGCAGTGCCCACATCGCTGCTCACCGAATTTAACCCCTCAATTCCCTGCCAATACTCTGCAATACCAGTGCATACTCTGCAGTACCCTGCCATTACTCTGCAGTACCCCGCCATTACTCTGCAGTGCAGTACCCTGCCATTACTCTGCAGTGCAGTACCCTGCCATTACTCTGCAGTACCCCCCATTACTCTGCAGTAACCCCCATTACTCTGCAGTACCCCCCAATACTCTGCAGTACCCGCCATTACTCTGCAGTACCCGCCATTACTCTGCAGTACCCCCAATACTCTGCAGTACCCTGCCATTACTCTGTAGTACCCCCCAATACTCTGCAGTACCCTGCTATTACTCTGTAGTACCCCGCCAATACCCCGCCAATACTCTGTAATACCCTGCCATAAATTGCCATACCCAGCCATACTCAGAGATACCCAGCCATACTCGGTGATACCCTGAAATACCCAGCCATAGACGCCCCCCACCCCTCACCGCCCTCCGGTGCTTCTACCAACTCGCCAGTACGATCAAAGCCAGAATCTTTTTTTTTATTTTTTATTTCAGGCTTCCCAGCCTAGAGGTGAGATGTGGGGTCATATTGACCCCCCAGATTTCACTGTAAAGAGGACCTGTCACCCCATATTCCTATTACAAGGGATGTTTACATTTCTTGTAATAGGAATAAAAGTGATCAAAAATATATTTTTGTAGAAAAAAATGTCAAACTAACATAAATAAAGTAAAATGAACAATAAAAAAATAAAATTAAAATTAAAGCGCCCATGTCCCCATGTGCTCGCATGTGCCACACATGTGAGGTATCGCCGAGAATGTTAGAGCGAGAGCAATCATTCTAGTCCTAGACCTCCTCTGCAACTCAAAACATGTAACCAGTAAAAAAAAATTAAAGCGTCGCCTATGGGGATTTTTTAAGTAGCGACGTTTGGCGCCATTCCACGGGCATGTGCAATTTTGAAGAGTGACATTTACTCAGCATAACTTCATCTTTCACTTTATGCAAACATTGGGCTAACTTTACTGTTTTTTTTGTTTGTTTTTTAAGCACAAAACTGTTTTTTCCCCCCAAAAAACGTGTTTGAAAAATTGCTGTGCAAATACCGTGTGAGATAAAAATGCAACGACCACCATTGTATTCTCCAGGGTCTTTGCTAAAAAAAAAATATATATATATAATGTTTTGGGATTCTCTGTAATTTTCTAGCAAATAAATGATGATTTTTACATGTAGGAGAGAAATGTCAGAATTGGCCTGGGTGCTCCAGAACGCCTGATGGCGCTCCCTGCATGTTGGGCCTCTGTATGTGGCCACGCTGTGTAAAAGTCTCACACATGTGGTATCGCCGTACTCGGGAGTAATAGCAGAATGTGTTTTGGGGTGTAATTTGTGGTATGCATGTGTGCTGTGTGTGTGAAATAACCTGATAAATAACCTGATAATATGACAATTTTGTGGAAAAAAAAAAAAAGGAAATAGGCCGTCAGTACTTCAGGTGTGATCAATTTTCAGATATTGGCACCATAGCTTGTGGACTCTATAACTTTCACAAAGACCAAATAATATCCACCAATTTGTACTTATTTTTACCAAAGATATGTAGTAGTATGAATTTTGGCCAAAATTTATGAAGAAAAAATGACTAATCTGCTAAATTTTATAACAGAAACGAAGAAAAATTCATTTTTTCGCAGAATTTTCGGTCTTTTTTCTTTTATAGCACAAAAAATAAAAAACCCAGCAGTGATTAAATACCACCAAAAGAAAGCTCTGTTTGTGTGAAAAAAGGACAAACATTTCCTATAGGTCCAGTGTTGCATGACTGAGTAATTGTCATTCAAAATGTGAGGGCACCGAAAGCTGAAAATTGGTCTGGTTATTAAGGGTGTTTAAGTGCCCAGTGGTCAAGTGGTTAATAATAGAGCTTGCAGTCAGTAGTGTTAGGAGATAGTGCGTGCTGTCTGCGTTCTCTGTACCCAGTACATACCGCTATAATATAGGGCAGGCCCCTACTTTCAAACATCCAACTTACAAACATCTCCTACTTGCAAACGCAAGGAGACAGCAGCAAGTGAGATGAAAAAAGATGGACGACAAAACAAATTATACAGGGGTGATAACCCTTCCCTATGTTTTCCAAAAAGCTTAAAAATCGTTTTTTTGACTGGAGCTACACTTTAAAAATGTACCGGTTGAAAATGACAAACAGATTCAACTTAACACAACAAACCTACACAGTCCCTGTCTTGTTTGCACCGCCTGTATACTGCTGTTCTGAGTATATAGGGCCTGGGGGCCACACGCATTTCCTTTTTTTAATATGGGTACGGGGTTCCCCTTAATATGCGTACAAGACCCAAATAGGCTGGTAATGGGCAGGGAGGGCTACCCATGCCATGTTTCTCAATGATTTTCAACCATATTGCAGGAACCAGATATAACATTAAAACCGCAAGCAGTTTTAAATGGTGTTATTTACGTTTAATGTCATTTTGTGCAGGGACTGTTCTAAACACGGGAAACACGTGGCACTTCACAGGCATACTACAGACACCCCCCAGGCACCATATTTAACCACTTCCCACCCGGCCAATGTATATATACGGCGGGTGGGAGCCGCCTGCTCCTGATAGGATGTTCAGGAACGTCATTCAGGAGCAGCGGGATCGCGCGCGCGCGCCCGCGCAGCGGCGCGATCCCGATGTGCTCGTGTCACCCGGACACGGCACATCTCAGATCGGCAGGAGGGCTCTGTGATTGGCCCTCCTGATCACATGACGGCCGTGTCCAATCACGGCCGTCATGTGATGTAAACAAACAGCCGGTTGCTAGGCAATCGGCTCTCCTCTCCTCACACGGAAGTCACCGCTGAGAAGAGGAGAGCAGAACGCTGCAGCCGGCTGATGATCAGTGAGTATGGGCCGCTTTTCACAGCTTTTTACTCACTGATCATCAGTGTAGTGTAAACACACAACACACCACACAGTGAAAACACAGTCCCCACATATGTCCCCAAAACACACATGTCCCCAAAACATACATGTCCCCAAATAATAAAAACACATGTCCCTAATAATAAAAACATGTCCCCCACATATGTCCCACTAAAATCACATGTCCCAATGATTATCTGCACACATATGTACGTGATCACCTGCACACATATGTACATGATCATTTGCGTACATATGTCCGTGATCACACAAACCAATTATTATACACTTAACGGAATTTTTTTTACCAAAAACATGTAGCAGAATACATTTTGGCTTAAATTTATGACAAAATTTGATTTTATTGGATTTCTTTTCAAATAGAAAAAAGAAAATATTGTTTTTTTCCCAAATTTCCGCTTTTTTTGCGCTTATATCGCAAAAAAAAAAAAACGGAGTCGTGAATAAATAACACCAAAATAAAGCTCTATTTGTGCGAACAAAATGATAACAATTTTATTTGGGTACAGTGTAGCATGACCGCGCAATTGTCACTGAAAGCGCTAGAGCGATGAAAGCTGAAAATTGGGCTGGGAAGGAAGGGGGCGAAAGTGCCCTGTATTGAAGTGGTTAAAGGAATATTTCACTTTTTTTTTTTCACTTTAATCGTCATTAAAATCAGTGCTCCCGCCAAAACGGCAGTTTTTAAAACTTTTTTTTGCAGTGACCCATGTCCCCTGAGGCAGGAGTCAGGCCCCCAAACCCTTTTTAGGACACTATCTTGCATATTAGCCGTTAAAATTAGCACTTTCCATTTCGAACGTTCGAGTCCCATAGACTTCAATGGGGTTCTAACGTTCGTACCGAACGCGGGGGTCGTTCGCAAGTTCTGGTGCGAACCGAACCGGGGGGTGTTCGGCTCATCCCTAGTGGTGTCCAAATAAGTACAGCACCCGTTGTTTATTACATACGTCAAGTCACATCTTTATTAGCGCTACACCATTTGTTTTTCTCAGTCCTTCACCCTCAGCTTCTTTAGCAAGGCAGTAGTTGTCTTGGGGGGTGTTTGGGGTCGTTATGTTGGAATACTGCCCTGCGGCCCAGTCTCCGAAGGGAGGGGATCATGCTCTGCTTCAGTATGTCACAGTACATCTTGGCATTCATTGTTCCCTCAATGCACTGTCGCTCCCCAGTGACAGCAGCACTCATGCGGCCCCAGACCATGACAGTCAAACCACCATTTTGACTGTAAGCAAGACACACTTGTCTTTGTACTCCTCACCTGGTTGCCACCACACACACTTGACAGAATCTGCACCAAATAAGTTTATCTTGGTCTCATCAGACCACAGGACATGGTTCCAGTAATCCATGTCCTTAGTCTGCTCGTCTTCAGCAAACTGTTTGTGGGCCAATTTGATGCAGCGTGCGGCCTATAGTCTGAGCACTGACTGGTTGACCCCCCCACCCCTTCAACCTTTGTAGAAACGCTTGCAGCACTCATATGTCTACTTCCCAAAGATAACCTCTGTATATGACGCTGAACACGTGAACACAACTTCTTTGCTCAACCATGGGGAGGCCTGTTCTGAGTGGAAGCTGCCCTGTGCCATGTTTCAGGGTCTTGGCAATCTTCTTATAGCCTAGCCCATCTTTATGTAGAACAACAATTCTTTTTTTTTCAGATCCTCAGAGAGTTCTTTGCCATATTGAACTTCCAGTGACCAGTATGAAAGAGTGAGAGCAATAACAACAAATTTAACACACCTGCTCCCCATTCACACCTGAGACCTTGTAACACTAATGAACCACATGACACCAGGGAGGGAAATGGCTAATTGAGCCCAATTTGGACATTTCCACTTAGGGATGTACTGACGTTTGCCGCCCACATAACGTCATATGATATCGCAGACTTTGAGCGGTGATATCTGAATGATGTCTTTTAGAGCCAGCGATTCCCTTTACCATAAGAACAATCATAGCGGCTGTTCAGCCACTTGATCATTCTTATAGGCGCCGTCCTCCGGCGCTTCTCCCAGCCATAGAGATTTCCGGTGGGCCAGATGGTCCCTGGAGTCTCTATGATCATTCAAGGGCTGGGGGTGATGTTATGATGTCAGGTCCGGCCTCGGCTGGGAAGCTGAGATCTTTTTTTATTTTTTATTTCAGGCTTTATAGCCTAGAGGTGAGATCTGGGGACTTATTGACCCCCATATCTCACTGTAAAATGGACCTGCCAAGCACTATTCCTATTACAAGGGATGTTTAAAAAGTGTCAAAATAGAAAAATAAAAGTAAAATTAACAATAAAAAGAATTTTAAAAATATTAAAGCAACCGTGTGCTCACTTGCAGAAGAGAACACATACGTAAGCGCGTGCCCACATATGTAAACGACTTTTAAATCACATGTGTGGTATCGCTGTGAATGTTAGAGTGAGAGAAATAATTCTAGCACTGGACCTCCTTTGTAACTCAAAACATGTAACCTGTAAAAAATTTTAAAGCATCGCCTATGGGGATTTTAAGTACCGAAGTTTGGCGCCATTCCAAAAAAAAAAATGTTTGGAGGTTCTGTGTATTTTTTCTAGCAAAAAAAATAAAAATTATGATTTGTAGGAGAGAAATGTCAGAATTGGCCTGGGTGGCAAGTGGTTAATGGCGGTGTGTTGAGTTGGGCCTCATGTACACTGCTGCTGGGTATATACACATTATAGGTTGGAAAAGAATGGCAAGGGGGTCCTGTTTCAGATACGGCACCTCATCCCAAGAGTAGATTGCAAAAGAAGATATTTGCAAAGGAGGGATTATTACAGTCCCAAAATATTTCAACCAATAATTTTTTTTTGATGTATAAATTTTTATTATAACGTGATTAAATAACAAATTGTACATACAAATATGTGAAAAAGAGACAATAAAATATAACAATGGGGAGCACAAAGAAATAAATAGGGCCAGAATAGTAGAGGCCTTGATGTGCTGTTGGGTCAATTCTTCCCTACATGTTTCACCATTACAATGGCTTCCTCAGGGGAATTGAGACTTGACCGACAAATATAAAATGGGATACTATAAAAATACAAGACAATAAGTTCGTGAATTCAGGTTGGATGCTGCGTGGCTACTAAAAACAAACGATCAGTTGGACTTGATCAAAAACCCCATCATACAACCCCCAAACGGGCCAGGGTCTGGTTATGTGGAGACTGGGCTCGTTAATGTCGCTTGCTCACCATCCCTTGTTACTAATGCTTGCGCTTGCTCACCATCCCTTGTTACTAATGCTGTGTCTGCAAATTTCCCCCTGTATCGCTAAACCTCCCCCTCCCATCGGGGACAGGCGCCTATCTCCTGCCCACACCATTCGGCTAAGCTTCGCCGCTGTTGCGTTGAAGCAACTGATAGGGCGCTTAGCATTCTGGGCAATGTAGACTCAGTATTGTGGATTGGGCGCATGCGCAGTTGTCTTCTTCCGTACGCTCTCGTTCGGCGGTGACGTAGGTATGCCGTACGAGTGGGGGGTATTCAAGACACCTGAGCCAGACAAATTTTGCTGGCTCTGCGGGGACGTCATGCGGACTTTGTGGCTGGATTAAGGTTAGTCTGCGGTATAAGAGGGGTTTGTTCCACACCTCCCCTACTTGTCCGGTCTGAAACAATATGATCCTTTTTTCAATTTTATTATTTATAGGACCTTCCTTACTAGGGATACCTTGTAACTAGGCTCTTTGAATACCCAAAGTTTGCCTTGCATTGGGCAGTACTGCAATTTGGCAATCCAATATTTGCTGGTTTTGTCTGTTTTAAAGAGGTAAGCACCTTATTGTTCTGATTGACTCAATGTTAAGTTGGTTAATCGTCTATTAGATACATTTCGATATTTTTCTTTCGCTTTCTCCTCATCTTAGCCTTCGTATATAGCTGGTCTCCTACCTATTCGGCATCCCCGTCTTTTACTCTAATTATACTATTTGATTGGGTATGTAAGGAGGCCACGTTGGGGGGTTTGTTTATTCATCTCCGCGATTTTAATTGTTTTTCTCTCCTTTTTTTTGTTTTATTGGTTGTCTTTTTGCCCCCTGCAGTCATGTTAAGGTGGCCTTTATGGTGAGGCTCCACACACTGAGCGGTCGCCTTGCTCATTCCACACTGGGGTGAATTTTGGGGTAGGTATGCACTCCTTTGGATTTGACGTGTGTTCCATCATTCAGTTTGGGGGTTGTATGAGGGGGTTTTTGATCAAGTCAATCTGATCATTTGTTTTTAGTAGCCACGCAGCATACAATCTGAATTCACTAACTTATTGTCTTGTATTTTTATAGTATCCCATTTTATAATTCCCCTGAGGAAGCCATTGTAATGGTGAAACATGTAGGGAAGAATTGACCCAACAGCACATCAAGGCCTCTACTATTCTGGCCCTATTTATTTCTTTGTGCTCCCCATTGTTATATTTTAATTGTCTCTTTTTCACATATTTGTATGTACCATTTGTTATTTAATCACGTTGTAATAAAAATTCTTACATCAAAAAATTTTTCATTGGTTGAAATATTTTGGCACCGTAATAATCCCTCCTTTTCCAAATATCTTCTTTTGCACACATTATAGGTTGTTGTAAATACATGAATTAGGGGTAGAGCATTCATAGGGAGGTGGTAAAAACTGTAAAGAGTCCATCATTTTTATAATTTGAGAATTGTTTATGTGATTGCGGATTTTCTAGTTCATGCGGAAGCCACACTGCCACATAAAGGTACCGCTGTTTGTGCATTGCTATATACTATAGCAATGGCTTCTACATATATTTGCAATTGTAGGCAACTAAAACCTCTGTTCTTAAAGCAGAACTAAACTCCCTCAATCAACATGAACTACCATATTTATTGGCATATAACACGCACCTTCATATTAGGAGGGAAGTTTCAGGAAAAAAACCTTAACATTTAAATGAAGTACTTTGAAGCAAAATAAGGGTCAGTACCCAACAATGCAGCCTCACCATTGCCCATCTGTAGCCTGATCAATGCCACCTGCAGTCTCACAATTGCCCATCTGCAGCCTCACAATTGCCCATTAATGCAGCCTGATCAATGCCCATCTACAGCCTCACAATTGCCCATCGCAGCTTGATCAATGCCCATATGCAGCCTCACCTTTGCCATAAATACAACCTGATCAGTGCCCATTTGCATCCTCACCTTAGATTACTGCTGCCTCTGAGGGGACAGGGATGGGACGGGACAAGTGCCGTCAGATTACATACAGCGCAAATCCGTTTACTCGGCAGCCTCTTTAATACAAAGTTCTATGATAGACAGAACACTGGCCCAGGAGACGGGATTTCCTATTAGAGGCCGATGAGTAAACTGGAGATGCTCACTGTATATAATCTGACAGCTCTCGTCCTGTCCCCTCCCAGGCAGTCCAAATTGCAGTATCGGAGTACAACATGCACACACTATTTGCAACCGATTTTTAGGGTGAAAAAGTGTTATACGCCAATAAATCCAGTATTTTTAATATTTATGCTACCAGCCTTAGTAAATAGATTGGAAGGTTTATTATATTTAGTGTTTGAAACATTTTATTTCTTATTTTATTGGCTTCCTGGTTTCTGGCCTAGGCCAAAATGATGTCAGTCCAGGAGTCTGAGCATTTTTTTTTCTTTCATCTGGAGGAGGGATTTTCTCAGATAAGCATGCCCTCGTGCCTATATACCTGAGCTAAGAACAGATGGATTTCAGGAAGTAAATGCTACATAAAATTATCTGCCCTTACTCAAGATGGCTTGTGGCTAGAAATGCTAGGGGGTGTTTTTCAGCGTGATTTCTCAAAAAATAAAGTATGGAGACATGGATTTGCTGTAAAAATTTAATCAAATAGTGTTTTCAGTTTGTGGTGCTCAGATACAGTTAAAGAATAAGTTGACCTTACCATGTAACATGAATGCACAGGCCCCGCTGTGCCAGCTAGCGGGGGTTCTTCACCAGCAGCTGTCACAATGTAAAAAAAAAAAAAAAAAAAAAACATGTGGCTGTGCAGGGCTCCGCCCACTCGGCCACATCACTCATTCACAGCACTGTGTGAATGGTAAACTACAAGGTCCAGCAGCCTTTGCGGCTGTAGGCTTGTAGTTTTCAATGAACTACCATGACGCTGTGAGTACTGTGGTAGTTCATTCCTTCTTCCTGTCAGGATGTCCTAAGATGAAGCCTATATACTGACAGGTCTGCTAATCGCTGTTGCAATGCTTTACAGGGTCCTGCATCAAAAAAATTATAAATGCACATTTTTTTTAACCTGCAAAAAAAAAAAAATTTGCATTTATTATTTTTTCTGAAAACGTGAACTTATCCTTTAGGTTCCACTTTAACCCAAAATTGTTTAGTGTGAAAGTGTTGTGGAAATCCTTTTTTGGATATTGCTCTGCCCATGTGACTTCTTTTTTGAAAGTTTCTTACAGATCATTGTTCCTTTTCTTGGATTTGGTGCAGAAACACACTGGAAGTATCTTGGCTTATGGTATGTTGCCGCACCTTTAGGTTAGGTTCACACTTGCACATGTGCCTTTTTATGCATTTTTCATGCATTCCAACTGAAGTCCATGCAGCAAAAATGTGCATTGTCACACCAAAATAAGCACTTAAACTTGTGTGATTAGGAACCATAAAGAATGGTAATCCTCTTTTTTATGCATTGGAATGCAAATAAAATTGGAAGGTGTGAATGGGAAATTTTCAAGAAGAAAGGGCTGCTTCCAGGTAAGCCTGCTTTCTATTGCTGCATTACTATACAATTATATGTCTACTGTAAATATCCCATAGTTGGGAAACTCAGATAGTATAGATTTTGGGACTGCAACTATCAGAGGTGCTTTGCAGCAGTAGTATGGACTTCTACATGGATTTGCAAATGTATGCAACCAAAACGCTGACTAATTTGAACGTGTGCTGGGGACCCTCTATGTATAGAATCAATAGTCAAACAGTTATGAATTTGAATTTAATATATAGCTAATAAAGAACACAATGGGGGAGATTTAACGAAACCGGTGCAGCTGTGCATAGTAACCAATCAGCTTCTAGGTTTTAATTGTCAAAGCTTAGGCCGGGTTCACACTGGTCCGACTTTACCAGGCTACTTTGGTGCGACTTCAGGGAATGCCTGTGTAAGCTTCCTGTAATGTCACGTCAATTAAGATTTGGATGCAACTTCCATTCAATTCTATGGGCTTAATATCAGACAGAAGTCAGACCAAAGTAGTGCAGGAACCATTTCCAAAGTCGGACCAGTTAGGACGGCTCTCATAGGGAAATATTGTTTTTTTATATATATATATATATATATATATATATATATATATATATATGTCATGCGACTTGTGCTCTTAAAGTCAGAGTGCATGTTGCACCAGTGTGAACCAGGCCTTAATTAATCAGAAGCTGAATGATTACTGTGTAAATCTGCATAAAATTCTGTCTGCACCACTGCACCAGTGTTCTGGTGTAAAGAGACTCAGAAATGATAAAATACAAGGGATCAGAATGACAGTCAATCATTTTCAGGAGAGAGAGATCAGCAATAGCAACCTAAAATTTTTATTTCTAACAGAAAAGAGCTCCTAGTGTGCCGTATTATACAGCTGGTTCTATTTTTCTATTGTTGTTCCTTTTCTCTTACTGCAATGATGTGAAACACAGTGTGCCTGGAGACCAGGTGATTGAGCTTTATTGTAGTAAAAACTTTTTTCTTTTCTTTTGAATAAAATAATATGAGCTATGAATGATCAAATTTACATAATAAATGTAGTCAGTGTGCTCACCATGCAGAAAATCCATCAGCACAGACATTGTATCCTCGGTCACACGCGTGAAATTCTTTTCTTACAACTATGAAATTCCATCAAAGCTGAACTCTATGTAAAGTGAATATCAAATAAAAGAGGCATGTGTATTTCTTCCAGATCTTTGCAGTATTCCAGTCTGAAACTGTGCTTGTATGCAGAGGCTTTTGTAATAGGGACCAGTCTCTGCTGTTCTCGCTACTTTTGCAGGGTGACTGGTCTCATCTCCGCCTTCTCCTCTAGTTATCTGCAGGGAGCCTGTAGTGGGTGTGGCCTGCTGGGTTTGCTAACGAATTTGCTGCACACAAAGTGGATTTATAGCCTTTGTGGCAAGTGTTCAAACAGAGGGTTGGATGGTGTAATATTTCACCTATTACAATCTGACTGTAGACTATACAAGAAATATTACCACAAAAAGATTCTGATTGTGCAATCCCACACTTTTGTACAACCGCATCAAAAAACAAAGACAGGACCAAATTTGGTCTTTTCATGAATTCGGTTCAATTACTACTACACTTAAGGCCCATTAATGGCAAACAGAGGGTGTGGTTTTTTTCAGCAGCCCCGCCCCCAACACATATAGCTGTAAACACACTGTTCACATCCTACTCCCCTGAATTTATTACAATGTGCCTATAACATATGGCCAGCCTTAGGTATAATTCCTTAAAGTGGTCATAAACTCATTTAATCAGGTTTATGTTAAATTAATCATTGCAAGCTATTGTACCTGTTTACCTTCTGTGTAATCCTTTGTTTTGTTTGTAATGAGATCACCGACGCATGCGCTGTTAGTCTTATTTTTAAAAGAAGCTCTTTCTGCTGGAAAAATGCTGTGTACATGCTGGAGCTGCGTCACTTCCTTGGGTAAGCGGCAGCTCTGACATCCTGTGATACACCTTCACCATTCTGAGGCCAAGCCTCGATTATGGAGTAATGCAGCAGCAGGATCAGCTCCCTATTCGCTATACAAGGTTGCTATGGTAAAAGCAGAACGAAAACAAGGCTTGGCTTCGGGAACAGCTTCTAAACAGCAACATGCAATTCCATATTTTTTATTTGGGGTAAAATTATCTGAGTTTACTACCACTTAAAAGGATATTGGGCACTTATGACCATCAGATGTGTTTGCTATACCACAGGGATTTCCCACGCATCAAATGGAAATTTAACGGAAATCAAAATTGCAATCCTAAAAATTGTGCACACGGCCAGCATAAGAGACATTTCTTATTGTTGATACATAGAGAAGCTGTATTCTCAGTCATTTGTCTTATGTTAATCAATTGGTTGAATCTACTGTAATAAACTGCCAAACAAATTTCTGCATAAATATTGACACAGATGTAATGTGCAGCCAACAGATTGTATAACTGCTGAAAACACACACACACGCTCTTTATTGAAAGACAATGATGTAAAAGACGGTGATCAATGTTACACTGGTAGTTAAAAGCAGGGCTTTAAAGCTAAACTTCATGATCGGTCATTCATGAATCTGCTCCTCAGGGGCGGGGTCCATAGCACACATCAATAGACTCCAAGTGCATGGTAGTCAGGGAGCACATGAAGGGAATGAGTAAAAGTGCAGAGGTCAACTGGACCAGAGTCCTAGCTAAAACCCCTTAAAAAAAAAAAACAATAATTTACACAGTTCTTCAGTCATTTCATAAGAGGGTCCGTCCTCTGCCAAAAAAAAAAAAAGAAGGAAGCTGACCAACAAAAGAAAAGCACACTCTTCCAGAAATCGGTGTGAATGCTCGTCGATGGGCTTCGCTGTAGCAGCCTTCAAATAACTTTTATAAGTCGCTCCCCAGTGTGATGGCATTTACAAAATGTAGTAGTGCAAACGTCCCAGAGTCACTTGCAGCTTCACAGTTCATTGCTGAGAACCGCCAACCATTTGCCCCGACTGCTGTTGCTGCAGCTCAAGCTTTCGAGAGGCTATGAGAAGGAAACACAATTGTAACTAGAATAGGTTGTGTGAAACATTCCAGGCCTGCCACTTATTGGTATTCGTCTTGTATGCTGATAATAATTTCACAGCCAAAAGAAAGAAACTGTAGTAATTAAAGACACATTGTCACTAGAACATTTAATTCAGCTAACAACCTTCCCATAAGATTATATGTGCATTCAAGGTATTTTAAGCATGTTATTTACCTGTAAATGCCCCCCCTTTGTGTAGACTGCTGCTGGGTGTCCATCGTTGGTTGCGATGTCAGCAACCACTGGAGTCTCAATTTATACTCTATAGCAGTGATGGCGAACCTTGGCACCCCAGATGTTTTGGAACTACATTTCCCATGATACTCAAATACACTACAGAGTGCAGGAGCACCATGAGAAATGTAGTTCCAAAACTGGGGTACCAAGGTTCGCCATCACTGCTCTATAGTAATTCCCTTCACTCCCCTCCTGGTCTATACGGTTATGTAGGGAAGTGAGTGTAGGGGTGGAGGAGCTAGGCCAGCACAGACAGTATTAAGACATTCCCAGAAAAGGAGATGTCTATGCCATGCAAGGAAGGAGGGGGGCTGTGTTAGGAAACTGCCTTTTGCTACAGTAGTCATATTTTCTAGCAAGTTCAGAGGCACATTGAAAGTGAACAAAAATTTATTTTTAGAAAAGGAAAAACATTGCAAGTAAACATTTAAAAATGCTTGATTTTTCTTTATTTTTATTTTTTGGGGTTGGTGATGGGGTCTTCTAAACCACTTTCCCCAGGTGGATGTCATACAATGTCCTGGGAGGGAAGTGGTTATACTGTACACCTGCAGGCATCATACCAGTATCAAAATTTACAGCTGGCGATTGCACTTAAGACAGAAGTTCTGCGGGCAGTAAATGGGTGTTGGGGGTTTCCCCCCAAATCCCCCACCCAGACTTTCCTGGGCTCTCCTGTCTGATGGAGGAGCCTGAGGCCACAATGGCAGCACTACACAGAGAGAGAGAGGCACTGATGTTGTTCTTCCCTCTCTGTGATCCCAGAAACCAAAAGCAATAATTATTTTCTTTCAGCCTTTTGTCTACCTTGCCGTCAGTGGCCAGAAAAGCAGCCGATCAAATCTGTCCCTGATCAGCTGCACTGGATATCAAAAAGGAGAGATTTTGGGTCTAATACCCCAGATGTCTCCATAAAGAGGGCCTGTCACAACCCATGCTGTCACAAGGGATGTTGTTCCTGTACCTTGTGATAGCAATAAAGTTGATTTAAAAAACAAAAAACAAAAACATGAATTACTTTTTTTAAATAAAAATTGTAAGGGCACTGATCCCCTTATCTGCAAATGCAAACGCATACGTAAGTGCAACAACAATAATCCTAGCATCAGACCTCCTGTATAACTCGAAACCGGTAAACTGTAAATGCTTTTAAAGTGTCACATGTGGAGGTGAATGGTAGCACAGTTTGGCACTGTTCCAAGGGCATACGCAATTTCAAAGCGTGACATGTTCAGTATCTATTTACTCGGCAGATCATCTTTTATATTTGGGTATTATATTGTGTTTGTTTTTTTTTCTCCAAAAAAATTGCATTTGAAAAACTGCTATGCCGTGTGACATAAAAAAAAAAAAATTGCAAAAGCCACCATTTTATTCTCTAGGTTCTCTGAAAAAAATATAGAATGTTTAGGGGTTCTAAATAATTTTCTAGCAAAAAAAACAAAAAAAAAAAACAAATGTAGATTTTTACATGTATGTGAGAAGTGTCAGAATTGGCCCGGTAGGCAAGTTGTTAAAGTGTAATAAAATCGGCAAAACTACATAATTCCACTGTCATGTAATCGCTCCCTTACCAGCTGCGCTCTTCCGCTGCTCCGACAGTGTATAAATTTCCTGCAGTTGCTTCTTCTGGTCATTGCTGAGTGGTGCCGTCAATGAATGATACCAGGCTTGATCTCTACTCTGTATGCCTGAGTCAGGAGAAGAGCAACCAAGGACATGATCAGCAATTTTCTATGTACAAGGAAAGATATCATAACACCCCCTTACAATGGGAGGATAAACTAGTTATATATCTAATGTATAGCAATATTACTGTGTGCCGTGTACTTGTCTTATGTCAGTAACTTTAAAGTGGATCTAGTATCAGATAAAATGTTTGTCCTGCTAAGTAATGTGTCAGTATAACACTTCCAGATATTTGTCCCCTCTCACAAGGATCATAGTTATTCCCCCGACAATGACATGATTAGGGTGAGACATTTTTGTTTAGGCATCATTCAGGGTGACCATCTACTTTCTGAAATGAAATGGCACAATCTTGTAAATCTTGGCGGCTATGTAGCACTCGACTGTGTTCACAAAATGTCTGACACAGGTCACCCCCTTGCTAAAGCCTTTCTTGTGACTTGCTGTAAAGTTAGAATCAATGAGTAGGAAAGATGACTGAGGAAATGCTTCTTACTACCTGCAGAAGACTGGTGAGGACATAATCTCAGTTTAGACAAAGTCACTGGAGTTTAAAGCGGGAGTCCGCCGGGACTCCGCGTTTTTTTTTTTTTTTTTAAAACCAGCAGCTACAAATACTGCAGTTGCTGACTTTTAAAATAGTGACACTTACCTGTCCAGCGCGCCCGCGATGTCGGCACCCGAAGCCGATCTCTCGATAGTCTCTCGGGTGCTGCCGCCGCCATCTTGGGTATGGGAATCAGGAAGTGGAGCCTTTCGGCTTCATTTCCCGGTTCCCTACTGCGCATGCGCGAGTCGCGCTGCGCAATAAGGATGGACCCGCTGCCTCTGGGATCTGTGTGTTTCCCAGCAGGCAGCGGGGGACTTTCGGAAAGGGGCGTAATCTACGCCCCTTTCCGCAGAGAGCTATCCCGGAAGTGGGTGCAGATACCTGTACTGTACAGGTATCTGCACCCCCTCCCCCCTGAAAGGTGCCAATTGTGGCGCCGGAGGGGGGGAGGGTTCCGATGAGCGGAAGGTCCACTTTAGGGTGGACCTCCGCTTTAAGTATTATTTGTAATGATAAAAGGTGGAGCTTTTCTGAAAAACAATACTGCAGCTGTATTTTGTGACAAGTTAGAGATTTATTCATGGACACTTTAAAATCACTGCACAGCTTTCCATGACCCTCTAAAGCCAGTATTAGGTCATCTTACAACATGCAAGTAGCTGTGCACTGTATGCACCAACATCAGCAGCCATTTACGCTGACAGGTGACACAGGACCTTCCAACAAAAATGGGACCCATTTAAACAGGATGTAAATCACTAAATGAAAATTGAACAAAGCATGATCTTCTATAATGTGTACGTGTCTTAATCCAAAGCACCTAGTGTGATTTTCTATCTGCATAGATCATTTCTGACAAGGCACAGACAACAGGAACACCAGAGAGAGGGCTGGTGACATCACTTCCCCTCGCGCCGCACAGTCATCGGGGACCTTTCACGTGCCCCAGATAACTGTGCGGTGTATCACGGCGTCCGGCTGTGAAGCCACAGCCGGGTGCCCAAAGTACGAATGACGGCGCAGCGAGCGGGGCGGGGAACGAGGGGGGGGGGGCCTGGGATAGGTAAGTGTCCGATTATTAAAAGTCAGCAGCTGCAGTATTTGTAGCTGCTGAATTTAATTTTTTTAAATTTTTTATAGGGGCACCCCACTTTAAAAAGGAGAAGTACAGCCAAAGCTTTTTTGGCTGTACTTCTCCTATGGATCACAGGACTGCAGTTTGTTCTGCACTCCTGTGACCCATTTTCAGCTGACTCAGATGGTCCAGGCTGGGGAAAGATTCCAATGCATGGAATGACAACTGGCTCCGCCTCTCAGCTGCACCACTGGGAGCCTAAGCCACATGCTCCCTCCCCAGCTCAGCACTCCAGTGAAAGCTGAAGGGGCAGAGCAGAAACCGGTGACTGACAGTCACCGCTCTGTGCTCAGAGTGGAGGGGAGAACTGAGTGATCAGCAGTTTTTGATCACTCAGTTCTCAGTGCAGAGGTGACGGGGGACAGATGCAGCATCGGATCTATGCTACAAAACCTAGATGAGTATAAAGTTTGTTTTTTGATACTTCATACTGCTCTTTTAAGCTGCTTAGAGCAATATCAATTGTGATGTCAGGGAATTTTAAGGGTTCTCCATAATGTGGGAACCTTGTAAAGGGGCTGTAATAAGTTCTCTCTAGCAGTCTTATGTAACAGGTCTCCAGGTTTTGAGTGTCTTCTGTAGTATGCGCACAGTTTTCTGCAACATCATATACTATAAAAATTATGTGCGAGTGATTTAGTGATTTCAGGGACTGCACTTTAAATCTGAAATTAAGCTGCTTATATTTTGCCTTCTCTGGTTCCTCCTCATGAATCTAATGATAACTATACCTATCAAAGGCTTACCCAACAAGACGTCTGTAAAGAACTGGTATTCGTCCAAGGCATCATGGCAATCAAGCGGAGTACTAAACCCTTCCAAGGCTGTCTCCTCCAGTGCTTCATCATCCCAGTCCTCATCGTCGTCCTCATCTTCATCCTCCCGGGTATTTTCCTGCATGGCCTGACCCAGGCTGTTCGCCTCCTCCTCGTCACTTGGAATCTCCTCTTTAAATGAAAACATTTAATTTAGTTCAAAGTATAGGTAAAGCAAACACTGTTTATATTTAGTTTTGGAAGGAGGATTTTATTAGAGGTCGACCGATATGGGTTTTTCTCTGGCCGATGCCGATATTTAGAAATCATGGCGGCCGATAGCCGATATATGATGCCGATTTTTTTTGGGCCGATATGTTAGGCCGATTTTTTTTTTTTTTTAATCCCCCTCGATCTAACACACCTTTCCCACTGGGGCGTTTTTCAGGCGCTTTTGGGCTAAAAATAGCGCCTGTAAAGTGCCTGCAAAATGGCTCCCCTGCAGTCTGTGTGAAAGACAGAGTGCTTTCACACTGAGGCGATGCGCTGGCAGGATCTTAAAAAAAAAGTCCTGCAAGCAGCACGTTTGGAGTGGTGTATACCGCTCCTCCACCACTCCTGCCCATTGATATGAATGGGCACTACTGCCGAAGCGCATGCAATGCGATTTGGCAGCAGTGCTTCATGGGCGCATTTAACCTCTTCCTTGGCCGCCAGCTGGGTTATATGTGCCCCACTAGCAGCCAAATAGCACCGCTAAAATGATGGTAAAGAGCCGCTAAAACTTGCGTTTTACCATCAACGCCTGTCCGCTCCAGTGTGAAAGCAACCTTCATAAGTGATACAGAAAATGTCTTACATTTAAACATTTATTAAACAAAACAAACCTCCAATCAGTTTACTTGTTTGTATGATTTAGATAAAAAAATAAATAAAAAAAAACTATATATTAAATAAAAGCAGGTAGTCAAAACTTTTGGACGAAAAAAAAAAAAATGGGCTAACTTTACTGTTTTTATTTTATTTTTTAAATAGTGTATTTTTTTCCCAAAAAAATGCATTTGAAAGACCTCTGTGCAAATGCCGTGTGACATAAAATATTGCAACAACCGCTATTTTATTCCCTAGGATCTCTGCTAAAAAAATATATATAATTTTTGGGGGGTCTAAGTGATTTTCTGGCAGAAAATACAGGATTTTTACTTGTAAGCAACAAGTGTCAGAAAAGATTTAGTCTTTAAATGGTTAAACTGAGAACTTCTACACATGGAGAGGATTTCATTCATTCAAGTGTAAACATTGTATCTTTCTGTTCTTTTCTTGGCAGGCTGCCCAGAGAGGAGGAAAGGGTTTCTATGACCACTCAGGCAACTTACACTGACTTCTAGTACAGAAGTCATTTCAAAGTCCCGGCTTTTTTATCAGCACAATCGGCCGATGTCGATTATTTAAAAAACGGCAAATATCGGCCGATATATCGGTCGACCTCTAGATTTTATTGTTGTCTGTGTCGCCATTTTTCCCAGTGACCACTGTCACCCAAACAGAAAAATGGTCTGAAATCCAAAATTTAACAGTACTCATCAGAAAAGGGAAGTTTGCGGCAAGAAAGACAATTTCTCCTCACACTGGAGATATTTCCTGTCACTTCCTGCTGTTTTCAGGACAGGCAGTAAAGAGACAAAAAAAATAAAAAATTACAGGGGTTTTAAAATATACCCTACTCTAGCCAAAGCCAAGTAAGAGATCTTAAGGACCAGCTCCGGACAAACAATTTAGTTTGTTTTGTTCAGTTTTCTGTCTGTGATCCCACTGGAGAGATTTGTTATCACTTTCTGAACCTGTGACGCTCATACAAGACATGGTTGTATGGCTGACACTGGGACAGAAAGGCACAGACAGCAATAAAAACATTGTCACACCTTCTAAACGCTCCACACTTTACTAGAAATTTGTTTTTGTATGAGCAGTTGTTGGAAAGATTTCACATCACTTCCTGTCCTGATAGGAAGTGAAGAGACACAGAAGGTAATTAAAACTTGACATGACTCTAATACTTCCTTGTGCTAAAGTTAAGTGCACGTGCTCAGCATCATATCCAGAGGTTGTCTTTGGGAAATAGACTTATGAGTGCTGCCAGCATTGCTACAGAGCTTGAAGGGGTGGGGGGGGGGGGGGGGGCAGCCTGTCAGTTCTCAGACCATAAGCTGCACACTGCATCAAATTGGTCTGCATGGCTGTTGTCTCAGAGTGAAGCATCTTCTAAAGATGATTTACAAGAAAGCCTGCAAACAGTTTGCTGAAGCCAAGTGCTGGAAAATAATGGTGGCCTCACAAAATATTGACACTTTGGGCCCAATTTGGACATTTTCACTTAGGGGTTTACTCACTTTTGTTGCCAGCACTTAAGACATTAATGGCTGTGTGTTGAATTATTTTGAGGGGACAACACCCCAATGCACCATGCAGATGGTTGTGTGCGGCAGATAACACTGCATACATGATTTTTGGTTTGTTGAGGTGCATTGGGCAGTCCATTCAAGTAAACAGGCTGCACTAATGCAATAAATGTTAACATGACACAACAAACGTTATAGTGCATACGCTTAAAGAAAAAGTACAGCCAAAGTTTGTTTGGCTGTACTTCTGTGGATCATCGGAGTGCAGATCGTTTTGCAGTCCTGGACCCGCTGGAGCCCGCTGTCGGCTTCATTACAGAGCCGGGGTGGAAGCAACCGACTCAGGCTCTTAGCGGCTTGCTGAGAGGCTAAGCCAGGTCCAGGCATGTCGACGGATCCTGACCATATGTTTGTGATCTTGTCATAAGCCAGACCGGCACCTGGCTTACCCTCTCAGCAAGCCGCCAAGAGTCTGAGTTGGTTGCTTCCACCCCCTACACAGCCCAGTGCTCCAGTGAGCGTGCGCACAGAGCAGAGAGCCAGTGACTGACAGTCACCGACTCTCTGCTCAGGGAGCACCAAGAACCGAGCGATCAGCTGTGTTTGATCGCTCGGTTCTCAGCATTGGAGCTGATGGGGGACGGATGTTGCATTCACCTAAGTATGATTAAAGAAAAATTATAATAATTTCAATTTTTAAAAACACTGGAGAGGACCATGAGCATCCCCTTATATCAGCATGATCCAACTAAACTACAGCGATCCCGAGTATATAGCTGGTCTATACACATTTACAGGCAGGTTCCCCTTGTGTCATTAGTTGCAGCTCCCCTACCATTTTCCTCAGTGTCGGTTTTTAGGTTTCGGGATGCCGTCCTTCGGTCCAGATGGTCACGGGTGGCACACACCTGCCTCAGCCCAAGGAACAGGAGGAGGATGGAAGGCACGATGAGCGAGGCCACAGCACTGACAGCTGGTGGTCGATTTGGGAGCTCCATAAGAATACTAAGGCCGATCACACACATCTTCCTATCATGCAACCTGGAGGGAAATATGAACACTGAATAGGAGTTCTTTAATTTTTAGACCTCAATCACACTGGTACTCCTGTGTTTAACTTTTACAAAAATTATCATCTGGAAAATATAAATGTTTTTATGTTTCCCAAATCCATTTTTCCTGTATTTAGAGGCTTCTGCTTTAAAGCAGGTTTAGACAAAACGAATCATGAATGCAATTTTTTTCTTGATTACATAAGTGCATCTAAACATTGAGTATGTAAACTCTTCTGTACATCCAAGTGTACAAATGTACATAGAAGACTATAAGATGCATTCATTCAGATCAGTTTAAAAATGTTTGTGTTTTTTTTTAAGCTAGCGTGTATGAGGCCTTAGCAGCGATATAAAAAAAAATGCATGAATGGGACTTGCTCTCTCATCTATTAATGTTCCCCTAGCCCAGCAAGCAGCCCCTTTCTACTTACTTTGCTGCTCTCAGACCCCAACAGCCAGTATTAATTATTTTCCTTGCCTGGGTGCTTACTTTTATTCAGGGAAAATATTCAATCTTAAGGTTTCCGCTAGCTGAAGAATATGGTTTATTTCTTTTACACTTTTTCCTGTCCATGCTTTTTTTTCCCCCTTTTTGTGCTCTCTCTCTTAAATAATAATCTAACCTGTGGAGAGAAATATCAGATGTGGGGGCCAGTCATTTTTGTAGGGGCTGTAGTGGGCTCTGACTTGTAAGACTGTAATACCCATAGTCTTTTAATGTTTCCTGTCTCTGACCTTGCCTGCGGGCATATTCGCAGTCCCTGACCATCTTACTATAGCATGTCCAATCTGTGAACATTTTCTGCAGCATTACATACACTGAACCTTATGTGTAGCTATTTGGTGATTTCAGGGCAGCACTTGAGGCCTCTAATGTCAAGTTGACTTGTTTTAAACAATTAATCTCACTTAGGCTCCTTTCACACTTGCGTGACCTGAAAGTTGTGCAATTTTGACACGACGTGAAGCAATGCCTGTGCAATCTTTAGGTCTATGGACTACTTTGAAGTCGCAAAGATATGATTAGTACTCATTGGAAATCATGGGGTACGACTTGTCCTGCAACTTGTCACAGGACAAGTCGCACAAGTGTGAAAGGGGCCTTACACTAATATTTCAGTGTTTGGTAAACACCGGGGAGTCCTCGGGTTTGAATATCTGCCACAGCCATTACTAGGGGTCCCTTTCTGCCTGTTGGAACTTTTATGCATATTGCTATATGAAGAATGGAACAGGAGGGGCTGGAATACATAAAGGTGGAAGCAGACAACCCAAAACTTCTAGGCAGGTAGCTAAGACACTATGGCAGGGAGATACCACTGCTGGAGTTTCCAAGAGATATAAAGCCAGTGGGTTGCTTGACTTATTAGACTACACTTGTAAGAAGAAAAAAAAAAAAAAAAAACACAAAAAATAAAAATAAAAAACTTATGGGCGGACTAACCATTTAATTCTTAAAACGCTTTTTAGGAAACATCAACTACTTTTTAAAATTGTACTGGCACATATGTGCACACAACAATCTGGCATCTAGAATCTGAAGACTTTGTCAGAATCAGAAAAGAAGCAATGCATGCTGGGAAATCTGAATATGGTTTGATATTTTAGGCCCTGGCCACATAATAAAACTAAAGAAAATTGCAGATGCAGAATCACATACAGAATTCCACAATAAAAAGATTGATAAAAAAGATAAAAAGAATTTCAAAACATTTATATACTGGATTAACCACTTGCCACCGGCATAACAATGTTATTCAGTGACAAAGTGGCTTTCCTGTGCCGGATCACGTACCTAGTATGTGATCTGGCACGTGCCTGCATGCCACTTCTGCCATAAACAAGGCAGAGCTCTGTCTTGTCAGCGGAGATGTGCTGGATCTTGTTTCTTGCAAAGCAAGGAATAAAATCCAGCACATCGATTAGTAATAGCACCACATAATAAACACAAAAACACTGGTAAGGCACACATTTAGCCATCTGATCACTCTAGATGTTTAATTCCTTCCCAGCCAGTGTCATTAGTGCAGTGGCCGTGCATATTTTTAGCACGGATCACAGTATTAATGTCACTGGTTCCACACAAAGTGTCAGTCCGCCACAATATTGCAGTCCTGCTAGAAGTCGCTGTTCGCCGCCATTACTAGTATAGAAATTTTTATAATTATATATATATATATATATATATATATATATATATCTCTATATATATATATATATATATATATATATATATATATATATATATATATATATATATATATATATATATATATATATATACACACACACATACACAAACTATAACAAGTAAACAGGGTCACTTATCTAGCGCTTCAATCTAAATGAGGGTTAGTTACTCTTAATAAAAACTGGTGGAAATAGCAGCCGCAATATTAATACAATACATTATAACCCATAAAGTTCATTCTGGAAAAAGTCCTTAAGGCAAAGCAGAATGAATTTTATGGCTTATGGATTATAATATACACACCATAGTTTGTAGACGCTCTAACTAACCAAGCAAATACACTTATTGGGATATTTTTACCAAAAATATATAGCAGAATACATATTGGCCTAATTTTTTATTTTTTTTATTTAATGGATATGTTTTATAACAGAAAGTAAAAAAAAAATTTTTCCCCCCCGTTTCAAAATTGTCAGCCTTGGTTTATAGTGCAAAAACAATATAAAAATCCCAGTGGTGATCAAATATCACCAAAAAGAAGCTTTTTGTGAGAAAAAAAAAAAGGGTCATAAATTAAATTTATGTACAGAGTTGCATGGCCGTGCAATTATCCCTTAAAGTAACACAGTGCCGTATAATAAAAAATGGCCTGGTCATGAAAGGGGGAAAATATTCCGGAGGTCAAGTGGGTAATGGTGGTTGAAGTTTAGAGGCAATATAAAAACATAATAAAGTAAACTTTACAAAGAGTACATAAATGATGCTTGAGCTGCACAGTGGATACAGAAGAATACATTACTTGCCCCAGGAAGCAGTCCGTGTCATTCACCCATTGGTTGATGAACTGTGCTGTGATTGGCTCTGAACTGTGAGGAAAACGGATCTGTTCCAGGGTGTTGAGGAGCAGAGCAGAATTATAAAACAGAGCTGCAATGACAACCTGCAAGCACATGGTGCGCAGCTCACTGGATTTCACACCTCGCGTCAACCGTTCAAGGACAGCTTCAACAAAAAGGGGGATGCACTGGGGAAACACAGTGAGACAGTTCTCAGAGAAAAAACAGGAACGTAAACAAGATTTTTCTACTTACCAAAAAAAAAATCAGTTTCTTGAATCCTAATGAAGGACTCAAGAAGTTTTTCACCTTTTGGTTTATACGGACATCTACAAGAGGATTGGTCACTGGAAAACAAATAACTGTAGGCCAGCCCAGGATAACCCCCCCACGACCATCATGCTTCAGCTTAGTAGCAAAGCAGTACCACAAGAAAAATCATAAAACACAGACAGGTGAGACTTGGGCCTCCCAATGAACTCCAAGAATAGGATTTTTATGGCGATTACAAAAATCCTGTAATCTTCCAAGTTCATTGGGGGATACAGAAATCTTTCACCCTCTTTCAATATTTCAATAGCAAAATTGACACAATTTGCAAGGAAATATCCAGCATTCAACTTCCTTCCCTACTTAACAGGTCCAACACCACGCTCAATACTCTCCTCTTTTTGCCCAGTTACCACAGATGAAGTTAATAAACTCCTCTCTATGGCCCACCTCACTACCTGTTCCCTAGACCCTGTCCCCTCACAATTACTGCTACCACCTTCCCATTCCGTCCTCAACTCCCTAACCCACATCTTCAACCTCTCCCTCTCCTCTGGCACCTTTCCCTCCCCGCTCAAACATGCACTGGTTACCCCCATACTCAAAAAACCCTCACTAGACCCCACCTGTTTGAACAACTTAAGACCCATCTCCCTGCTCCCGTTTGCCTCCAAGCTCATCAAACGCCTTGTCCATGACCAAATGAGCTCCGCTCCCCTTCCTCTTTCTGTTGGGGTACCCCAAGGTTCTGTCCTTGGGCCCCTCCTATACTCACTCTATACTTCTTCCCTGGGCCAGTTGATAACCTTCCATGGTTTCCAATACCACCTCTATGCTGACGACACCCAGATCTATCTCTCCACTCTTCAACTCACCCCCTCAATCTCCTCACAGATCTCCAACTTACTGAATGACATATCAGTATGGATGTCACACCACTTCCTCAAACTGAGTCTTTCTAAAACTGAGCTTGTTATATTTCATCCTTCACGATCCCCCCCCCCGTGACTTCACCATTAATATCAACACCACAACCATTGGTCCCACCACACATGCCAGGGTCCTGGGTGTAATCCTTGACTCTGACCTCTCCTTCAGCCACCATATCCAATCACTGGCTAAATCCTGCCGCCTTCACCTCCACAACGTCTCCAGAATTCGACCCTTCCTGACTAATGACACCACAAAGCAACTCGTTCACTCTTTGATTATTTCCCGCCTTGACTACTGCAACTCTCTCCTAAAGCCCCATACACACTATCAGATTTTCTGCTGAATTTTTCCTTCAGAATTACCAAAACCATGTAATATGAGGTCAAACATTAGGAGTTTCAATTTGTATGCAATCAGGCAGACCCTTCTACTACATGGTTTTGGTAAATCTGATGACAAAAATCAGCAGACAATCTGGTAGTGTGTACGGGGCTTTAATGGCCTACCCTTAAGCAGGCTATCCCCCCTTCAGTCTATTATGAATACTGCTGCTAGACTAATACACCTCCCTATTTGTTCCGTGACTGCTGCCCCTCTCTGCCAATCCCTTCACTGGCTTCCCCTACCCTACCGTGTAAAATTCAAAATGCTAACCATAACATACAAAGCCATCCACAACATCGGCCCCATCTACATCACCAACCTCATCTGTAGATATCACCCAAATTGTCCCCTCCGCTCCTCCCAGGACCTCCTGCTTTCTAGCTCCCTTGTTACCTCCTCTCATGCTCGCCTTCAAGACTTCTCCAGAACCTCTCCCATGCTCTGGAACTCCCTGCCCCAGTCTGTCCGATCAGCCCCTACCCTGTCCACCTTTAGGAGTTCCCTGAAAACTCATTTATTCAGTGAAGCCTATCCCACACCCACCTAACTGTCCCTGAGCCACCCCCATCAAATAATTCCCTGCAGCTATTACCTTTTGTAAAACCACCCCCTCCCTTTAGAATGTAAGCTCTACAAGCAGGGCCCTCCTGTACCTTTTGTATTATACTGCAATTGTGTTGTCCCCCCCTATACATTGTAAAGCACTGCGTAAACTGTTGGTGCTATATAAATCGTGTATAATAATAATAATAATAATAATAATAATCATCCTCTGAACATCCAAAAACCAAGTCAGCATCAGCTGAGGCCTTAAAATTCACCTGGTAGAACATACAGAATGTGTGAACAGAAAACCAGGTGGCAGCCTTGAAAAATCCAAGAAACAGTTTCTGATGCTGAAAAGCCAAAGAAGAATTCCCAGATACAGTAGGGTGTGCCTTGAAAGGAAACTATTCTGAATGTCAAAAGCTTGGATTATGGTCTGCCTGAGTCACCAAGAAATGGAATGAGAAGCCGAGGGCACCCTTCTGGGATCTATCCAGAAACAGAAACGGAATAAGTCTTCCAGAAAGAAACCGTAGCAAAAAAATACATACTTGGATATCCCAAATCACATCCAAACAATGAAGGAAAGTTTCCTGTGAGTGAAATAAAGCAGGACAAGGGCACAGAAAAACAATGTATTGGATTTGGTGAAAGGCAGAAACTGTCTTAAGTAAAAGGAAGTCTTATTTTTGCCCCTATACAAAACCAGAAAGGCTTCCTTGGAGGTTAGGGTAGCTAGTTCAGATACTCACCGTGCAGAGGTGATGGCAACAAAGAATACCACCTTACTGGTGAGAGCAGAAAGAGAAGTCTCAGAATAACAGGGTTATCAGTCTCATACAAAAGGGAAAGGGCAGAAACCTGACCCTTGACTGTGCAGATAGCCAAACCCTAGTTTAGAACCTACTGCAGGAAGGAGAGAATACTTTTCACATGGAAGCCCTCTGGGTGGAAACCCAAAGACATATACTAAGTGAAGTTCTGCCCAGGACCGGATTCGATCTACCTTTCTTGCTGTTCAGACTTTTGCCTCCTCCCTGATGGTCATTATATACCACTGTCATTTGCATTGTGTAACTGAAACTGGATTGGATGACCCTTCTGGGTCTAACACTGCAGAGAGCCACAGTATATGGAGTACATTTCAGGATATTGATTGGGAGACAAGATACTATCTGCACTGACAGTGCTCAGAACTCCCCTGCCGCGGAGGCTGGCATCGGTCATAAGGCTCTTTCAGAGGATGGGAAAAAAGGACTTCCCTAGTACTAGAGTTGGATTCCTGAGCTACTATGCCAGATCCTCAGTACCAAATGGACCTTTCTGTTCAGTAACTAGACTGACTTATTAAAATGATGATAAAAAATTGCACTGTAGAGATTATGAATAAAACTGAGCAAAGGGGACTGCCTTGAAGGAGGCTACCATCAACCAAGTATCTCATGCAAAAGCAGACAGACAGTCGAACAACCCCTAGACCGGAGAGCTCAAATCTAAGAGTTTCTCTTGTGGAAAGAGCACTCTGGCCTGTGACACAACCAAGACTAGGTCCAGGTTCTCAGAACACAAAGTCGATTCCAGTGACAATTTCTAAATGTTCGGGATTCATCCAAACCACTATACTGTCTATGATGAAGAGCAGGGTGTGCCAATGAGAACAAAGCTCTAGAAAGGGCTTCTAATGATTTACCGGTTGGGTTCATAAAGATAGGTATATCCTTCCAAGAACATGGGCTTTGTTAAGACGGGACACTGCTGGATCCACAGTGTGGGCACACCACGTTTTGATAAGGCCAGCTGCGTAGCAAGCTGCAGTCAGAGAGAGAGAGGCCAGCTCTAGCAGCACTATAGAAGAGTGTTGGTAAAGAAAGGAGTACTGGAAAAAAAAAAAAAAAAAGATGTCCTAGGACACATGCAAAGGTATTCTGGTAAAAGGAGGTTATCCGGGGCTGATCTATAGCTTTAATGTTTGCCAGCGTCTAATCTTGTAGGCATTAGTATAATCTGAAAGGGAAAGACTTGCTGTGTCCCGCAATTGATAAGAAACAATTAAAGCAATTGTAAAGGTTCAACTTTATGATAAAATAAACATATTATATGTACTTGCTTTGTGCAATGGATTTTTACAGAAGTAGCCCCAATTCTCCTCTTCTGGGGTTCCCCACCAAAGCTCCTGGCTCCTCTCCCCCACAGACAGCGTGGCTCAGCCCACACCTGTCACAGGATTTGACTGACAGCAGCAGAAGCCAATGTCTCCTGCTGCTATCAATCTGCCCAGTGAGGAGGGAAAGAACAAACAGAGCCATTGCTTTCATGCAAATGGCTGGAACAGGTCAAGCACCAAAAGGGGGTGGGGGGGGGGGGGAAATCCTGTGCTTTTTTTTCCTTAATGATATGAATGGCATTTAGGCTTTAGAACCACTTTAAGGCAAGATATAGACTTGGAAAATATTAAACATGCATACGCATCTCCATGCTGCAGCATCAATCAGATGCTGCAGTTGTCTTCCTCTCGCCTCAAGAAATGAGCGATCACATACCTGATGATTGCTCAGTTCTTGGCTTGCTTGGAGCAAAGAGCAGTGACCGTCAGCCACTGCTCTCTGCTATGTTCCTACAAAGTTTACTGGAGCACCAGGCTGGAGAGAGAGCAGTTGTTGCTGCCTTCGGCTCTCAGTCATGTGCTAAGAGCCAGAGTCAGCTATCCTTTAGGGCAGCTGGGTAGATCCCGGCAATATGGTCAGGATCTTCCAGAACCTGTGATATCAACTGACAGTGGGCTTTGGCCCGCTGTCCAATTCTGGGTCACAAGAGATCAAAAGTGACTCACAAGAGAAGTATGACCATGAAAAGCATTGGCCATACTTTTCATTTACTAATGCAAGTTACATTGACAGGAGGTGTCATTCAATGAGTTACAGCACCATCTTGTGGTTAGCCTGATGCAGCCACACATTAGGTGACAAGATCCTCATTACTACAGTTCATTTTTTGCAAGATTGTCATAGACGTCTTTTTTAGCACAGGCATCGGATCACCACATTACCTTTGCAATCATTGAATAAGCAGGACACAAGCAAAACTAAATCAGGAAAGCTCAAAGTGTATGTCTGGGCAAAAAAATATATATAAAAGAAAAAGGAGTAGCTTTCTCTAAATGGCAGCAAGCACAGAAAAATATTTCCTAAAAAAAAAATTAAAATCATCAAGTCCCCAACATGCTATTTCGGTGGACAAAGCTGCCTCTGCTGCACTGTAATCCCAAGCAGGGTTGTCAGCCATTTCACCACTAGCCTGCAAAACATACATTCAGATGAGAAGGTTTCCTGTAGGAAGAAGAGCAGCCTAGGGTGACAAAGCCTGTCCTTCACAAGACAACCACAGTACAGTGAGTTTGCACCGTCACCCTAGGACAGGATATGTGTTACTGCCAGGGTCAACAGCTGAAAATAACGGGGGAAAATTCTGAAAAAAATAAAACTAATGGAGCCACTAAATCTAAAGACGGGTAAGCTGCAAGCTATGATATTATTGTTGGCCTTAGATGAACATTAATCATATTACAAAGTTTGTGAGGAGAATTAAAAATAAAAACTATACCTAAAAAAGTGACATTAAGTAAATGCATTATTATTTTACAAAAGCAATGATTTGCAAAAACAGAAGGTAAAGAAAAAAAAAAAAAAAAAGAAAAAAAAAAAAGGGAGGACAGACTGAAATAGATAGAAAGCACGGCAAACTATCGGTCATGCGTGCGTGTTTGGATTCGTTTCCATTATTTAGCTTACCTGGTCAATACCTCGGCCCTTACACTGAAGAATAATGACCTCTAGGAGTTTGGCTGCATGACACTCTGCATCTTCTCCTGCTTCTCCCATCAGCACCTGTCAAACAAAAGAATGGGTTTGTGGTTTAAAAAGCACTGCTTATTTCCAGGGTTCTATGCTATAGTCAAACCTATTGCGCAGTTTAAGCTTCTGGTTGGAGGAAAAAAAATAAAAAAATAGACTGAGCCATGGTTTACCACCCAAAAATGAAGGTGACAAAATTAAGGTGTACACGTGCCCCTTCCCATTCAAGTTAACAGGGCCTCACTACAACTGCAAACAAAACACTAGGCTTGCAGATGCCGTGCAGTATTCCCATTTACAAACCCCATTTGGCTGTCAAAAAAAAAAAAAAAAATATTAACTCTCGAGAGTCCTTTCACAGCTCCCGTACTGATCTCTGCAAAGTGATCCATCACTTTTCAGAGACCAGCAGCACAAGTGTGAACAAGCCTTTAACGAGTTCACGGTGACATGAAGGATTTTCCCTCACTCCTGGTAATCACTGGAGCAGCAAACTCCCAAGCACCTGCAATCTGTATGCAATGACATGTCTGGATAAGTGATATTTAGAGTCAACATAATTATAAATTAAGATTCTCCAGATGTTTACAATTATATTTAAAACAGTCCAATACTACAGAAAAACTATTGCGCTTGTGTAAAAGTGCTCAAAACACAAAAAAGCTGCAACATTAAAATTGTGAGATAAAACAAAACAAAAATAGTGAAAGAGGGGAAATATGTTGCGCTAAGTAGAGCTAAAGGACATGGCCCCAAATAATTCCTGTAAAGTCCAAAGGCACAATGGCTTATGTACAGCCAGGGAAAAGTGAAGCCAACTATAAACACGTCATAAAGTGCATAATAAAGATCCAGTAGACGATCCTCCACAATGTGACACGCAAAAGATAGAGTTGTACAAAGTGTTCTTGATCCCCCCCCCCCCCAGGCCTTCATTCTTCCAGTTTAGTTGGCTACCATAAGTGTAGAAGATGTTAGGTCTGTCAACTCAAACTCAAAGCTAAGAAAGTGCTTGATTTCTCCTCCAGTATTACTCTTGGGAATTGTTATTAAACCTTTTATCATGTAGTACCACTTATGTTGCATATCTTCTGCAGTGCCCATGTGGGCTACAGTATGTGGGCTGGACTACTCGGGCATTTAATGTTAGGCTCAACGAGCATATTGCTAATATTAGAATAGGATTTAAAAACCAAGGTGTTTCACGGCATTTTGATCTTGTTCACAACAAAGATCCATCTGGGACCCAGTTTGTGGGCAAGGACCATTTGGTCTCCCACTAGAGAGGTAGCCTTAAAGTGAGGGAGCTATCTAGAATGGAGACCAAGTGGATTTAGATTCTTAAAAGTTCTACTCCATATGGGTTAAATGTAGATTGAGATGTTAATTACTTTATTAATAATTCCTAAAATTTGTTTTTATACAGTGGTTGTTTTTTAATGTTATTTGTTTCTACTTTGTAAGCTTTCACGTTAATTTAAAAAAATTTTTTTAACACATATTAATTTTTCTTGATATCTTTTTTGCTCAATTATTTGCCTATGGGGACACTCTGGTTTCTTATACGTCGTGTCCGGTAAGGGCAGGGTTTGGTATCGCACGCATCCTGTTCCCAAGTTGCGAGTGAGACGTGGGTTGCTGTCTAGTTCACATTGAGGCTTGGATATATATGATGAACCCCAGATGCCTGTTAGTGAAAGCGAGGTTCGGCTGGGTGTATTGACAATATCTAGCGATGACAGGAAGTGTTTTCTCATGCCCTGGAAGAAGTCCAATTGTGCCCAAACCAGTCAGGTGTAGATACACAGACCTGTCATCATGCTTTTTTGAACGTATCATCGTTTGCTACTTTTCTATTTATGCCTGCAATACTGTGGAAGGATGCAAGTGCCATATTTTAGCTCAATAAATCTTCTGTAAGAGGTTTTACACTATCAGAAGCTCCTTTTTTTATATACCAAAAGGAACATCTAGATGACCCAGCCAGCTTAGCTTACACTAGCAGGGATATGGTGGCTGTGGCTGGTTGTATCGGGCTGGACTGTGACTAACTTGTCTGTCACAGACTCTCACTGACTGCCGGAGCTGAGCGCTGCTGCCTGCACCTGAAGGGAGCCGATGAACCAGATGGGCGGCTGCTCAATCTGACAGTGAGCCCTGGAGCCCGCACCGCACGGTCGCTGATCACAGGGCAGGGGAAGCCGGGATCTGACCGGACCTGCTGGCCAGGGGGAGCAAGAGAGAATCAGTCCACCCTGCTGCTGAACTTGTGATCCAGGCAGGAGGCGGCAGTAGCGGTACCCAGGGCTGCTTACACAGTGTCAGTGACACAGTCTGTCCACAGTCCATCCATGTCATTCATTCTTGAAGGGATCTGGAGTCTGATATTAGAAGTGGCAGGGAGGAATCAGCCCGAAATTGTATAGAAACGACAGCAGCCAGTCAATCAGGCAGAACTAGGATGGAGAAACCGAGGGCTACTTCAGCAGATCCCTCTCCTATTGCCTCCTGAGCCAATGGGCACTGCTGTAACCTGCCCCCTTCCAAAGTCTGCAATGTTTGATCAGGATGAGAAGATCAGAGATGGGCTGATGAAGATACCGAGCTGCCTGGGGAGGTGAGAGAAGGAGCAGAGCTGGCAGGAGAATCGGAGCCATTGATTTAGCACTAGCAGGCAGCTAATCTTAAGAATGTGAACAGGGAAGATATATTTTTTAATGTCTCTCTCCCCGCCTCTGTCCCTTTCTCTGCCTCATCTCCTCTTCCCCCTCTCTTTTTATCCCACCGCCATTATCTTTATTCACCCTGTCCTTTTCTCTTTCCCCTTTTACCATACCCACTGTTCCCTGGGCCATAGGTTCCATTCCAGGGTAACCCAGATCTTCATACTCCTAGTCATGCTCACATTATTTTATACGGTTTGACGTTTTAAATCTTAACTTAGGATGATAACTTGTTACTGGAATCGTTAATAATTACATGGTATTTATATTGTTTAAATATGGATTGGTTTTGTTTCTAATAGTCTTTGCCCTGGGTGAAAGAATGCCTAGCTTCGCCACTGAGATGACCTGGAACAGAGTAATAGGAGCTGTGTGGGGGCTGCTTGCTATCGGATGCTGTCTCCCCTGATTAACCTCAATGGTGAATACATCAAGGCTCCTGTGACCTTCCGTAATCAGAGGGTCCACACTCTGGAGTAAGAGTGCTTCTTTACCTCTGTGTCGGTGGCGTGTCACTTGGTGGATGATTATCTACAGGATTTTTATGATGTGTTTATAGTTTTCTTCACTTATTTCTGGCTATTCAGCCATTGTTTCTTTGGATTTAGAGCCTTTATATTTTTTTTAAGGAATTATTTGGAACTATGTCCTTTAGCTTCACTTAGAGCAACATATTTGCCTTTTTTACAAAAATATCTAACATACAGATTTTATGATGTGTTATCAGTTAGAGGGAAGGTAAATGGATAGAAAATGGCAATCTTTCTTTGTTAAAATGTTTGTTACAAATTCATTACTTCTGTGTGAGGTTGATGGTTTCTGTTAAACTGATCTTATTTTATTAGTTGCAGGCAAAAAAAATCATAATATATATATATATATATATATATCTCATACAATATAACAGCAACGCTACCACAAAAGTAAATTATATATAAAATGAATCAAATGTGTATAAATATGTAAATAGAAATACAATAAAATTATTGATTATAAAAGTGTCCAAGGTAAAGTGAATATATCAATATAATAATATAGCACAATCCAATCCAAAAAAAATCCAAAGGTGCAAGTGAAGGTTGTTGGATGAAAAATGAACCACAATCCAAATCAACATGTGTACAAGTGCTGATGAGGACCACCTAGTGTCAACAGTGCACCACCACACATACATATATATATATATATATATATATATATTGCACTTACCAGAGGCAAGCTAGGATGAGCCTGCAACTAAACCCAACCAGGGTTCATACAGTACAGAGTTGGATCACACCACCAGTAAAAGGGAGAAGCCTGGACACAACTTCAAAATGGTTCAAGGATGGATTAGCAGCCATAAATTGTGAGGGATAATGCCCCAAAAATAAAAAGAAGATCTCCATAGTGTAGACAGCACCACAATATGTTTAATGTATAAAAAGTATTGCACTTACATGCGTGAAGATAAAACAGACATAATACAAAAACGGCCGGCCAAAACAAGCAAACACCTGTCGCTGAGAGAAGCACGATGACGACAGTGCATCTACCTCCCTACGCGTGTTTCGTCATCAAAATACGTTGTTCTGGCGATCCCCAAGATGACGTCTTATTAATTACAATTTATACACATTTGATTAATTTTATATATAATTTATTTTTGTGGTAGCGCTGCTGTTTTATTGTATGTTATTTGATCTATGTGTATTTCATAGTTACAATAGCAGCTTTTTAGTGACGTATGCACTTCAGCACGGTATTTTTCCTATTGTTATATATTACACATACACTAATAAATGTGCTTTTATCATCTCACCTTTTTACACATGGTGTAAATAATCTCCAGGTGTTTGGGGTTAGACAGCAGTGTGCTCGTATCCACCGTGATATAATTATGAAGAAGTGGCATCATATCTGTGCATATTAAGGAGGAGGGGGGAGAGAGAGCGGGAGAGAGATATTAAAGTATACATGAATATATATCATATGGTGCTAAAGTCAAAAAACAGAAAATAAAAACACATCTCTCCCTGCTTAGTGTTTACATTCCTAGCCACTTACCAACCGCCTCCTGTACATGTACATCGGCACTTTGAAGAGGGATATCTCGGTAACGGCAGCAGCTGCTGCCACAACCGAGATATCCTTTACAGGAGGCGGTCGTATTTACGATAATGGTGGGCTCCACGGCAGATTCACCGCGAGATCACCATTATCGGCAGCGGGAGAGGTGCCACCCCCACTGCAGCCGCTCTCCACCGCTTACTGGAGCCGCCGGTAGCAGCACATTGCTGGGTATGGAGACAAGTGAGGCTAAGATGGCCCCCACTCGTCTCTATACCATAGGAGGGCGGAAGCGACGTCAAAACCTTACTTTGGCCCATACCTCTTAAAGGAACATTTTTTCAATCTCATTTTTTCAAATTACATTTTTGTTTAATTGCATTTAAGTCCAAATATGAGATCTGGGGACTTTTTGACCCAAGATCTCATATTTAAGAGGACCTGTCATGCTTTTTTCTATTACAAGGGATGTTTTCATTCCTTGTAATAGGAATAAAAGTGATCAAGATTTTTTTATTTATTTTTAAACGGTGTAAAAATAAATAAAATCAAGTAAAATAAATAAGAATTAAAAAAAAAAACAGCCTGTCCCAACGAGCTTGCGCGCAGAAGCGAGCACATATGGGAGTAGCACCCGCATATGAAAACGGTAGTCAAACCACACATGTGAGGTATCGCCACGATCGGTAGATCAAGAACAATAATTCTAGCCGTAGACCTCCTCTGTAACGCGAAACATGCAATCTGTAGAATTTTTTAAATGTCGCTTATGGAGATTTTTGAGGGTAAAAGTTTGTCGCCATTCCACGAGCGGGCGCAATTTTGAAGCATGACATGTTGGGTATCAATTTACTCGGCATAACATTATCTTTCATCTTTCACAATATAAAAAAAAAATTGGGCTAATTTTACTGTCTTATTTTTTTATTCAAAAAAGTGAATTTTTTCCAAAAAAAGTGCACTTGTAAGACCGCTGCGCAAATACGGTGTGAAAAAAAAGTATTGCAATGACCACCATTTTATTATTTTTTGTTAGAAAAAAAACAATATATAATGTGCGGGGGTTCCAAGTAATTTTCTAGCAAAAACTGTTTTAAACATGTAAACACTGAGTCTGAAAAAGAGGCCTGGTCCTTAACCACTACAATACAGGGCACTTTCACCCCCTTCCTTCCCAGCCCAATTTTCAGCTTTCAGCGCTTTCAGTGACAATTGCGCGGTCATGCTACACTGTACCCAAATGAAATTGTTATCATTTTGTTCGCACAAATAGAGCTTTATTTTGGTGTTATTTATTCACGACTCCGTTTTTTTTTTTTGCGATATAAGCGCAAAAATAGCAGAAATTTGGAAAAAAAACAATATTTTCTTTTTTCTATTTTAAAAGAAATCCAATAAAATCAAATTTTGTCATAAATTTAAGCCAAAATGTATTCTGCTACATGTTTTTGGTAAAAAAAATTCCGTTAAGTGTATAATAATTGGTTTGTGTGATCACGGACATATGTACGCAAATGATCATGTACATATGTGTGCAGGTGATCACGTACATATGTGTGCAGATAATCATTGGGACATGTGATTTTAGTGGGACATATGTGGGGGACATGTTTTTATTATTAGGGACATGTGTTTTTATTATTTGGGGACATGTGTGTTTTGGGGACATATGTGGGGACTGTGTTTGTACTGTGTGGTGTGTTGTGTGTTTACACTACACTGATGATCAGTGAGTAAAAAGCTGTAAAAAGCAGCCCATACTCACTGATCATCAGCCGGCTGCAGCGTTCTGCTCTCCTCTCCTCAGCGGTGACTTCCGTGTGAGGAGAGGAGAGCCGATTGCCTAGCAACCGGCTGTTTGTTTACATCACATGACGGCCGTGATTGGACACGGTCGTCATGTGATCAGGAGGGCCAATCACAGAGCCCTCCTGCCGATCCGAGATGTGCCGTGTCCGGGTGACACGAGCACATCGGGATCGCGCCGCTGCGCGGGCGATCCCGCTACTCCTGAAGGACGTTCCTGAACGTCCTATCAGGAGTAGACGGCTCCCACCCGGCCGTATATATGCATTGGCCGGGTGGGAAGTGGTTAAGTGGCTAGAGCAATCTGTAGAAGCATTACAGGCCCAAATGCTGATTGTTTCAGCTCCTACGCTTAGGTCAGAACTACGGGATTAGTAACAGTCTGTTTTTAAACACAACTACTATATGTTGCAAAGGATGCGTTCACCTATACAAAAAAAAAAATTACTTTTTTTGCAGGTAAAAAAAAGCATGCATGTATGTATTACCGTATTTTTTTTTTTTTGTTAGGGATCTGAAAAGCATTGCAACCATAATCAGCAGATCGTGGCTGTAATGCCACAGTCCAGCAGACCGTGTGCCTGTCGGCCCATACCTCCAATACAAGCAGGCAGTTGCACTCTGACAGGAAGACTCCATGAACTACTAGAGTGCTCAACAGTGCCATGGTAGTTCATTGAGAACTACAAGCCGACAGCTGCAAAGGCTGTTGGTACTTTTAGCTTTCACATTCAAAAAACACGGTGAATGATGCAGCCAGGCAGGCAGAGGCATGTTTTCTGTAGCTTGTGACAGAAGGGGCAAGCAAGGGGGTGGGGAGCCAGTGCATCTGTTATACCCTAAATATGGGTGTAACGTGTTACAAAAGGTTAACTGATCCTTTAAATAATACCGTTTCTGTATATAGTGTCATTTTGAGAATTTGGATGTGCAGAATCCTAAAGTTACTGACAGGTCCACTTAAGGGTTGCAGGGAGCACTGGTTGACAGATTAAGGAAGCAAAAGTAATAACTTAATAAAGGTCAGCGCTACTGACCATAACCATTTCTACAAGAGTGATGATTTTATAATATATATATATATATATATATATATATATATATATATATATATTAAAATCATCACTATAATATAATCACACGAAAGCAACAAGCAACATGTGAAAATGTACCCGCTCACTTCACAATAAATATTCAAGTCTTTTCACTATCTTTCTTGCTGTTCTGATTAGGTGGAGCTCCTCCTCACCACAGACTGTCAGGGCTTTACACTCTCTTTGTTGCTGCCCTCATTAAGACACTCTACTCCTTCCACTCCTGGGATAGATCATTCTTTAATCACTGTTATTTTACCACATGATACAAAAAAGGCATCTCCACAGTGTTCTCTGTTCAAAAGCTTTATTAAAATGCCCCTTTATAAAATGCAGTGGAGGGAGGAGCCCAGCCCATAACGTCACAGAACCACTGCTAACCCGGACGAGCTTTCTGACACAGATTGAAATTCGCAGATTTTTATTACAGGTCTTGCAAGTGTATTTTTTGGGGGGCATTTTAATAAAGCTTTTAAATGGAGAACACTATGGAGATGCCTTTTTATTTCAATGTGGTGAAATAACGGTGATTAAAGAACAATCTATCCCAGGAGTGGAAGGAGGAGTGTCTTAAAGAGAGCAGCAACAAGGAGTGTAAAGCCCTGACAGTTTGTGGTGGAGAGTGATCAATCCCAGGAGGGGAAAAGGAGATCCACCTAATCAGAACAGCAAGATAGATAGTGAAAAGCCTTAAATATTTATTGTGAGTTGAGTGGGTAATTCACCCGGTGGTGGGATTGCACTTTGATTTATCAATAAGAAGGTCGAAGAGCACAGTGGTTGATCACATAGATTGAAAAGACTAATTTGTTTTGTTTTGATTTTTACATGTTGTATCTTGGAGATAGATAGATATTTTGTAATCATCACTGTTGTAGATATGGTTAGGGTCGATAGCGCTGCACTGTATTACTTTTGGTATTTTTAGTGTGGTGAATCACTAAGTAGTGTGCAGAAACTACAGAAAATTTTTCGCAGAGGGATCGTTTGATATATTGTTTATATATACATATAAAAGAGCATTTTATGGGTAGCGCTGATTGTACACAAAATATTAGATGAAGGAAGCAGTAGCTATTTCTCACACAAACAGAGCATTTGATAACAAACCTGTAAAATATTCATAGCAGTCTCTCTGAAAAACTTCAAAAAGGATCTCCAGAAGCTGCCACATCTGTGGGGAGATGGTCTGGTTGGTGAGGCTGTATGCTAGTGCCAGAATCTCCTCATAGAACTCTGTAGGGACAGAAAAATGAATTCCCATACATAAATCACTTTGCATTACTCACTAAAGCATACTGTAAAGTCTGTCCATAAATTAAATAGAGGATTGCCATTACTTGTTATAAACTTCACTTTTTACACAGGTTTAAAACCAGACGTATAACATTATTCTGTTTTTTGGAACTCATGAGGTTATATACCAGGGGTAAGTTATGTGACCACCCTATAAATATTACCCCATGACCTCCTTTAAATCTTTTACAGGCTCATACCGATAATATGTTTCTGAAGAACAAGACCAACAATCTGCAAACAAATCCCCTCCAGCTGCTGCTTCACCTGAAAGAAAGGTAAAGAATTAAAGAAGGTAAGAGAAAGTGGGGGGTATCCACTAAGCCACATGTCAGGGTACACACCTCTTTATGATTTTCCACAACAGTCAATACAATGTCAATGGTGTGAAGGATTCCCATTGCCATGACAGTTTTGTCCTCCACCTCCTCATACTCTTCACTCTGCAGGACCTTTACAAAGATCTCAGCCTGGAGAGAGAACACAGAGAAGGGATTGAAGCACACCAGCAGACCATCATCACCCTAAATATCTGGACATGCATATTACTCCAGACTATCAACATCCTGTATATTTCCCTGTAGATACAGATCAGATCACTGGAATAAACTTCCCCCTGTAAACTTCTTGTACATGCACAGAGCAGTAAACCACCACCATTGTTTATATCCCTTGTACATACAGATAAAGGCAATGGACCTTCACCATCTTTTTTATCTCCTGTATGTACAGATCAAAGAATCGGATCATTACCATCCTTGATATCTTCTGTACATACAGATCAAAGCACCATACTATCACCATCCCTTTGACGTACTATATCCTATACATAAATACATAGAGCACTGAATCATTGGGATCCTGGATATCTCCTTTGCATATACATCACAGCATCAAACTATTGCCATTCATCATATCTTCACACACCACTCACTAGATGTCTTGTCATGTCCACGGCAATGGGAGCCACTTCCTGACTGTATTCGCATATCATCTTCTGGATGACATTGGTCAGATCATCATTCTCTGTCTCCCGGACTATGTGCAGGAGCTCCTGCATGACTGGTCGGATGTAAGGCCTCATGTACTCTTTTGCTGAGGGATACAAAATGCTGGAATAATTATAAAATACAAAGAACTACAGTCTGAAGAGTTTACAACAGCAGAGCAGTCTATTGATTTGTCTTAAATTAGAGCTCCTAAACCAGACACTCAGAATTTGTTGTTACATCCCACCCATGAAGGAAAAGGCAACGGGTTAGCTTAAAGGGATTGTAAAATCATAAAAAAAACATGTTATACTTACCTCCACTGTGCAGCTCGTTTTGCACAGAGTGGCCCAGAACCTGGTCTTCTGGGGTCCCTCGGCTGCTGTCTCTGCTTCCTCCCGCAGGTACTTCTCATGTTCATGCAAGCTCCCTCGCATGGTGAGAAGCACCTGCGGGTGCGCTCCCGTGATACAGCCGGCGGGTATAGCCGCTTGCTATATCACACGGCCCCGCCCCCCCGGCGCGCCGCGTCATTGGATGTGATTGACAGCAGCGCGAGCCAATGGCTGTGCTGCTTTCAATCCATCCACTCCAGCCAATCAGCGGCCAGGCTGAGCGGCGAAGAGGACGTTGGGGGCGAGCGCAAGACTTTCGAGGGGTCAGGTAACTAAAAACGGGGGGACTGGGGGCGCCGCCACTGTGAGACATTTTTTTCACCTTAATGTATAGAATGCATTAAGGTGAAAAAACATTTACCTTTACAACCCCTTTAATTGTTGCCCTACTACCAGTGCTAATCTCTTCACTAACAGTCTATACAGTGCCTTGAAAAAGTATTCATACCCCTTGAAATTTTCAAAATTTTTTCATGGTACAACCAAAAACGTAAAAGTATTGTATTGGTATTTTTTGTGATAGACCAACACAAAGCGGCGCATAATTGTGAAGTGGAAGGAAAATTATAAAATGGTTATCAAAATAACAATACTTTAGTCAATAATTTGTAAAACCACCTTTCACTGCACTTACAGCTGCAAGTCTTTTTGGGGATGTCTCCACTGGCTTTGCACATCTAGAGAGAGAGAGTGACATTTTTTCACATTTCTCTTTGCAAAATAGCTCAAGCTCTGTCAGATTGGATGGAGAGCGTCTGTGAACAGCAATTTTCAAGTCTTGTCACAGATTCTCAATTGGAATTAGGTCTGGACTTTGACTGGGCCATTCTAACAGATAAATATGCTTTGATCTAAACCATTCCATTGTAGCTCTGGCTGTATGTTTAGGGTTGCTGTCCTGCTGGAAGGTGAACCTCCACCCCGGTCGCAAGTCTTTTGCAGACAAACAGGTTTTCTTCTAAGATTGCCCTGTATTTGACTCCATCCATCTTCACATCAACGCTGACCAGCTTCCCTGTCCCTGCTGAAGAAAAGCATCACCACAACATGATGCTGCCACCCATCATGTTTCACGGTGGGGATGGTGTGTTCAGGGTAATGTGCAGTGTTAGTTTTCTGCCACACATAGCGTTTTGCTTTTAGGCCAAAAAGTTCAATTTTGGTCTCATCTGACCAGAGAACCTTCATCCACATGTTTACCGTGTCCCCCACATGGCTTCTGGCAAACTGCAAATGGGACATCTTATGGTTTCTTTCAACAATGGCTTTCTTCTTGCCACTCTCCCATCATAAAAGCCCAGATATGTGGAGTGGACGACTAAGACCCCTTTCACACTCAGGCAGTTGTCAAGCATGTCAGCGCTAGAAACAGCACCTGAAAACCGCCGCCCATTCACTTCAATGTGTGTCTGCACACTGGGGCGGTTTGCTTGCTGGACGGTAAAAAAAATCCTGCAAGCAGCATCTTTGGGGCAGGTTTGGAGTGCTATAAATAAAACTCCAAAAACAGAGCTGACCATTGAAATTAATGGGCAGAACTTCCAAAGCGATTTGAAAGCGCCGCAAAAAAGGCCTTTTCCATTTTTTTTTTGTTTTTAAACATCACGTGACCTTAAAAAACCCAGCCCACTAGCTCCCGAAAAGCGCTGCAAAAACGGCCAGAGCTTTAGCAGAGATTCAGTGTGAAAGGGGTCCAATAGTTGTCCTGTGGACAGATTCTCCCACCTGAGCTGTGGATGTCTGCAGCGCCTTTAGAGCTACCATTGGCCTTTTGGCTGCTTCTCTGATTAATGCTCTCCTTGCCTGGCCTGTCAGTTTACATGGACGGCCATGTCTTGGTATGTTTGCAGTTGTGCCAATGTCTGAGGGCTTCACAGAATAACCGTATTTATACTAAGATTAAATTACACACAGGTGGACTCTATTTACTAATTAGGTAACTTCTGAAGGCAATTGGTTACACTAGATTTTAGTTAGGAGGTATCAGAGTCACATATTTGTAAAAAAAATAAAAAAAAACTGAAAACCATTTATCATTTTCCTTCCACTTCACAATTATGTACCACTTTGTGTTAGTCTATATGATAAAATACATTTACTTTTTTAGTTGTAACATGACAAAATGTGGAAAGTGTCAAGGGGTAGGAATATGTTTTCAAGGCATTATAGGAGACCTATGGACTTTCTCCCAATCTCAACACAGAGATCTAAGATGTGGTTGTCCACCTGCTCTAAAATGATATTCCTAGGATTTTAGAGGTCCTAGGTTCTCCAAGGCTCATCAAAACCCTTCTATTCTCTATCTACAACTCAGCAGAGACCGGACAAATTTTCGATCCATGTATGGTGGTTGTAAAGGAGTCAATCTACTGATCGACTTCTGTACAACCACCCTGTTGGATTTTTACTATTCAATCAGTGCTGCAGGCTACAGTTGGCAGGGCTAACCAATGTATTTTGATGGCAGGGAAGTCTCCCCGCTGTCAGAATACAAACATCCACAATGATTGTTTTAATGAAAAAAAAGGACTCATTTATTGACTGCTTCAGGCAGTTGATAACCTTACTACTATCTTTATGATGCTGAGACACAAATCCATCCATCTACTCCTCAGTCTCCATCATATTGAACACCACAACCATCAGTCCCCTTCCCTTCATGCCAGGCTGCTAGGTGTAATACTAGACTCTGACCTCTCTTTTTATCCCCACATACATTTACTGTCCTAATCTTGTTGTCTTCACCTCTAACATTTCCATAAGAAGCCCCTTCTTAACCAATGGCACCACCAGCATTCTTATTCCTTTACATAGTTAGGTTGAAAAAAACACACAAGTCCATCCAGTTCAACCACTTCTTTGTCATCTCTCGCCTCAAATGCTAACTTGCTGCTTGTTGGTCTCTCTCTATACAGAATACACCCCTTTCTACCTACCATGACTTTTGCTGCCAAACTAATCCACCTTCCTAAGTACTCAGTGTCTGCCACCCCTCTCAAATGCATTCTCTCCACTGACTTTCACTCACACAACAAATACAATTCTAAACACTAACATACAAAGTCAACAACAGCTGTCCTGAGCTACAGCACCAACCTCATCTCAAAATAGCACCTACACCATTCTCTTTGCTCCTCCCAAGATCTCCTGCTCTTTGGCTCCCTTGTTGCTTATCGGAATTCTCCAGAGCCTCTCCCATCCTCCGGAACCTACCTGAATCTGTTCAGCCATCTACTATTCTGTCTTTAGGTGGTCCCTGAAACTCATCCCTTAAGGGAAGCCTATCCTGGCCCTTTTCTAACAACTGAAACTTTATTTCTCCGCCACTCTAATCCCGATACAGTCATCACTTTTTGAATCAACAAGCCCTTCCCTTTCAGATGGTAAACTCTTATGAGCAGGACCTTTCTAACCCTTTTCTTGATTTGTATTGTAACTGTATGGTCTCCTTATTGTAAAGCACTGAACACAAACTGTTGGAGCGAAATATAAATCCTACATTATTATAATAATTGTATTCTTTTGGGTATTCATATACTACTGTGACAGATAAGGGACAATTTGTTTATAGTACAGTACTGCAGCATTTTTGGATGAATAACGTATACCAAATATTTCGGAAATTCTCTCACCAGCCCCCTGGTAACTGATTAACATCTGCAGAGCGATGGCAGCCTCCACCTTCACTGGCAGTTCTTTATCTTCCAGCAGACTTTTCTTCGCCAACTCTACAGCATTTCGAAGGTTCAGCTCATTGTGAAACTTTAGTGAGCTGAACGAGTGAAGGACCCAACATGACTAGAAGAGAAAGAAGAGAGAATGACGTAAAGAACAGGATTATGCGTTAAAAAAGAGAGATGTAAATCCTGAAAAAATACAAGGCTTTTCTTGAATGGCAGAGAAGCATTCAGGCAGACTCTATTTAGTTCCAGCAGCAGAAGGGAAGTTGCCTATACCTCTGCCGAAACACAGCACTGCATGTAGCTGATGCTAATACAGTATAGTACAGTGCACACATCAGTAACTGATATAGCTTGCTTGGCTCAAACAATGCAAAGTTGAAGTAAACCTGGAATTCTACTTTCATTTTTATCTGTTGTTGCACCCCAATGCTGCAGATGACATTCAAGAGGATCTTCACCCCGAAAATAAAAAATTTAAAGTCAGCAGTTACAAATACTGAAGCTGGTGACTTTAAAAAAAAAAACACACACACACACACACACACACACACACACACACACACACACACACACACACACACACACACACACACACACACACACACACACACACACACACACACACACACACACACACACACACACTTGTCCCAGGACCCAGCCATGTCGTCACCTGACCCGACTCTTTGCTGTGTCTTTGGATCCAGGTGCTGGCATCTTAACTATGGGCAGCCGACTGACTCCTTGCAGTTTCACAGGTGACTGCCCATTGCGCATGTGTGAGCCATGCTGCGCCCTGTATATAGTCCTGCAGTCTCCTGTGACATGTCTGCGGGGGAAAAAAGGGGGGGTGAACTTCCACCTCTGATCACCTAGAAAGTCAGAGCGGAAGAGGGAGCTGGTAGCCATCAAAATTAGGTACATACCCTCTCTCTCTCCTCCCCCCCCCAAAAAAAAAATCCAAAACATGGGAGAGGAGAGGGAAGGAAAAGCAGAACTCTCCCTTTTGGGTGAAGTTCTGCTTTCAGCCTCTTTGCAGTCCCTCCCTTAGTATATGCACTCAAGTGGCATGGCATGTGGACCATGTCTGCGTAAATGGCCACTTCTAAACTCCTGAGGATCATGTAACTGCATGGCAACACAGGCACACAACGGGTAGATGGGATTGTCACCCTATGCCAGGAAGTGTCTTAACAAGGATGTTTAAGGCTGGACATTTATAAAAGTTACAGATTTCAAAATATTGGAAATTACTTTTGAATGACCTACCCGTGCTCGGAGGTAGCCCAGCTCAGACATGAAAAGGGGGAAAACATGATTCTGGATGAAGACTTCCATCTGATCTTTGTACACAGATTTCTGGAGGAAAATATAAAGTAATACACTACAGAAATGTCACATGTACTGTATACTGACCATAGTAGTAGAAAGCAAATATGTTACCTTTAATAAAATCTCTGCAAGTGAACCCAGCACATGTAGTGCCCCATCTATTTTCCGCGGGTCAACCGAGGAACTTGTGAGGATCTGGTAACAAAAATTCATCATCTTTGGCAACACCTAAAACAAAGAGGAACAATAGCAATTTTCAGTAATAACTCAGAGGGTCAGCCCACCCATAATGCATATTTCTGCATTTGGTAGATGCTGGGGCATTAAACCATCTGACAGCCTCCTCTTTTCCAATCATTTTTATTGAAAATTCACATATCAAATTCCAAGGGAAAATATTGCTTACAACGGATATGTATTTCAGTATACAAAAAGATAGACCATCAAGGTACTAGAAGTATGGACATAAGGATGCATTTCAACAAATATATCTCTTAGCTCCAAGCGCTATAATGTGTTAAAATACAAGAAAAAAAAAAAAGTTGGCATATTCAAGGGTCCCTGTCGCTCCTTTAGACTCCACGAGGAGGAAGAGGAGGGAACATAACCACGTGACCGTCTGACAATCTCTTCAATATATTGGGGACCATATTGGTGAGAGCTCTGTACTGAGTTCCAAGGCCTGTCTACCTGCTGTGCCTAATATGAGGGGTTCCCGCCATTCCTGTACTGAGCTCCCTTGTCTGCACACCTGCCGTGCCCAATATGAGGGGTCCCCATCATTTGTGTACAGATATTTCAGGTCTGCACACCTGCTGTGCCCATTGAGGGGATCCCACTATCCCTGTGCCAAAGAGATACAATAAACCAAAGATGGCCTCAGACCACCAGACTCAACTACTTACTGAAATGTAACTTCTGGACGCACTGATTCTAAACTACTTAAAGCCCAACTCTAGACAATTCCCCCCCCCCCCTCTTTGGATAGAATCGGGAAGGGGGTAGAACCTCCATCTTCCCCTCACATAAATCTTAGATACAAGGAGTCAGAAGGAAAGTGATTGGAAATTGCTGAAAAAGGTCACAAAACAGAACATTAGCATTTGGCAAAAGAGTCCATCCATTTTTAGGTTGTCTGCATCTCCCTGTGAGGAAGACTCCTATTCCCCTCATATTTTGTATCAGTGTCAATGGGACAGGAAGTCAAAGGACACAGCCTGACAAAAAATTTGAACTAACTAAAACATATTACTAAATACCTCCCCCTTCACACTCAATAATATTAACTGCTCCAGTCCAGAAATAGGGGGTCACTGCTCCCTCTAGACTGCAACAAAAGCCAACACTAGGTATTTTGGTGGCACTTGCAGAGGGGTATGACTGTAAAAGGATCTCTAGGTCGGCAGCCTTTTCATAAATGCCATCACAATACCTCTGAATAAACATGCCCTTAGAATGATGCACTGGGTTGGGGTACATTTATAAATGCACCATTTGAGTGCCACCAGCCAACACTTTGCACGGCTGGTGGCCCCTAAACTCAGCTGTTACTGATAGTTCAAGTCACCAATGATGATCAGTGACTCCAAGTCATGTGACCTTTATAGAAGCTGATATAGTAGAGATTATTTCTGCCCCAGTTGTCTTCAATCTGAAGACCAGCATCATTCAACCCACTTCCTCAGAGTCCAGGTCTTCCTGCACCTGACCCAGCCCATCTCTGAGCGCAATGAAGAGAGGCTGCACAGTGATAAGTTTGTGTCTCTGTCATTCTGATCTCTCTTCCCATCATTGTGCTTCTTGTTAGCACATGAATGGACTGGTTCCTTGTACTGCTTCCTCATCTCACAGGACTGCAAGAGGCTGATTCAGGTACTTACAAAACTTGTAATAAAAATACATTTAATAACGTATTAATAAATAGACATACAATAATTTGTTCAAATCTGCTTAGAGTTCAGCTTTAACCATTTTGTGTTTGAGGCAATATTTTAATTTTTCATACATATTAAAAAAATTTGCTAGAGACTTAAGGAACGGAATTCACCCATTGCAGTAGGGACTAGCTGCATTTCAATCTATGCATAGGGAGGGTGGACAGTACCAATTGACTTCTGTACAACCACCATGTCAGATAAATGCAGCTCAATTAATAGCTGGCAGTGCTGATCAGTGTATTCTGACAGCGGGGAAGTGTCCCCATCGTAAGGAAATAGCTCATGTGTGGATGGAGAAATCAGGTCAGTTTTTTTGTTCAGCCCATTGGTTGAATGAAAAAAAAAAAATGCTGAATCATCTATTGGCTGCGTAGTTTGAACCCCCAATTGTATATTTTCTGTAAACAGAGACCTGTAGACTAAAGTGGCAATTACAATTTATTATGTTGCATGATGTTTGCTAAACTGGAATTATCGAACGCATATTTTTTTGAAAGATATACACTAAAATGAATTTTAGTACAAATACCATAAAAACACAAATTTTTTGGTGAAACAAAAAAAAAAAAATCAGGGTTGCATCAAGAAAATAGATACCAAACATGTCGAGACTAAAAACTGCATGTATCAAATGGCAAAAAATGACAGTACATAACATTTTTCAGTGGTGATGCTTTAAAAGTCTTTAGGAGCTTATCATTTTAGAGTTAACCATGAATTATGGCCCTCGAACCTCATGTGTGGCCCAATCGCTGCGGGCAGTAAGTGTGTGTTTGCATTTATGTGTATCCATGGGGGGAAATTTATGTGTATCCATGGGGGGAAATTTATGTGTATCCATGGGGGGAAATTTATGTGTATCCATGGGGGGAAATTTATGTGTATCCATGGGGGGAAATTTATGTGTATCCATGGGGGGAAATTTATGTGTATCCATGGGGGGAAATTTCTTTCAATTTCTAATTTATTTTTCTTATTATTTGCAGCAATACGCTTGGTTTATTCACTTGAAACGCTCCAAATTCCTGGTCAGCAAGTGGTTGAAAACAACGTTTTGCCAATGTTCCTGCCTCACCTCTTTCCTCTTCTTGGAGGCAGTAAAGAGCAGATTCTGAGCAGCAGTTGAAGGAGATACGTAATCTTCAAACACATCTAGAACCAGAAACACAACAGGTCATGGACAAGGACAATTAGCGTGGAGCATCACTGTGTGACACATACCCCCCAGTACACAACAAAACCGCCATGTGTGCGAAGGTGCAACATTGAACGAATTGACAGCCTTGCTAGATGTACAGGAAAAAAAAGGCAGAGCAATATTGGACATGGCATTGGAAAAGCAACAAAACAAAACCCATGTATGGGCAGTAGTGCACAAAAAAAAAAAAATGAAACTACATATACAGCCAGCAGTAGTTAGTCACATTCAACTGGACTTGTTTTGTAATGTCGAAGGAACTTACATCAACATTTAAAGCCACACAGGTAGCACTGATCCCTTAATCCAATCACCAAGGCATGTGTCAATGCTGATGATTGTCCACAAACAGGGTGGGAGGTGTGAAAGTTGTGGAACCACTCAGTTCTACTTACATAATCCCATCCTTGGTGGGCAGAAATCTGAACAGCTGGTAATTTTACATGGCTGAAGATGTGAATTGTCAAATCGCTGGGACAGAGATATGAAAACGGCATTATAAATGGAAGACACATGATAGCGAAGATCCCCACCCCTGTTCCAGGATGATTGTACCAGTTTGAAACTTTGCTGTTCTGATTTTAAAAATTCACACCTTCAGCCATGTAAATTGAAGTTTTCACACCTTTGCAGGCTTCTCGACAAAGGACAGGTGTGCTGTGTCAAACACAAACCACAACTATCTACTCTTTGCATGGCTACATGGGAACAGCAGCGGCCACTGTCAGTTTGCCATTAGTTTAAATGGGCTGAGTGGCCGCTACTGATCACATGACCCACTCATTCCAAGAATCTGCCAATCCTTGCTACAGGAATCTGGTGGCTGCAGCTATCCAGCTGTTTGAAGGTGACCTTGTAGACTAACTGCATATACAAGAATATATAAAACCTGTGCTACACAATAATAATTATTTTTGTGAACATAACATTAACAGTTTTGTTAGCTGTGTAAAAAGTTAAAGTAGAAGAGAAGCCAAGTAATAAATCAACATTTAAATGCTCCACTCCCTTGTCTCCCCATGGCCCTGCACATATTTTATAACAAATCACAATATAAATAAAAAAAAAATTTCTATGCGGTTCCATATCTGCAAAGCTCCCATCCCTGCGGCATGTGGCGAAGCTGATGGGAGGGAACTCTCTCTTCCTCCAACCGGGCCTAAAGCAGTGGACACCATTACTACCCCATAGGATTAATTTCTGTTGTCTGCCCACCACGTTACACACAGGACCCAGAGCTTTGCAGTCACATGACCACATACAAAAAAAAAAAACTGTTCGGTAGCTGGTAACAAATTTTCTAGAAGTCTTCCAGAGCAGCATCTGAGATTAGGCTCCTCCCACCCGTGACAGTAAGAATCATCAACCATTATTAAAAAAATGGTCATATACATCTGTCTCAGCATTACAAAAGTAAAAAGCACCAAAGGAAAACCCAGGTATAGTCAGGGACCCCCTAAGGATGTGCCAAAGTTGTGAGGAAGCACTCTGCCGAGAGTAGAGATGTGAGATGTGCTGACTTGGAAGTAGAGATGTGCTGCCTTGGAAGACTTCAAGAAAATTAGTTACCAGGTACCCAACTCTCTTATTTTTTTTTTTGCTCAAGACATCATCCAGGGCAGCATCTCAGAGGACTGGCAAGGAATACTTACTTTGGGGGTCCACAGCCCGAAGGACTGGTCTTGGTTGGACAGGAAGTCTATCCCGTAGTGTTTTACGAAGGTTTTAAAGCTCATCCATGTTGCTGCCCTGCAGATCTAGTTTGGTGTAGCTCCTGATTTATTTGCATAGGAAGATGCCATGATTTCTTTGGGTGGTACGCAATTCTAAAATTTGGAAGGTGTAGATAATTGCAAGTCTGATTCATCCATCTATCTCTGGAGGCTTGTTGTCCCTTTTGGCAACTGAGAGGAGGACGACTAGAGCCAATAACTTCCTCCAGTCTTCTGTTCTCTGCCAATCGGGATATGTAAATATGGATTTTTCAGATCTAGAGTAGACATGAAGGGCTCCTGGCGCGAGGATGTTCCCGATGGAATAAATAGATTCCATCTGGAACCTTTTGTATTTTACAATTTTAAAAATTTGAGGTTTAGAATTAAACATACCCCGCATTATGCAATTTTCTTTCCTTCGACAAGTCGAAGGAAAGAAAATTGCTCTAATCAATCCCACAGGGCTATTGTGTTCTGTGGCTATAGCCACCCTCAGTGATGAGGTGAAAAAACCTGACAGGTTGGTTGTACTGAAGTCAACTGATGGATAGACTTCAGTACAACCAGCCTGTCCATAGACAGATCAAAAGCCCAGGGGAATCCTGCTAAATCAGCCAAATTTCGATCAGTCTATAGCCAGTTCAGGCTGAATTTGCGTAAGGGTTTCCTCTCTGCGAATGTGTGTGAATAGATCACTCTCCCCTCCTCTTGGGGGTACAAACGCAATTACTTGTTCTGCTAGATCGTCCAGTGATGATTGTGGTCCTGCTACTTTTTCTTTGCCACTCATAAGATATGTTAAGTGTCTCCCTGGGAAGATTGAACTGGGGGTGATGGATAGCATTTTAGTGTGTGACTTTCTAGTATGGTGTCAAGGACAAACTTGTTCTCTGCGCTTGTCTGCCATTGTCTTGAGTATGCAGCCTGGCTTCCCCCCACAAGCAGGCAGTTATTGTTTCTTGGGGGTTTAAGGATAAATCCCTCTTTGCTTTTATACATTAGCGCAGGATGACCTGTTCTTGGACTCGTTTTGCTATTTACTGTACTGAGCTTGCAAAGAAAATGGGGTTATTGTTTTGTTTCTTTTTGGGGTGGGGGTGGGGGAGAACACACTTTGTTTCTATCTGCCGACCTGTCCAGTATCGATTTCAGTTTGGCTCAGAACAGTAGTTACCTTGCGAATGGAATCCTGCATAGTTAGGTCTTGGAAGTGGTGCCTCCATTCCAAGCTTTAAACCATAATGCTCTGTGAGCTGAGCTGATGGGGGCCATCGACAGCACTGTTCTTTTCACAGCTTCGACTGAAGTGTCTGCAATAAATGCTGCAGCTTTGTTTAAAGTTGGTAGTGTTTTCAAGAGATCTGCTATGACCGTGCCAGCTTCCAGGTGGGTCTGAAACTGGTTGAGCTAGTGCATAAACATCCAGCTAATGCAATAAGTGGCAATGGGCAGATTGAAATTGGCTGTGCCCTTTTTTACAAGGTCTCTGCTTTTTTGTCCATTGGGTCCCTTAGGGTGTCTGTGTGTTTAAAGGAAAGATCAGGTCCAGGAAAATGACTGGAAAGGTACCACTAGCATTGAACACCTGCATAGTGGAAATTTAAGAAGACAGAGGAAACTGGGCACCCACTGGCATACCTTAGAGCCATCTTAAACATTGCCATCCAAATGTGTTCCTTTAAGCTGCCTGCCCTTGCTCTGGCCCTGCCCCGCCATATGCATAGGTGGGTTTTAGTATTTACCGGCTTGTGCTTGGTCCCTGGTGAGCCACATTGTTGGGGGGAGGCTTTGCATGTTTCAGGTGTCTCATAGTGTTCCAAGTGAGGTCACTCCTGTATCCCAATAGGACCTGCGCCGGAAGTGATTTCAAGCGGGAATAAACCCAGTTTAAAAAAACACTTACATTTCCGGCATGCCGGAAATGCTAACTTTCACATTGGTTGTGCTCTCAACCAAACTTTCAAACCATCCAATGTCTGGTTTCATAACTGATCACATGTGCAGCATTATGGCAGTTGAAGACTCAGAGGCCAAGATGGCAGCTTTCTTGACTAAAAACGATAGAAGGGTTTACTTCCACTTTAACTGGAAAAGCACCTGCAGGGTTGTTTTGCAGGAAGCACATCAGAAGTGATGCAACCAGTGTCTCGAAGCACAGCTGGAAATGGGGATACAGTTCCATGTCCACTCTTATCTCATCTTGCTAACCCCAAATGTCCGCATCGACCATGGAGTAGAAGGTTAAAACTAGGCTGAAGTACTGTGGCTATAAGGAGAGCACCAGGGGAGGCTGTCAAGGCAGCCTGTGGTTGGAGGGATAGCTGCATACCTCCCATTGAAGGAAAAACCTCGGGCTTGTAAGGAGATGAGAGGGAACACCACAAGTGATGTGCCTATAACAAGGTCCTGCCTGGGCAAGCCTGGCCTGCAGTGAGGCCATGGGAAGGCCACCAGACAGGGAGCAACAAGCATGTCGGCCTGGTTGTGAGAAAAAAAAAAGATGTCCTGTTGGTCCGGAGGAAAAAACATAAATTGAGGCACAGAGGTATGTGATGTGTTTCCTGTTACAAGGGGAGGAGCCCCATCTCTCAGATGCTGCTCCAGAAGATGCCGTGATGAAAAAAAAACAAAAAAAAAAAAAAACGCTAAAACAGGCATTATATTGTAATTTGTTATAAAATATATGCAGAGCAATGTGGAAAAAAGGGGAGGGAACATTTAATCGTTACTTTACTACCTTGCCTTTCCTTCTACTTCAAACAAAAACAATGTACTTACCAAACTTCATGCGAATGTACTCGTATGGGTCGTCCTGCCACAAATCCTCATCTTCATCTTTGTAGCACATCAGGGGGAAAATCACCTCTTCGGAAATACTCTTAGAAGCAAGAGGTGGGGCAGAGAGTCCATGTATCAAATTTTTATAATCATTTGTTTGCACTATGTTTAACAAGTGGAGACACTTTGCCAATATTACACTGCAAACTTGTTTGATAATTTTATCTTTTGGAAAAAATTTAGTAGCCCAAGGAGGCAGATCACTTAAATGAATAACTAGCTACTAACTACTACACAGGAGTCTTTTTTTAGGACCCATTCCTGTTATGATGCAATAAAACAAGGGCTTATTGCATTTATGTCACGCATTAACGTGTGCTGCATTAAGGCAACGCATTCATTTAAGTGAGCTGTCAACATAACAGAATGTTTAAAAGAGAAGTATAGATTTTCTTTTTATTTAATAATCATACTAACCTAGGTGGATGCAGCATCAGGCCGATGCTGCATCTGTCCCCCAGCACCTCCAACACTGAGAACTGAGCGATCTACTACCACCGCCATTCGCTCGGTTCTCAGAGCTCCCCCCCTCACTGGAGTGCTTGGCTGCGGAGCGTGTGGGAGTGGCCGGCTCAGCATCTCAACGGCATGCTGAGAGGCCGAGTTGGGTGCTGCCCCGGCATCTGGGTGGATCCCAACCCCATTGCCACAATCTTGCCCAAACTCTGACATCAGCAGACTTCAGCCCGCTGTTTGCTGAAAACAGGTCCCAGGAGTGCAGATTGAACTGCACTCCTGTGGTTCGCCACAGAAGTACAGCCAAATGAGATTTAGTGGTAATTCTCCTTTAAAAGAACATGCAAGCTCCATTTTGCACACAGTATTTTATCTTGTAGTGGGCTGTGGATGTGTGTGGGGTGCCATTCAAAATGAATGGCACTGTAGTAATGTGCATTGCCACAATGCAAAAGTGTGAATGGGCCCTTAAGGGTTCTTTGGCCCCTTAGATGGAACCTCTTCACTTCAGAGACTAAAACGGTTAGGGCTAACACTCAAACACATGCCCCTTTCAACCCAGCTATGTATGATGGTATTCTCACCTGCATGTTCGGCTTCAGAACCTTCCAGGTGACAGCATGGGACACTCCCAGGTTCAGGTAGTTGAGAGTCTGCTGCAAAACCCGTGGGGCCACATACTGCTTTTGTCTGTGCTGCTCCAGGACTTTCAGCAGAACCTGAAGAAACAAAATAATGATGTAGAGCGACAATTCCTCCCAAGTGCAATAACTACTGAGCAAATGTTTATGATGGTCAAATTTATGATCTGCCCGCATTGCATATAGAAGCAGAGACCATGTGAGAACATTGCTAGGACTAAAAGAAGGTATATAATGAAAAAAAAGAAAGGTTTTATTTTTAAAATTTCATTAGCGTGTTGATCAGGGGGAGGGAGGAACCAGCAAAATATTCAGCTTCAATTGCATTTTTCTAATTAGAAAGAAGCGCTTGTCGTTTTGGGGGAGATTTACTAAAACTGGCGTACACAGAGACTGGTGCAGCCGGGCATAGAAGCAATTAGCATCCAGGTTTTAGTGTCAAAGCTTAATTGAACAAGCTGAAGTTGGAAGCCGATTGGCTACCATGCACAGCTGCACCAGATTCTGTGTGCTCCATCCAGTGTTAGCAAATTGCCCCCTTTGTATGCATGCAGCTTATGGTAAAACAAAGAAAACAAAAAGTCACCTGTAATACTCCCATAGCATAAGTTTTCACAAAGAATTCTGAGAACTCTATATATTCCTTGGTGACACTTCCAGGACTTCCATACCTAAAGAATACAAAGCCAAAATCAGTGATAGACACATCTTCCTGCATTTCCAGGCAAGACATGAAGGGAAAAAAATATATATTGTTCAGACTTGAAGCAGACCTAATTTTTGATATATTTTTTCATCTGACAAACACACGCAATGTATCGTATGTGTTTAACATTTCCAGGTATTGCCTCTCACACATTACAGTACTCCTGACAAAGGTTCCATCTGATTTTCTCTCCATCTTTGTTCAGGCATCCACAGCCACCATCTACTTCCTGGACTGAGATGCCAGCTCAGAGATGACACAATCATCTAAAACGTTGATGCCTGTGCAGTTCTTGGCTCTGCTCAACATTGCCTGATACAGATCAGCCCCTGCTGCAGCCTGTAATTTGCTACAAAAACTTATAATCATTGCAGTCTGATCATTGGGGAGGGATGTCTCTCCACTTAAACACAGTCACTGGCCTGGAACTCAAGTTCAGCTTTTAAAAAATAAACTATGTTATTTTATGAAAACTATACTGTTACTGTATGTTGCCAAAAAAAAATTCATGCAGCCCTGTAGGGCTATCAAAAGGTCCATCACTGTAATGTTAAACTGCAGAACCAAAAATGGCTACCTCTACTTCTTACCAAACCAGCCAGCCTTAGCGAGAATCTGCCAAACTAAACATATTGGATCCACTACAGCTCGCTCGCTTTTAAAAAGTGCAAGAGATGTTATGTTCATTTTTATCCAGCCACATGGCAAGTTGCTCTGACATTAAATACACAAAGGAAACTCCTGATCTGCACAATGAATAACTATTCCATTCACACTGTATCAATAATATTATAATGTGCAGGCCTTGTTTACAGCGTAGCTGATGTTTGCTCTCTGGCAACTCCAGCAAATAAGTAGGATTTGGCAGCAGCAGAAAAGAAGGCCTGTATGTACAAGATATACCCTAGGTACTTGCATTTTTGGACATACCATACACGGCCTAAGGTCAGTAACTAGTCGAAAGAGTTAAGCATGAACAGCTTTATAATATGCTGACTTTACCGTTCAAAGAGCCGGGTGATGTTGTGAAGGGCCCACTTCTTGCACTTCCACCAGACTAGCTCTGGACGGTCATCTTCATCCACCTGCAGAGTTTCCTATCAATAGGAGCACAAGATCAGCACAGAAACATTAAAAAAAAAGATATCCCATGTTGGGCTCTGTTCACAACTAGGCATTTTTCTTTTCTTTATTTTTTTTTTTTTATTTTTATTTTTTTTTAAATCAAAACTTTTGACATTGACAAGGAAGGAAGGACAAAAAAAAAAAAAAAAAGTGCTTGTACATTATAAAGTTTGAAGACATAGATCAACATGGGATGTAGGATTAGGACCTGAACGGGATCCTACATCCCATTCAGGCTTTGCCCTTAGGAGAGACGCAGACTACGTGCCATCCTTCAAGGACTAGCTGGCTTGCACACGCTGATTACACCTGGTGCCTGGATTGGCACTGTAACATGTGAGCAATCGCCATTTGTTGTAATTTTTTACCTTAATAAAATGACTACACTATGAAACCTTCCTCTATGTCTCTTGTGGAGTCATTTTTCCCATCCTAGTTTCATCTCGAGGGGCCGGTCGAGTGGAACCATGCTGTCAGTGGAATTAATTGGAATTCCAGAAGTGCTGTTTGACCTTCCTGTAAAAAGTGGTGATCATTTTCTAGCGAGTGGCCACCCATCTATTGAGCACTCCTGGTGAAGAACTAGAAGTTTATTTTTTGAGCATCACATTTTGGTGTTGGGATTCAACACATATGGACTTTCTAGCTTGCTATACTATGTATATTTACAATTAACTTGATTTGTTTTACTGAACATCACTAGAGCCTCAACCTTTAATATATTGTTTGCCCGAGGCAAAACGCCTGTCACTCAAAAAAAGCACACAAGCTTCTTTTTTGGTAGATTACAGGCGTTTTAATTCTTCTACATTGGTGACCTTTTGAACTTAAATACAACTGTACAAAAATGCTGAAAAAACGCCAGAAAAAAATGCCAGGAAAAACACCTGTAAAATACCAACGCCTAGATGTGAACAGAGCCTTAAAGTGGAAGTAAACCCTCCTATCATTTTCACTCAAGGAAGCTGCCATCTTTGGCCTCTATTTAATCTTCAACTGTCATGATGCTACAGATGATCAGTTATGACATCAGCCGTTGGATGGTTTTGACAGTTTGGTTGAGGGCACAACCAATGTGACAGTTACATTCCCAGCGTGCCCAGAAATGGATTTTTTTTTTTTAAAACTGTTAAATCGATGGGTTTACTTCCGTTTCACCTTTCCCTCAAAACTGCCTATGCAGATAAGGGGCATCTATAGATAAGAACAAACTATGCAGCTCTAACTAAAGTTGAATAAAGCCCTTCTTATAGGTGTAGGCCATTTACATACCTTATAAAGTCTGACTGGAATACTCCCAGGATGTTGCTAAATGAGTATTCCATTCAGGCTTCATAAGGTATGTAAATGGCCTACACCTAAAGCAAGGGTATTATTTATATTTAGTCAGAGCTGCACAGTTAGTTGTAATCTACAAACATCCCTTACCTGCATAGCAGAGCTGCACAATTAATCATTAAGAATCTAAATCGCAATCTTTTTCTCTTCCCGATCTTCAAAACAGCATTTCAAGATCTTTCTAACTAGTGCAAAGAGTTCTCGCAGCTGGAAAAAAAATTCAGGCAGCCTGCCAAGTTTTATTACAACACATGAATAAGTAGAAACAAAGTATATTATCAAAGGAAAGAACTCCTGTGTGTAGAGGAAGGCAGTTTAACCATTTAAAGACCAAACCTTTTCTGACAAGTAAAAATCATTATTTTATGCTAGAAAATTACTTGGAGCACCCAAACATGAGATATATAGATATATATATCTATATATCTATGTTTTTTTTAAGCAGAGACCCCCCTCCCGCCGCCCTCCGGTGCTTCTACCGACTCACTGTTGCGATCTGAGTCAGAGAATGGATCCGTCACCCCCAGGTGTTTACCATAGAGATTTCCGGTGGACCAGATGGTCGCCAGAGTCTCTATGATCGTCGGAGGCCCAGCACGATGTTATGACGTCACGCCCGGCCTCTGTATTCAAAAAAACGGCGCCACCTCAGCTGGGAATCCGAGATCGTTTTTTTTTTTTTTTTTATTTCGGGCTTCCCAGCCTAGAGGTGAGATGTGGGGTCTTATTGTAAAAAGCACCGATCATGCCATATCCCTATTACAAGGGATGTTTACATTCCTTGTAATAGGAATAAAAGTGATCACTTTTTTTTCTCTATTTAAAGTGCCCCTGTCCCCGAGTGCTCGCATGCAGAAGCGAACGCATACGTAAGTCCCGCACACATATGAGGTGTCGCCACGAATGTTAGAGCGAGAGAGATAATTCTAGCCCTAGGCCTCCTCTGTAACTGAAAATATGCAACCAGTAAAAAATTTTAAAGCGTCGCATATGGGGATTTTTAAGTATCGAAGTTTGCCGCCATTCCACGAGCGCATGCAATTTTGAAGCGTGACATGTTGGGTATCCATTTACTCTGCATATATAATGTTTGGGGCTTCTATGCAATTTTCTAGCAAAAGATGTTTTACATGTAGGAGAGGAATGTCAGAATTGGCCTGGTTGGTAAGGGGTTAAAATCAAACGCAACATAGTCCTCTGCTTTATTTTTTTTAAATAAATAAATTCCAAGTGTACAGTAATAAGAAGTGAGGGAACATGTGCCCAATGGGTCACAGACGCAGAAATAAAAACCTGACAAATTTTATCACTTTTCCATTTTATCCCAAACTAAAAATATATTTTGGCTGGAAGAAGACCCTAAAAAGTAACTGAAATGTGGAATTTGTGCCCAAACAAAGGCAATCACAGACAAAGGGCAAGTTATCAGTACTGTCTGCGGCCTACCTGAGCTTTCCCCATTGCTGACTTATCATGCCTTGCTCTGCATTATGTCTCTGTGTGGAGACAGCTAACTTGGTAAAGGCAGGGCTTTAATGTCTTGTGTCAGAGCTGCCTCCTGATGACTGGTGATCCAATGACTGGGGGGGGGGGGGGGGATCAAGCAGGAATGTGGGGGGGCCAAAGCAGAAGCAGGTAAATCCTTCCTCTGCAGGTCCTCAGGTACACCCTCCCCTACAGCAAGCAGAACAGTGTGCAGCACAGTAGTGAAATCACCAAATCTCACTCCAAATCTGGAGATATTAGCAGTCAGAGGAAGCAGAGCCTTAGATGATCGCACACTGCAAATACACAGCTATGATGATAAAGTCAAGCAGTTCAAAAAGGTAAATTTTTAAGGCTACACAACTAACATTTTTGATGTTCCCTATAACGCAACAAATTCACCTTTTAAGTTCAGTTTTGTAAATTTATTTTTCATTTTATACTCACAGGAGGAACATCCCGATCAGCAATACTGCTAAATATTCCCATCCACTGTGTCATGGTCTGATTGTTAACCAGCTGGAGCGGGAGAGTGTACTGTAAAGAAATTCATCAATGTAAAATGTGTACACATTGGCATAGTAGGCAATGTACCCAAAGAACATTTTCCTGCAATAAGAAAAAGAAAAAAAAAATGGAGGAGCTTTTTGCATGCTGCCTGCCAAAGCCAGTGGTGGTCCACCCCCCTTCCCATATGATGGGACATTACTGAATGGCAATTTGCCAGAAGGTGAGAAGGTAACTGTTCTGAATTGACACACTTGGCATCTATGCAGAGCAATATTTAAAATATGTTTGGGTGATTACATCACTTTATTTAAAAAGTGCATCTAAATAAAAAAACAAAAATATAGTTGGAGCAAACCCAGGGGCTCTTAACCTGGGGTCCATAGATGAGTTTTAAGGGGTCTATGAGGGTCAGATCAAAAGTAACATTTAAATTCACTATACAGCCCTCCCCTTGTCCCAATCAATGAATTACCATTGAAAGAAATGAAAGAAAATGCACCCTACCATTGCTAATAACGTCAACCACTAAGCAGGCTCTGACTCGCTGGAGCTTCTAATGCACACCAATGCTAATGCCCACAGTGTGCAAGGAGATTAGAGTAAGCAATTTCAGTACAATTATGCTTATCCTTCCATGCTCACCTGGATGAGGGCATAAAATATCTTCAGAATCTGCTTCTGCATCAGCACAGAGTAGTGGGAGGGATCTGGAAGCAGCTGAACAATCTGCTGCTGGAGGCGGGGCAGGAAGATCTGCATGGCGGCGATGAGAGGTGCTCGCTCGTCTGACTTCTTGTACCTGAAAGTAACAGGAAAGGTTTTACGATTAAAAGCGGTCGATTTTCTCAACCCTCCCCCACAATTATCGCAGTTCCTCTCCAGATAATGAACAAAAAAAATTTAAAAAAATTACACTCACTCATAAGTCTTCACCAGCTGGTACAGGCAGAGCAGACTGCCCAGCCAACTGGCTGTGTTCTGTGACTGCAGGTAGAAGCCGATCTTGTCCACCACGCTGGTCCACCGCCCTGGGAAATCGTGTTTAATGATGACGCGTAAACAGAGTGTCAGCTGAGCCCTGCGGCAACATCAGACGCTGTGTTAGTTGATGCATTTACTATTGTATGTTATGGCGACAGATTGGGACATATAAATAAGTAAAAAAAAAGACAATAAGTATAGAAAAATATTACCCTAGAGTACTGTCAGGGAATACAGTTCAAGTGTACACCCAGCAAAAATGAATGTTTACTTAGTTTAGAATAGATCATTAAAGGATTAGAACCCCTGTCAGGTCTTTACTGCTATCTGGGGTTCTGTTAGGTAAGCCATACAGGATTCATTTTTTTTTTTTCATTCAACCGGCAGGTTGAACTAAAAAGAAAAAAAAATGAGCCGATTGCCCCATCGACACATTCGATGTGGATGGGGAAATCCTTCCTGCTGTACTATTGTATTCTGCCGGCAGGGAACCTTTCCATTTGGCAGAATACAATGATCAGTGTTAGTGGCTATAGCTGGCAGCACAGACTGTTTGGGAAAAAACCGACTATGAATTGGTTGTACACAAGTCCATCTGCTAGCCCATACATGTATTAAAAATTAAGCCAGTCCCTGCTGAACCGGCCCGATTTTGATCCATGTATGGCCGGCCTTAGAGAGATTTTCCTCACTTACTGATGTTTTAGTAGACAGGAAGCGAGGGGACCTCTCCTACAGCAACACAGACCGAAATAAAAATGTTTTTCTTTTGGAGAGCAGGGGAACCCCTGCTGAAATATTTTATTTTTAAAAGCATATTAAAAAAAAAAAAATAAACACACACAAGAAGTGACACCAAACAATATGCTGAAAAAGTCAAAGTTAATTAAATGATTTGTAATATAAAATCACACAGAACAGCCAACATCCCCATTTCATCGGGGCTACAAAATAATATAGAACAGGAATCTGCAATTAGCAGACCTCCAGCTGTTGCAAAACTACAATTCCCATCATGCCTCTGCCTCTGGGTGTCATGCTTGTGGCTGTCAGAGTCTTGCTATGCCTCATGGGACTTGTATGTCTGCAACAGCTGGAAGTCTGCTAATTGCATATCCCTGATATAGAAAATGTATCCGTATACATATCGTATATTAACATCTATGTGAATACAAGACCAATTATTACACATTATTATGTGTAGGGGTATATAAACAATATGGATAGACATTTTTTTTTAATGTATATTTTGTAGCTCTGATGAAGTGGGGATGTTAGTCCCTGAAATGCGTTTGTTGTTCCAAGTGATCGTATTACGAGTCATTACTACAACCGGGAGTCTTTCACCATTTGGTTTGGCACTTTGAGTTTTTATGCTTGTAGGGCTGGTTCACACCACAAAAACGCACTCCAGATCTGATCTGGATGTGTTTATGCATGCGCATATTTTTTAACACGTTTAGATGCATTCCAGTGCATTTTTGAAGAGTTTGAGAACGCATTCCAGATGCTTTTTTCCACTGTACTGGTGTCCAGTGTGTTTTTGATTCATTTCAGTGCATTCCAATGCATGTTACCGCGTTCCTGTCCAGTGCAGGATAAATGCAGCATGTTCTACTTTTTTTTTGGAAATCCCTGGAACTGACCGCAATGGTGTGAACTATGCCAGTGGAAACCATATGACCTACTTTCCATTGAACATCGCCTATAAAACAAAATTCCAGCGTTTTTCCATATATACTCAGGATGAGCTCAGGAGAGTTCGCAAACAGAACATGCAGAGCCCGCCAGGAAGTGGGCACTGCACAGCGCTAATCACAGGCAGCGAGGACATTTCCCAATCTCTGCAGCCGCACATCGGAACAATGTCTCACTGCTTGTGATAAGCAATCCACAGTGCCGAATTCCTGGCGGGCTCTGCATGTGCTGCTTGCGAACACGCCTGAGCTCATCTTTAAAATATACTTGCATACAGCATATTTTGTCATTTGTTCCTATGGGAATAATTGCACAGCAGCTGCGGGCCCAGCCACCGCAAATACAGGCTTATTTAATGCTGAATGACCATATACCTGCAAATATATCCACATGAATACTAAATGTATGACAAACTGTAAGATTCTGAACACCTTTTTCAATGCTTTGCTTTTATTTGTAACTAAAAGTGTAGCTGGGCTTTATGTCTATGCATTATCAATAATGTAGAAGTGTAACACATCCAGGTATTTATTCCCCCTTCCCTTTCACAGACATCACAGTATGCTTTTCTCTCCAGGACAATTGGGTTAATTTACTACAATAGGAGAGTGCAAAATCTGGTGAAGTTCTGCATAGAAATCAGCTTCCAGGTTTTATTGTTAATGCGTCATTGAAAAAGCTGAAGTTAGAAGCTGATTGGCTACCATGTACAGCTGCACCAGATTCCGAGTTATCCAGTTTAGTGAATTTCCCCCACTGTCACCTTTGTTCAAGTATCATCCAGGGTTACCAATTAAGACGACTGAGGAAATGCTTCCTTCTGCTTGCAGCAGACTGATGACATCATCTCAGCCTAGGCAAAGTCACTGCTGGAGCTAAAGGATGGCTTTTTAATGAGAAAAGGTGGAGCTTTTCTGAAAAACAACACGGTTGCCGGATATTATGACACGTCAGGAATTTACTTTAAGTGGAGATTTAAAGTTACCAACAAATCCACGTTAAGAGGTGCCTTCTGAGTGTCTAAGCCATGCAGTATTACCAAAAGGGTCTAACAGAGCAAGAGAGTGTGTTCCAGTATATAGGCATAAAACAAAAGAAGTTATTCACTATAGTGATGGTAACAAAATAAAAACAAAAGGAGAAAAGCCCATACCGGGATAATAAAACAGGTTCTTGGTAGGCAGGGGCTACAGGAACAATATGAATCTAAGCTTTGACAAATAAGCAAAGTTACTCCATACCTTACAAGGTCAGGCGAACGGATAATCCCCTCCACAATGTTCTCACGGATTTGCTGGCGGTCATTCTCGTGTATGTTGAATGGGAAGATGACTTCTCCCACCATGGGTTCTCGGTCAGGCCAGTACTGTGTCACCATGTTCTTTAGGTAGATGGCAGCTATGACAGAGGGGGTTATTAAAATGCATCTCAATTACAAGTCAACGTCAATTACCCACTCCGCCTATAATAGAATGACAGCCGAGTGGGCATGCTACCTTCCCGGGTTGATGTCATATGACGCCCTCTCAGGATCATGCAATGCTGGACACTGCAGATGAAAAATTAGTGTACTGGGCTGCTGCCGGTACCATGTGATTGCTGTGACCAATCACAGTAGATCACATGGCAATTGTACACAATGAATGGCTTCCATTCATAGCCAAGTCCTGATCACCTTCCCATAGTAGTACAGTGTCACTATGGTAACACCGTACTGTTCTGGTCACAGTATGTAAAAAAATATATATATATACCCTGTTTCCCCTAAAATAAGACCTAGCGTGATTGTCGACGATGGCTGCAATATAAGCCCTACCCCCCAAATAGGCCCTAGTTAAAGTCCTTCTATGTCTTATTCTCAGGGTAGGGCTTATTTTTGGGGAAAGAGGATGGGGTTTATTTGGGGGGTAGGGCTTATATTGCAGCCATCACCGACACTCATGCTAGGTCTTATTTTAGGGGAAACAGGGTATATTGGCCATGCCTTTTACTAAATACCTTGGACTATCTACTTTCTAAAAAATGGGGGCATTTGAACTGTCCTGCCATTTTCTAGCCTCAAGAAATGTAAGATAAGCCGTCAGTACATCAGGACTGAATGATTTTCAAATATCTATGCCATAGTTTGTCGACTAAGTCTTTTTTTGTTTAGCAAAAATAAAAAAGGCCGGTAATGATTAAATATCACCAAAAGAAAGCTCTATTTGTGGGAAAAAAAATATTAGATGTGGTGGCTGTATTCGTTTTATTTTCTTTGGCTTTTTTCCCTCTGTTTTGTACCTGGTGATCTGGCCAGTAACACACCACCTGTATTAGAGACAATACTCTGAATGAATGAGAACAGGAGGCACAGAAGTATTAGCAGCGTTGACAGTCTGGAGGGGTAGTGTTAAATGTATTAGCAGATTTAGATACACTAAACAAGCCAAACCCCATCTAACACTTTATAATCAGTTACAGAGCACATTGTTTTACCTTGGGTTTTTTTTTTTTAGGTTTTGCAGTAATACATAAAAGCTGATCTGTTAAGTGGTTTGCCTCATCCATGTAACCTGATACATTGTGCTGGAGAGCTTGTGCTATTGAAAAACAGCAGACTTGCTGGCTGGATTACCAGATGAAAATAGAAGAAAGCCTAAAAAGAAAACTAATGCAGCCATCACATCTAAAAATAGGTAAGCTGCAATATAATAAATGTTTGCTTATGGGTTTAATACTTCTTTACCACACAGGAACAAAATGACAAATCCTAGGTATACACTTGCCTGCCTGTCGCACAGGAAACTCCACCTGATCAGACACAATGATTTGCAGCAAAGTGGGAGCAAAGCTGATGATCTTGTAGGACTGGAGAGAAAAGAGAAAAACATTGGAACCACATCAGGAAATGTCTGACATTCTATTATACGTGAAGGAGATCCTCTTTGTGTAAAGCTTAAAACGGAACATTACCCATTACGACTTGTTAAAAAATAAATAAATGTTCTTTAGCAAGGAACATACATACTACATTGATAATTATGTAACCCAAAAAAAGTGTGAGCTGTACATTGCCTCCAGCAATGTTTCTGTTTTTTCTTGCTGGAAGCTGCCGTTTGACTGAAGTCTAGAGACCCTGAGCAGCAATAAATCATAAAGTGGAACTAAACCCATTGATTTAACGGTTTCAAAAAACAGTTATATTCCTGGAATTCCAGGATTGCTAACTGTCAAATTTGCTTGTGTCCTCAACCAAACTGTCAAACCATCAAATGACTGGTGTTTAACTGGCCTTAGGCCAGACTTTCCTCCCTGGGTCAATAAAAATCTATTTTCGGGGCATTGATCGATACCATCTTAGGTCTAGGAAAAAAGTTATATGCACTAGCCTATACCAACGCATAATTTCTATACATTTTGTTATATTTTCCTGTCTCCTATTTTCTCTAGATAGTTTATACATGTATATGTGTTTTCTTGACATTCGCCTAAATCAATACGGTTAACGTATATCTGATTTGTATGTAGTTTTCAACTAAAAAGTTTCTAAATAAAAATTTTACAAAAATGACTGGTGTTTGAACTGATCACATGTGAAGCACCATGGAAGTTGCAGATCAAACAGAAGCAGCTTCCTTAGCTTAAAAATGGAGAGCAACTGAGCATGTGCAGAGGGCGAGGGAGTGTTTTACTGGATTTTACAGTATAGACACTTCTTTTTAATGTTTCACATAGCTATATCTGCAAAAGGGGCCAGCATGAAGTCATCTAGTGGATCCTAATTTTCTGACTGGAGTTCCACTTTAGGCTGGGTTCACACTTATGTGAATTGGATGCAGGTTTCCCCGCATCCAATTTGCATGGCAGGAGACTGTGACTGGCTCTCTATGAAGCTGGTTCATACATGTCCATGGTGGCCGTGGAGCGAGTTGCACAGGGGTCCTGTGTGTCTGGCTGTTTCAGGTCCGAATTCAGGCAAAAATTCGGGCCCGAATCATCCCTGAAATGGAGAACAGGGATGCACCGGACACCGGCTGTGATTCGTATTCGTGTGAATTCAGCCTTAATCACTACATAATTTCTACATACATGAATCCGGGGAAGACATATATGCCCTTTAAAGATATAGGTTCTGCACCCTATAGAGAAGTGTATATTTATACAAGCATATAAAGCTCTGGGGAGATACAAGAGGATTTACACACCAAGGCCATTTTATCTGTCGCCTTAAATCCATCCATCTCTGTCAAAAATTATCATTCTCTCTAAAGCCACAGAAGACTGGGGGGGGGGGGCATAATGTAATTAGCCCCAGGGGTGCAGAATGATGTACCCCCTCCTTTACACTACCATGCCTGGGCTGTGGGAGAATTATGTACCCCTTATACTACATCACTTATCCTGTCTCCATTGGTGTGGGAGGCAGGATAATGTACATTTTCTTTACCACTAAGCAAGGAAGAACGAGGTGCCCCTTCTCTACACTATCACTCCTGGGCATGAATGAGGGGGGGGGGGACAAATTGTGCACCCCCCCCCCCATTACCCTATCAGAATTAAGGACTCCTATCACTACTATCCCTAAAGGCGGGTGGTGGGGGATAATGTACCTCTCCCTTACACCATTACCCCCTGTGGGGGGAGAAGAATGATGTACCCTTCCCTTTACACTTTTACTCCTGGCAAAGGAGTATGATGTACCCCCTCCTCAACACTATTACCCCTGGGGAGGGGGGGGACAGAATGATGTACCCCCTCCCTAACACTATTACCCCTAGGGTGGTAGGGGATAGAATGATGTACCCCCTCCCTAACACTATTACCCCTAGGGTGGTAGGGGATAGAATGATGTACCCCCTCACTAACACTATTACCCCATAGGGTGGTAGGGGACAGAATGGTGTACCCCCTCCCTAACACTATTACCCCTAGGGTGGTAAAGATGGTGTATCCCTCCCTTATACTATTATCCCTGGGTTAGGGGTAGTACCCTTTGGTGAGAGAAGACTGATGTACCCCTCCTTTACTCTAATACCCCTCCCTCACACTACTACCCCTGGAGGGGGGGGGTGAATAATGATGTACCCCTTCTTCACACTACTACCCCTGGAGGGGGGCTGAAGAATGATGCACCCCTCCCTCACACTACTATCCCTAAAGGGGGGGGGGAATGATGTAACCCTCCCTCACACTACTACCTCTGGAGGGGGGTGAAGAATGATGTACCCCTGCCTTACACTATCACCCCTGGAGGGGGGGTGAAGAATGATGTATCCCTCCCTCACACTACTACCCCTGGAGGGGGGTGAAAATGATGTACCCCTCCATCACACTACTACCTCTAAAGGGGGGTGAAGAATGATGTACCCCTGCCTTACACTATCACCCCTGGAGGGGGGGGGGGGTGAAGAATGATGTATCCCTCCCTTACACTACTATCCCTAAAGGAGGGGGGGGGAGAATGATGTACCCCTCCCTCACACTACTACCTCTGGAGGGGGGTGAAGAATGATGTACCCCTGCCTTACACTATCACCCCTGGAGGGGGGGGGGGAAGAATGATGTATCCCTCCCTCACACTACTACCCCTGGAGGGGGGTGAAAATGATGTACCCCTCCATCACACTACTACCTCTAAAGGGGGGGTGAAGAATGATGTACCCCTCCCTCACACTACTACCCCTGGAGGGGGGTGAAGAATGATGTACCCCTCCCTCACACTACTACCCCTGGAGGGGGGTGAAGAATGATGTATCCCTCCCTTACACTACTATCCCTAAAGAGGGGGGGGGGGTGATGTATCCCTCCCTCACACTACTACCCCTGGGGGTGAAGAATGATGTACCCCTCCATCACACTACTACCCCTGGAGGGAGGGGGAGTGAAGAATGATGTATCACTTCCCTCACACTACTACCCCGTGGGGGGGGGGTGAAGAATGATGTACCCCTCCCTTACACAGTTATCCCTGGAGGGGGATGAAGAATGATTTACCCCTTCCTTACACTATAACCCCTGGAGGGGGGGTGAAGAATGATGTACCCCTCCCTTACACTACTACCCCTGGAGGGGGTGAAAACTGATGTACCCCTCCCTCACACTGTTATTCCTGGAGAGGGGGTGAAGAAAGATGTACCCCTCCCTTACACTACTATCCCTAAAGGGGGGGGGGTGAAGAATGACTACTACCCCTGGAGGAGGGTAAATAATGATGTACCCCTCCCTCGCACTACTACCTCTGGAGGGGGGTGAAGAATGATGTACCCTTCCCTTACACTATCACCCCTGGAGGGGGGGGTGAAGAATAATGTATCCCTCCCTCACACTACTACCCCTGGGGGGGGTGAAGAATGATGTACCCCTCCATCACACTACTACCCCTGGAAGGAGGGGGAGTGAAGAATGATGTATCCCTTCCCTCACACTACTACCCCGGTGGGGGGGAGGGGGGTGAAGAATGATGTACCCCTCCCTTACACAGTTATCCCTGGAGGGGGATGAAGAATGATTTACCCCTTCCTTACACTATAACCCCTGGAGGGGGTGAAGAATGATGTACCCCTCCCTTACACTACTACCCCTGGAGGAGGGTGAACAATGATGTACCCCTCCCTCACACTGTTATTCCTGGAGAGGGGGGGGGGGGGTGAAGAAAGATGTACCCCTCCCTTACACTACTACCCCTAAAGGGGGGGGGTGAAGAATGATGTACCTATGGGGGGCATACTATTGTATATTTTTATCCCTTGGGGGCAGAATGCTGTACTCCTCCCTACCACTGTCATCCCATGTAATAACAGTATTACCCCAGGATGGTGTCAGCCCAGTAAGTGCCCCCACCTGGTTGAGCTCATTCTCGGCCGCCAGCCTCATCTTGGGGTCTATGGTCCCCCGCAGGGCCTGGATGATCCGGTTCGGATCCATTGCTGAGAGAATCAGAGCTGATCACTCGGCTCAACAGCAGATGCCGGGCATCAAGATGTCACTTTACGACCAGACTCCTCACACTGCTGCCGCAAAGTATCGCGCCGTACGGAATCCATTAGACGCTCCTGGCGGCCATACTGTACGGAGGAGCATGCGCAGTACGAGCCAGTGAAGCCAGAACGGGGTGCGGGAGGGGTGGTTTTGTACAGAATGAGGTCACTGTACGGAGCGAGATGTCACTGAAGAAATTGTGACATTGTCAGTGTGTGTGCGGAATACTTTCATTCTGTGATACAAAGTATAAGGGGGAGAAGAATTATGCTCACAGTGGTGTCATTTCTGTTTGTGACTTAAAGAGCAACCAAGTGGTGATTGGTGCTCAAAATATTTTTTTTTGGGGGGGGGGCACAAACAAACTGAAAAAAATACTCAGAAAAATACTGACCCCCAATCAATTGCAGCCTCACTGTGCCCATCGTATGCAGCCACAGTTGCTTGTCAAATGCAGCCACTTGGGCCCATCAAATGCAGCCACTTGTGCCCATCAAACGCAGCCACTTGTGCCCATCATATGACGCCACTTGGGCCCAATAAATACAGCCACTTGTACCAATCAAATGCAGCCACTTGTGCCAATAAAGTGCAGCCATCTGTGCCCATCGTATGTAGCCACTTGTGCCCGTCATATGCAGCCACTTGTGCCCCATCATATGCAGCCACTTGTGCCCATCATATGACGCCACTTGGGCCCAATAAATACAGCCACTTGTACCAATCAAATGCAGCCACTTGGGCCAATAAAATGCAGCCATTTGTGCCCATCGTATGTAGCCGCTTGTGCCCCATCATATGCAGCCACTTGTGCCCGTCATATGCAGCCACTTGTGCCCCATCATATGCAGCCACTTGTGCCCATCATATTTAGCCACTTGTGCCCTATCATATGCAGCCACTTGTGCCCATCAAATGCAGCCACTTGTGCCCATCATATGACGCCACTTGGGCCCAATAAATACAGCCACTTGTACCAATCAAATGCAGCCAACTGTGCCCGTCATATGCAGCCACTTGTGCCCCATCATATGCAGCCATTTGTGACCATCATATGCAGCAATTTGTGCCTGTCATATGCAGCCACTTGTGCCCATCATATGCAGCCACTTGTGCCGATCAAATGCAGCCACTTGTGCCCATCATATGCAGCCACTTGGGCCCAGTAAATACAGCCACCTGTGCCAATCAAATGCAGCCACTTGTACCAATAAAATGCAGCCACTTATGCCCATCATTTGCAGACACTTGTGTCAAACAAATTCAGACACTTGTGCCAATCAAATGCAGCCACTTGTGCCCATCATATGCAGCCACTTGGGCCCAGTAAATACAGCCACCTGTGCCAATCAAATGCAGCCACTTGTACCAATAAAATGCAGCCACTTATGCCCATCATTTGCAGACACTTGTGTCAAACAAATTCAGACACTTGTGCCAATCAAATGCAGCCACTTGTGCCCATCATATGTAGCCACTTATGCCCATCAAATGCAGCCACTTGTGCCCGTCAAATGCAGCCACTTGTGCCCGTCAAATGCAGCCACTTGTGCCAATCAAATGCAGCCACTTGTGCCAATCAAATGCAGTTACTTGAACCAATCAAATGCATTCACTTGTGCCCTTCATGTGCAGCCATTTGTGCCCATCAAATGCAGCGACTTGTGCCCGTCAAATGCAGCCACTTGTGCCCATCAAATGCAGGTAGGCGCGTCCCCCGACTTGGCTGTCACTTCTCTAACCCCCCTCCCCCACGGCCTGTCCGGCGGCACTTACCGCTCGTGTGGCAGGGCTTTCCTCCTTGGTGGCTCTCCTCTTTGGCTGCTCTCCTCAGCAGGAAATGGGGGCTGTGGCTCCTGTGTCCGTTCGGCTCCTCGGGCTTCCTCTGCCGTGTCTCCTCTTCTGCCAAAGCATTAGTCATCCAATAGGATCACTTAATGCTTTGGCCAATCAAGAGACAGGTCTCACTGACCTGCCTGCTGATTGTCAGGGAGGAATGTTAGGCCCCTTTCACACAGCGGCGTCGGCGGTAAAGCGTTGCTTTACCGTAGTTTTTGCCTGCTAGTGGGGTGGTTTTACCCCCGCTAGCGGCCAAAAAAGGGTTAAAACTGCCCACAGTATATGGCGGCGGTATAGCCGCGCTGCCCCATTGATTTCAATGGGTAGGAGCGGTGAATACACCGCTCCTTAACCGCTCCAAAGATGCTGCTAGCAGGACTTTTTTCACCGTCCTGCTAGCGCACCACTCCAGTGTGAGAGCCCTCCGGCTTTCACACTGAAGTAGCCGTTTTTTTTTTCAGGTGCTATACAGGCGCTATTTTTAAAAAACGCCTCAGTGTGAAAGGGGCCTTAGTGTGAAAATAGCAAAAATGTATTTGCTATGCCACACAACATGGTGGGATTGGGACGCAGTGCTTTGCGCCCTGAGCCCACCCTATTTTTGAACCTAGTCTGAAAGGGGCCAGGCACAAGAATAGGGAGGGTGGCGGAGGTGTCGGGGGGGGCGGCGCCCGTGTGCCCACAAAGCACGGGCCACCACTGACCCATAGCAAATAAAAAATTACGTTTGAAGCACCCTCTACCTAAAGGTGCTAGAGTAGGATTTTTCTAAGCAGAGGGCTCAGATGCAGGTAAATTTAGCCAGGCCTGTTCTTTAGGCTGGGCCTAGTTGTTGTGATTTGAACCTGGGAGTGTTCGGTGTAGTGGGGGGTGTGGCCACCTGTACTCTGGCTCAGAGATTCCTCCTTTGCTTTCAGATGGATGGTTCTGGAAGAGAGGTTGGACTTGAGACCTGAGTGGCAGGCAGCTCATGTGAGGAGCCCTGATAAATTATCTTTCTGTATTGGCAGGGGGCACGGGGCAGACCTCTCATATAAGCTGGGGTCACATGCTTCCAGGGGGAGTCTGAAAAGTAGATACAGATAATGGAGTACTGAGTTGCTGTTCTGGGCATCCCCACGTGGGGATGCGCCGAGTGCAGAGGAGGCATGGAGGAACTGCCAGGAGGGCACTTATGATAAAGATCTTCATCCTTACTGGGCACTTAAACCCCCCTCCTGCCCAGACCAATTATCAGCTTTCAGCGCTGATGCACTTTGAATTACATTTACAATTGCGCGGCCATACAATACTGTACCCAAATTACATTTTTATAATTTTTTTCCCACAAATAGAGCTTTTTTTTGGTGGTATTTAATTACAGCTGGGAGTTTTATTTTTTGCTAAACAAACAAAAAAAGATGCAAAATAAAAAATCATGTTTAATAGTTTGTTCTAAAATTTTGCAAACAGGTAATTTTTCTCCTTCATTGAAATGCGCTGATGAGGCGGCGCTGGTGGGCACTGATAGGCACAGTTAAGGCGGCACTGAGTACTGATGGGCACAGATAAGGCGGCAAGGATGGGCACAGATAAGATGGCACTGATGGGTGGCATGGATGGGCACTGATAGGTACCACTGATTGATGGGCACTGATAGGTGGCACTGATGGGCACTGGTACATGACACTGATGAGCACAGATATGTGGCACTGAGGTGCAGCACTGTGTGTGCGAGGCAGATTGTGGGCACTGATAGGTGGCACTGTGGGCACTGATGGGTGGCACTATGGGCACTGATGGGCTGTCCCCAGCTCACATATTTTAGGTGGCACTGGCAGGGGGCAGGTGTGCACTGATGAGCTGTCCCCAGCTCACCGTGATCGGGACTGATGTCCCGATCACGGCCGCCGGTGATCGGCTTTTTTTTTCTCCTCGCGCTATCGGCGCGAGGAGGAAAAATAGCCGATTACCGGCTCTGTTGTGATCACATGATCAGCTGTCATTGGCTGACAGCTGATCATGTGGTAAGGGGTCGGGATCGACCCCTTGCTCCGATCCATGATCAGGCGAGTCTCATAGACTCGCTGATCACAGAGCGCGCCCCTCAGGGGGGCGCGCAGGCCGCTCGTGCATGGGACGACGTCAATAGACGTCGTTCCGGCAAAGCAGGTCCGCGCTGTAGCCGTCATTCGGCTATAGCGCGGATCTCAAGAAGTTAAAGAAGTATCAAGCTGCTGTGACTGGGGAACACAGGACTTGCATGCTGCAGGAGATCTGGAAGGAAGAAGTAGCTGTCAAGCGGAGGAGAATAGAGCAGCATTCTGTGACCTGGGACACAAAACTATTATGCTCCTAAAAGAAAGGTCAGTGTAGAATGCCGTGGCTGGGGAACACAGCGTTGATAGTCCTGGACTGGCTGAAAGCAGTGGTCCACTCACTGCCATGTGTAAAGTCATCGTGTGTAGATACCATGTCATCTCCAACCTGGTTAGCACAATTCCAAAGACTATGTGGCTGTCTGATTCTGCGGGTCATCGGGGAGAAGCTGGCTGGCTCTTTGATTCACATGGACAATCCCATCATGGTCAGCAACGAGAAATTATTCAGAGTGATTCTTCTTTGTTCAAATGGAAGGAAGAAGTAGAATGTTTTGCAGTAAGGATTTGTACAAGGAAAGTAGAATGAATAGTCTGCAGAAGTTATTCAAATAGAAGAGACTGAGGTGCAAGCAGTGTATCCAGTTTTTTTGCAAGGCCACGGCCACTGAATAACTACTACTACTATGCAATGTGCTAAATATTATGGATATCTCATGTCACCCTTTTTCCTAAGTTCAAGTAACATCCCACAATAAAAGCAACAAAACCGTGAAATTGACTGTTCTTTGAGTCTGTTGATCGTGGGGTGGATGGTAGCAAGGTGATTGGCTGATTGCTAAGTAACCAGTAACCAAATCAGCATCCCTTACGAGGGTACCGCTACATGTTTTTTTAGCAAGGAACATCCAGCCTGGGTTCACACTAGATGTGGTGCGAATTCACAGAAAAACGCATCTAAATGGCAACCCATCCCAATTGCACAATCAGATTGCATGGGTGTGAACACTCATGCGATTCGATTCTGGTGCGGACAAAAAAGGGATCCTGCACCAGTTTGATGTGAATATGGTGTGCGATTTCAACCATACAAATCCATGGCTCAGTTTGCACCCCAGGGACACAGCATCTAATTCGCACAAGAATGTGCTGAGATTTCTGTGACTGTGAACTCAGGTGCACTCCACATTAATAATTCTGCTATCAAAATTAGTGTGTGCTGTAAATTTCATCCAGCATTGCTTCTGTGCAGTCATTTTGCTGAAGACTAGAGCCTCTGAGCAGCAGTAAATCATAAAGCAGAACTAAACCCATCAGTTTAATGGTTTCAAAAAACAGTTACATACCTGGAACACTGGTGTTCTGTCAGATAGCTGCTACCCATCACAAAGCCGCTACCTGGCCTACTGCGCATGCCCAATGCGCAGTCGAAGTGACGTTGCCTCACAGCCATCTTGGAACATCCGCACTTGTCCGCAGTAAGCCTGGAGTTAGAAGTCTTGCTTTACACAGTTATTTTTAACAGTAAACTCAGCTTATATAGTGAAATGCAGTATTTAGAAGTCTATAACTCTGTTTTGATGTTTAATTTTAAAAGCAGCGGTGTTCAGTCACATCAGCAAATATGTGAGATCAGCAGGCTTGCTGCTGCTTTTAACATTCAAGTGCACTCCGCAGCCGCCCCGGAGATATGTGAACCGGCTCCTTAGGGAGCCAGTCACATTCTCCTACTATGCGAATTAGATGCGGCGAAACGCACATCTAATTCACATAGGTATGAACAGGTGCTAAATGTTTTTTTTCTTTGTCTGAATTTCTCACTTCCTGTTTCTCCTCAGTAAACTTCACTCCATCATCGGAGTGGTGTTTAGTCAGCCAGAACAGCTTTCTGAACATAAAAGGGGAAAACACTGCGCTATAGTTTGTGAAAAGATGGCCACAACAGCCAAAACAGCAGCCAACACTAAAAACAAACAAAGTTCAACAGATAAAATAATAAAAACAGTGTAGCGCTTCAATAATAATAAGTGTAATCAACACAAATTATAAAAATAATAATAGCAAAACAAAAATCGCACAAAACTAAATGCCTGAAAGTAAAAGTCCAACATAAGGCACTCATTCCACTATGTTGATGGCATAGGAGTGGCCAAACCGTCACATGGAAGGAAAATGGTGTACTGGACGAATATGTTCATGCAGGTAGACTTGATTGTAAACATCAGTGAATAGTAGATAAATACTTCTTACCGGAACAGTTGGACTCACACAGTCATATGACGGCTGAGTCTGGAAGGCTTGGGGTCACAGTCAAGGACCAAGGAGTGTGAGGAGAGAGGTCAGTTGAGCTAGTGGAGGAGCTCCAGGCGGTTGTAGGCTCAAAGATGGATCCTTTCAGATGGAACATCAAAGGTCGAAATAATCAAGCTCAAACGCAGCCCGTTGGACCAATACTCCAGCCTCCCCCGAATGGGGAGGGGGGTGTTTGTAAAGTTTTAAACCAAAACCATGGAGAAAAGGGAAAAGAAAAAAAGGCTCCACATGGTGCGGGTCAAACGATATAAAAACGTTGGTTTATTGAAGTCAAAAGGTAATAAATGACTTAGTGATCACATAAAAAAACGAAATGAACTTAAAAGCAATGTGGGGTACCAACAGCTCGCCCGACGCGTTTCGACATATGTGTCTTCAACTGGCATGCCCCAGTTGAAGACACATATGTCGAAACGCGTCGGGCGAGCTGTTGGTACCCCACATTGCTTTTAAGTTCATTTCGTTTTTTTATGTGATCACTAAGTCATTTATTACCTTTTGACTTCAATAAACCAACGTTTTTATATCGTTTGACCCGCACCATGTGGAGCCTTTTTTTCTTTTCCCTTTTCTCCATGGTTTTGGTTTAAAACTTTACAAACACCCCCCTCCCCATTCGGGGGAGGCTGGAGTATTGGTCCAACGGGCTGCGTTTGAGCTTGATTATTTCGACCTTTGATGTTCCATCTGAAAGGATCCATCTTTGAGCCTACAACCGCCTGGAGCTCCTCCACTAGCTCAACTGACCTCTCTCCTCACACTCCTTGGTCCTTGACTGTGACCCCAAGCCTTCCAGACTCAGCCGTCATATGACTGTGTGAGTCCAACTGTTCCGGTAAGAAGTATTTATCTACTATTCACTGATGTTTACAATCAAGTCTACCTGCATGAACATATTCGTCCAGTACACCATTTTCCTTCCATGTGACGGTTTGGCCACTCCTATGCCATCAACATAGTGGAATGAGTGCCTTATGTTGGACTTTTACTTTCAGGCATTTAGTTTTGTGCGATTTTTGTTTTGCTATTATTATTTTTATAATTTGTGTTGATTACACTTATTATTATTGAAGCGCTACACTGTTTTTATTATTTTATCTGTTGAGCTTTCTGAACAGCTTACTGAGGATGAACAGGAAGTGAGAAATTCAGACAAAGAAAACAAAGAAAAAAACATTTAGAAGGGAAATCGAAGGAAAAGGTAAGTGAACCAAAAATTCACTAGCTTAAAGGAACCTATTTAGAAAATAAAAAACAAAACTTTACAACCCCTTTAAAGCGGAATTAAACCCTCCTATCCTTTACAGCCAAGAAAGTGGCTTCTGTTTGATCTGCAACTGCCATGGAGCTGCACATGCGGTCATTTATGACATCAGCCCTTTGATGGCTTGACAGTTTGGTTGAGGACACAAGCAAATGTGACAGTTAGCAATCCCGGCATTCCAGGAATGTATCTGCTTTTATTTTAAACCCATAAACTGTTGTGTTTAGTTCCGCTTTATTATTTACTGCTGTTCAGGGGCTCTGGGCTTCAGCAAAATGTCAGCCTTCAGGAAGAAGAAACAGGAGCAATGCTGGAGGCAATTTACAGCACACACTAATTTTGGTAGAATAATTATTAATGTGGAATGTATGTTCCTTGCTAAAGAACATTATTTTTTTTATCAAATTGTTATGAGTAAAGATCTGATTTAATTCTGCTTTAAAGTGATACTAAAGTCTTGTTTTCTATTTTTATTTTTTTGTTAAATTATTTATTTATTTATTGTTTATACTTACCTCCTCTGTGCAGTGGTTTTGCACAGATCAGCTCGGATCCTGCTCTTTTTCAGGTCCCTCTCCAGGGCTCCTCCTGTTAATTGCCCCCCCCCCCCCCAGCAAGCAGCGTGCTATGGGGCACCCAACCCGCTGCACTGTGTGTCCATTCAGACACAAAGCCACGGCCCCCTCTCTATCCTCATTGGCTCGCTGACTTTGATTGCCAGCAGCGGGAGCCAATGCTGCTTCGCTGCTGTCTCAGCCAATAAGGAGGGCGAGTCCCGGGCAACCAAGTCTCTTGTGCAACATTGCTGGATCATGATGGGGCTCAGGTAAGTATTAGGGGGGCTGCTGCACACAGAAGGCTTTTTATCTTAATGCGTAGAATGCATTAAAGCGGTTGTATACCGCTAGATGTTTTTCTTTTCCCCTGCAAGATAAAGTCATAATGTACTAGTATGCTTCGTTTGTTTTTCAAAAAGAATTCCAACATGCCCAATCACTTAAATTTGATGGGCGCGGCCCACTAATGGTGCAAAATTCCAACGAAAATTCTTAGATAACATTTTTAAAAGATTTAGATTTTCGAAATTCTTCCAGCAATTCGACCCATATATGGCCAGCCTTAAGTTCCACTTTAATGTCAGGGACACCTCCGCCTATTCTTGTATAGGTGTTACAACGGCGGGATATGGGGATCCCAAAACAGGTTAACCAACAGAAATAAAACCTCACAGAAATTTTTACTCTTCTTCATTGTAGTAAAAAAGGGTATTATAGGCTTCCATTATATGTATATTTAAAGTAGAAAAAACTAAGTAGAATAATAAAAGGGTGTCTCTTCCTATATATGGGAAGCTCTCTGATCCACCGGCGTTGCTGTCAAACACTCACTTTTTTATTTGAACACAAAACACTTCCAGACGTGTGTGTTGCTATGGCCATTTGTATTGTCTTGATAACAATAATATAGAGTTAGGTTTGGTAAGAGCATATGTTTACAGAGGCCCTTCCCCCTCCATTGATATGTAAATTAACCAGATGGATAGGTTTTGGAGTTGAACAGAGGAACTGGTAAATGCAGGAAATGGGTGGGAAGGGCTTGGGGAGAGTTGGAAAGAAACATGTGTTTGGACAAGAGAGTTGTGTTTGGAAGGACAAAGAGGAAGACATGGCTGCCGGAAGCTGGATAACTTCGGAGACGCTTTTGTGAGTTGGACTCTGAGCAAGGAACCATGAAGGACATACTGACCCCTAAGTTGAGTAACTATTTAGTTTACTTAATGTGTACATATTGTACATGCTTATATTTGTAGGCATATTTTGTAAGCTATACATTGTTGTTCTGTCCGCCAGATGTTTATGCTGGTTATTTGTACCTGTGTTGTTAAATTTACATGTAAAGCCGCGTACACACGGGCGGACTGTCTGTCCAACTTAGTCCGCCGAAACACATTTCAGCGGACAGTCCGCTCGTGTGTGGGCATCAGCGGACTTTTTCAGCGTGCAGTCTGACGGACTAAGTATTTCGTAATTTCTGTAATATTGTCCGTCCAACTTTGGTTTCAGCGGACAGTCCGCTCGTGAGTAGGCTAGTTGGACGGACTAAGTATGGCGCATGCTCAGAAAGGATTTACACGGCGAAAGGTTGCATTGCTGTGTATTGGACGTCCTATTTCTAGTCCCGTCGTACGTGCTGTACACGTCATCGCGCAAGCTTTCGATGGACTGTTTGTTCATCGTGTGTGGTCAAGTCCGTTCATTCGAAAGTAGGACGGACTGTCCGTCCGTGTGTACGCGGCTTAAGATGTGTAATTTACATAAGACAATCGTATGTGGTGTGCAGGCTCCATCTAGCGTTGTTTTTTGGTATTGCTGCAGTTGTTCTGTTTATTAGATTTACTGTATCTGTAGTTAAGGAAATTGTTAGTACGCAGGTAATTCTGGGTAGAATCTTCACAGCAAGTGAAGCAGCAACCATTCTTTGAGAAGATACGCAGGAAGCAAAACATGTATTTCTCAATCTATCGAAATCTCCCACTTAAAAGTACGTATTTACTATCATATCTTGTATTGTATATCGTTGTTTCTGCAATGTATGCTGTATTGTATGCAATATTGTACTTATTGAGGTCTGTTTCTATTATTTTGTCGTTTTACCTGGCTTGTTCTAATAAAATTGTGATCAAAGAAATATGGTATCTGAAGTTATTGGGACAAGAATGTTTAGCTATATATCCTTGAGACAGAACAGTTGTGTTGTATTGTGCATCCTACAGTTTATATGCAGATTTTTCCCTGTTTAGTAAAGCATTGATAAACTTCAGAAGTCTAAGCTTCCTTGGTTTTACCACAAGAACTTAAAGAGGGATTCCACCAAAAAAAAAATATTAAAAGCCAGCAGCTATAAATACTACAGCTGCTGACTTTTAATAAATGGACACTCACCTGTCCCGGGTTCCAGCGATGCCGGCAGCCGAGGCCGATCGATCGCTCGGCTCTCGGCTGCTGCCGCCACCATTCTAGGTGAGGGAATCAGGAAGTGAAGCGAATCGGCTTCACTTCCCGGTTCCCTACTGCGCATGCGCGAGTCGCGCAGCGCAATAGGAAATCTCCGCGCTGTCACTGGGACCCGTGTGTGTCCCAGCAGACAGCGCGGCAGGGCAGGAAATGGCGTAGACTCCCACGGGAGTCTATGCCCGGAAGTGGGTGTAAATACCTGTCTTTGACAGGTATCTCCACCCCCCTCCCCCCTGAAAGGTGTCAATTGTGACACCGGAGGGGGGGAGGGATCCGATCAGCGGAGGTTCCACTTTAGGGTGGAATCCCGCTTTAAAGTGGTTGTAAACCCTTACAAACCACTTTGACCTACAGGTAAGCCTAGATTAAGGCTTACCTGTAGGTCCAAGAAATATCTCCTAAACCTATACGGTTTAGGAGCTATTTACCTGAAGACAGCCATGCGCCATAGACAGTGGCGCGCAGGCGCACTGGGTAAGCCGCAGATTACGGCGATATGCCGCGAGTGTTGGCTCCCATGTGCATGCGCGGGAGTGACGTCATTGCTGCTCCGGCGAATCACAGCGCCGGAGCAGCGAGACCCACGGAGACCCACCAAGATGGACGCTCGGAACTACAGGGGACAGCGGTGACTTCGCTGGCTCCTGTGTCAGGTAAGTGACACATAATGGACTACTATGCGATGCATAGTAGACCATTATGCTTTACCTTTGCAGGGAATCAAAGAGGAAGTAAACCCATCAGGGTTTACTTCCTCTTTAATAGATAGATGGAAAGCATTACAATGGTGGCTCGTGGCCTGGATTTGTGCCAAAATTTCAACTGAAGCATGAATGTTTTCTGTGGTGTGTTTTGTTGCTTGTGCTGGGGAAGATGCTGTGTACACTGTTTAGAAAGAGTAAGGCTGCAAAGGTTTCTGGTGTCCAGGAGGACTTGAAGGCGTGCACCCTACCTATCTGGGCCAGAAATAGTGGATGTCTGTTGCAAAGGAGCTGGCTGGATATGCTTCTCCTCTGAACAGAGCTTGGGCGTCTCTGATCTTTCCTCAGATTTTAGTCTCAAAATTTTGGGTTCACTAAGGGAGAGATGTGGGCAGTTGCTGTATTTGGTTTGCACTTTCTGCATGCACTACATATTGAATCTGAAAAGAGGGAAAAGGCAGAATTAGAAATAGATTTACTGAAGGAGCAGCTTACAGTAGCATCTGAGCGGGTAAATGGAATCGCCATTTATTTATAAACAATTTTGTCATGATTATCAAAATTGTATTCTGATTAAGCAAGTGTATTTGTTTCAAATACACAGGATGTGTTTTCAAAGCTGTCTTGATAGTGTCCAAATGCCAATCACACCCCCAGCTGTGAATGGCATTTTCCCAGAGAATCTGGAAGTGACACCTAGGTGCGAAATGACCATCCCTGTGTGAATATAAATACAATTACAACTTGATCAGACATTCAAAGAGACGCACAAGACTTCCCCCCCCCCCCCCCTTTTTAGAATGTATAAATATAGTCAGATGCCTAGCTTGTCCCAGAACAACATATTTGAATGTATACCATGCACTGTACAAAGTTTGTTCTCCCTGCCTATGGCTAAAACCATAGGCTTGTATATTAAATACATCTTTAATAATGTGGTTCAGCAGTCAACATGTTATTGGAATCCCCTAAATTCTCTGGTTTCCATGTCACATCCAAGAGTTTGGAATAAAGTGCAAGCAAGGCAAAAGATTTAGAAAGGAGGGTAATCAAAGTTAAACCTGCAGTGGCTTCAAAGTGTGTTCAAACCCATGTAGGCTGAGCTGAGGATTTTAATGAGCGGTGTGCAGCCCTCATGAACAAGTCTAATGATGCTCTAACAAAGGACAAAGGCCCAAAGTCTGTAAGCAGAAGTAGGACATGTGCCACTGTTACTTCTCATAACCAGGAAGCAGAGGAATTGATCAGCTCAAATGACAGAGTTGATTCAGATACAAGGAAGGCAAGGCCTATGATCTCCAGGAGACACATGTGGATTGACTTACTTAAAGCGGACCTCCACCCTGAAGTGGAAGTTCCGCTCATCTGATCCCCCCCCTCCGGTTCCACAATTGCCACCTTTCAGGGGGGAGGGGGTGCAGAGTGGGTCCAGGTATCTGCACCCACTTCCGGGACCAGCTAGCTGCAGATGCCCTGCCAACCCCCCCCCCCCCCCCCCCCCGTTGTGTTCTGGGAAACACACAGTTCCCAGGACACACCAGGGACCAGTGGAGACGCGCAGTGTGGCTCGCCCATGCGCAGTAGGGAACCGGGCAGTGAAGCCGCAATGCTTCACTTTCCGATTCCCTGACAGAGGATGGCGGCGGGGGGCAGCGGAGAGATGAGCGATTGCTCATCTGCCGCCGACATCGCTGGACCCTGGGACAGGTAAGTGTCAATTTATTAAAGGTCAGCAGCTGCAATATTCGTAGCTGCTGGCTTTTAATATTTTTTTTAAAGGTGCAGCTCCTCTTTAAGGTGGGGGTCCCTAGAGAGGAAATAGATGGGATTCCTAAACCAGCATTGTTTAATAAGTGGAAGCAAATGGTTGGGAATGGTAGATTCAGTCACATTAAGTGTTTCTGTTGCCATAAAATGGGGAATTTTGCAAAAATGTGCCATGCTGTGAAGACTGGACAACAGCAGGCCTGTGTGCTTCCCAGGACAGCACAGATAGACATTCAAGTTTATTAGTTACGTTGGAAGTCAATGCCTTTCCGTGAAAGTGTTTCGAGGCAACAGTGGGCACCCTACAATAGTTTTGCAGTTAGAAATGGGCAGATAGAGAAATGTGAGTAGTGAGCTATGTGTTTGGCACAGTTGGAAGGAACATATAATCTGCTTTGTCTATTACTCTTTTCAGGTATTGAGCATCGAGAGGTGGAGCAGGTAGAGCAGATGACCATGCTGGATGGGAAGAGGCAGACCAGAAGAGAATCTAAGGAAGATGCGGATGGTTTCCTGATGGTGGCTGAATTGGATTGGACTTTCATCTGATCATTTCCTTATGACCAAGAAGACAAAAAACTTTCATCTGGGACTTTCTTTATAAGCTGCCAAAAGACATTTTTAACCCTGTTCAAAAGTAATGTTGCAGCCTTCCAGGGACAAACAAATCGTCTGACTGCCCAGAAGATTGGGGTTGAAATTTTGAATTTTTTCCTCTCATACACAATACGGGGAGGTTTATTTCACCCTTTCCTGGACAAAAGGCTTTAAGGAGTTTCCTATATTATCCTATAAAGTCAAGAGGTGGTATGTGTTGCTATGGCCATTTGTATTGTCTTGATAGCAATAATATAGAGTTAGGTTTGGTAAGAGCATATGTTTACAGAGGCCCTTCCCCCTCCATTGATATGTAAATAAACCAGATAATTAGGTTTTGGAACTAAGCAGAGGATGTTGGTGTATGCAGGAAATGGGTGGGAGGGGCTTGGGAAGAGTTGGAAAGAAACATGTTTGGAAGGACAAAGAGGAAGACATGGTTGCCAGAAGCTGGATAACTTTGGAGATGTATCAGCAAAAGGAGTACTCACCGAGGCCAAGATGCAGAGAGAGTCAGCAGCTCACACCACCCCTGAAGATGGCACAGAGAGTGGTTGGCACCAAGAGGCACAAGCTACCAGTAGGACACCTGACTTGCTTGAAGGTCAAGGATATAGCTGTGCAGGGTAGGTAGCGACCAAGGAGAGGTCCAGGAGGTAAAAAGCAACAAGTCCGTAAGGAGATAAGCAAAGTCCAAAGGCAGGCCGGGGGTCAAACACAGTCAAGGAGTCCAAGAACAGGTAATAATCCGAAACACTGAGACAAATCCGGGTCACAACAGGTAGGCAATAAACAGGAAGCAGGAATCTCAGGAGAGTTGAAAACGAACCAGAAATTTGACTGAGTGCTGGAGCTCATTTTATAGGCCAGGCAAAGTGTGACGTTATGCGTGCGCTTGTGCGCACGCGCCGCTCAGTGGAGCCACGAATGCATGTGCACCATAGCGCAGTTCTATTGCAAAATTTTGTTCGCCAGAGCACCGATCCTGTGTGCATGTGCGCAGGGATACGGCGCAACTGGCGCAGACTATTTCCCTGATAGTGCCCCCCCCCCCGAGGGGCGGCCTCTGGACGCCCATACTGACCATTAACTCTGGATGTTTCTGATGAAAGGTCTTTATTAATCTTGGGGCGTGTAGATTCCTGGAAGGCTTCCAAGAGTCTTCTGGGGCATACCCCTTCCATTTCACTTAGTACTGTATTTGTCTACCCACTTTTCTGCAGCCAAGTAAGGCTTTTACCTCAAATTCGTTCTCTCCATTAACTACGATGGGAGGGGGAGGCGGCTCCTCTCTCCCGGGAAATGGACTGGGGACCAGCGGTTTCAGGTGAGAGAGACGTGGAATACAGGATGTATCTTGTACGATCCAGGTAAAGTTAGCTCAAAGGCTACAGGATTCACCATTCTTTTGATCTTGAATGGGCCTATGTATTTGGGGCCCAACTTGCGTGAGGGACAAGGTAGCCTAAGGTGGGCAGCGGATAGCCAAACCTTCTCTCCTATTCTGAAGGAAGGGTTCTCCTTTCTTCCTCTATCATGGTATTTCCTGTAGTTGTCTTGGGCTTTCTGCATTGTTTCTTGGATCTTCTGAAAGTTGGATTGGATGGCCATTATCCGATCTTGGACAACATGAACTGTAGTTTCGGGGATGGAGTTGGGAAGGAAGGAAGGATGGAACACGAAATTTGACCAAAAGGGTGTTTGGTTAGTATATGTGTTTACAGAATTATTATAAGCGAACTGTTCATAAGGCAAAAAGGAAGACCAATCATCCTGGGAGCTGGAACAGAAATACTGGAGATACTGTTCTAAGGTTTGAATTGTTCTCTAAGTCTGTCCACTGCTCTGAGGATGGTATGCGGATGAGAGACAAACCTTAATTTCCAGTGCCTTGCAGAGTTCTTTCCAGAATTTGGAAGTAAACTGGGAGCCTCTATCCGAGAGAATACTTTTAGGAACACCATGGAGCCTGAAAATTTCCTTTATGAAACTGTTGGCAGTTTCCAGGGCAGAAGGGGTACCAACCATGGGCAGGAAATGAGCCATTTTTGAGAGGCGGTCAAGAAACACCAGAATAGTGGTGAAGCCTTCTGAGGGTGGCAAATTAACAATAAAATCCATCGAGACGTTTGCCCATGGCTGTTGAGGAATGGACAAAGGTCTCAATAATCCCCAAGGTTTGGTATTAGAACCTTTGCTGTGTTGGCACACACGAGGGAATATATTTTTGACAGTCCTGTCTCCAACCAGACCACAGGAAGGAGCGGGAAATTAATTCCAATGTTTTTTGTGTTTCTGAAATGACCGGCCAACTTGCGGTCATGAAAAGTCTTTAGGAATAATGACCTTATTTTGAGAGGGACAAAGACCTTGTTCTGAGGCCAAAACAGATTATCAAGTTCTTCCAAGGAGGACACTACTGGATCATTACAACAAGCAGAGGCTGTTTTGATGGCGGCTGCCAAGTCAGATTGCGTGAGCAGGAGGAAATTTTGTGGAGACAGAATGGTGCTGGGTTCAGTCAACTGGGAAGATTCAGGGAACATCCAGGAAAATGCCTTGCCATTTTTTTTTAACAATCTTGGAAGAAAAAGTCCTGGGTTGCAGAGCCAGATACAGGGAGCAAGCGTTCTTAAAGGCTCTGAACTTTTTCAGATCGCCCGAAAATCGCTCAGGCGTGGGTACTCTGAGTTCGGGCACAGCCATCATCATAGTGGGAGGTGACTGGACCTGAGGTGAAGAGGCTCCACTGGTGGATGCTTGCGCTGTATTTATTGATGCAGGAGTCGCAGCCAATTGTTGGAGTCGGCCATCAATTTGTTTGTAGCCTTCCTGCAATTTCTGCACCGCTTCTGTGAGAGCCGTGACTTGTTGGCATATACGATTTCCAAAAGAGAACCCGCTCTGTTGGCCTGTGTCATGGCTGGTTCGTACTATCAGCAAAAGGAGTACTCACCAAGGCCAAGATGCAGAGAGAGGTCGCTGTTGTGACTCGGCGCACACCACCCCTGAAGATGGCACAGAGAGTGGTTGGCACCAAGAGGCACAAGCTACCAGTAGGACACCTGCCTTGCTTGAAGGTCAAAGAGATAGCTGTGCAGGGCAGGTAGGTAGCGACCCAGGAGAGGTCCAGGAGGTAAACAGCAACAAGTCCGTAAGGAGATAAACAAAGTTCAAAGGCAGGCCGGGGGTCAAACACAGTCAAGTAGTCCAAGAACAGGTAATAATCCGAAACACTGAGACAAAGGCAATCCAAGGGCAGGCTGAGGGTCGATCACAGGTGACAAGATGCAAAGTCCGAGTAAAGGCCAAGGGTCAAACACCAGAGAGAGCAGAAGTCAGAGAAAAAAACAGGAGTCGGGTCCAGGAGAGAATCAGCGTGGTCTTGAAGCAATCCGGGTCACAACGGGTAGCCAATACACAGGAATCAGGAATCTCAGGAGAGCTGAAAACGAACCAGCAATTTGACTGAGTGCTGGAGCTCTGTTTATAGGCCGGGCAAAGTGTCACGTTATGCGTGCACTTGTGCGCACGCGAGCGCACCGCTTAGTGGAGCCGCGAATGCGTTTGCACCGTGGCGCAGTTCTATTGCGCAAATGTGTGTGCCAGAGCGCCGTTCCTGTGCGCATGCGCGCAGGGAAATGGCGCAACTGGCGCAGCCTATTTCGCTGATAAAATGCTTTTGTGAGTTGAACTCTGAGCAAGGAACTATGAAGGACATCTTGACACCTAAGTTGAGTAAGTGTTTAGTTTACTTAATGTGTATATATTGTACATGCTTATATTTGTAGGCATATTTTGTAAGTTATAAGTTGTGTTGTATTGTGCATCCTACAGTATTGTATGTGCAGATTTTTCCCTGTTTAGTAAAGCATTGATACACGTCAGAAGTCTAAGCTTCCTTGGATTTACCACTTAATAGATAGACGGAAAGCATTACAACGTGTCATATGACCTGCTTTGTGCGCTAAATGCATCACAATAGGGCCGTCAGCGTCCAAAGAAACACAACGCAAAGCAAGTCAAACGCAGCCTCCGAACCTTTGTACGACCCCAACGGTGCATAGAACCTATATAGATTGTTTTCCCAACCATGGACTTTTTATATTTACTTCACGTGCTGCCATCTAGTGACCTTTTCTGGTAATGCATTTGTTTTCTTATGTTCTTTTCCCCTTATGTTATGACACACTTCCTTTATATGTAATGTTCCACCCTTCTTCCTGAGATTGTACTTCCTGTGTCATGGATGCAGCAGGCCACATGTAGCAGGACACTTGTATTCTGCATAGTAAGCTACAGACAATATCATCTTTTGACCGCATAAATACTACAACCTATTCATCTGTTTGTATCATGTTCAGAATAAAAGCACCTTTGTGGATGGAATCGGTATTTGGTGAGTTCAAGCTGTCTGCAGAAGGTTTTCCTCAGTGATTATATCTTATACAGGCCAGGCATAGAGGTCTCACAAGGCATAAATCGCTTCACAATAATCGGAGTCAGAATAACCTTCATCTACAACAGATGACTGAGGACAATAGGAATCTGTGGAGCTGTGACTTACCAGCAGGAGAGCCAAACCCAGCAACACCAACCCTTAAAGTAGAATTAACCACTTGCCTTTTGTTACTTTCACCCACTTCCTGCCCTGGCCAATTTTCAGCTTTCAGCGCTGTCACACTTTGAAAGACAATGTAAAAAAAGTTTTTCATAGTCTGTTCTGTTATAAAATTCTTCAAACAAGTAATTTTTCTCCTTCACTGATGTGTGCTGATGAGGCTGCAGTGATGGGCACTGATGGCAACTGATGAGGAGGCACTAATAGGCAGCACTGATAGGAACTAATGGGCACTAGTAGGCAGCACTGATGGACACTGATAGGTAGCACTGATGGACACTGATCAGTAGCACTGGTGAGCACAGATTGGCAGCACTGGAGGGCACTGTTGGGACTGCACTGATAATCAGCACACTGATTATCACTGTAGATATCCCTTTGACACAAGTTGGTTATCTGCTCTCCTCTCTTTATGTTGTCAGCATGAGGAAAGTAATGCCGATAACTGGCTTGTGTTTACATCGTGATCAGCTGTGATTGGACCAGGGGTGGCCCATCCATTAGGGGCGCCCAGGCGCTGCCCCCTCTCTCTTCCCCACCCCTATCTATCCATGGCCGCTGCGGCCGCCCCCTACTCATGCATCCGGCCCCTTTCGGGACACCGGCCAGGTTTTTTTGGAAGCACATGATTAGAGCCATTGGCACTAATAGGATTCAAAATAGGGTGGGCTCGGGACACTGAGGATGCCCATCCAAGTGTGCTGCAACAGAGAATGAACATTCGCTGTTGCAACACTGATCCTCCTCATGGCCAATCGGGAAGCGGGTCTGATACCCGTCCCCGATTGACTGAAAGGACAAGCGATCCTATTGGACGATCAGGAGGAGGGGAGGACATTACAGTGGAAGCGAGGAGGAGAAGAGCCACCTGTTCCCTGCTGATGCCTGAATGCCTGAACCCCGTTCCATAGATGCCCGATCCCCACCGCTGCTCCATGGATGCCCGATCCCCCCCGCCTAGATGGGGTAAGTGCCGGCAAAGGGGGGGTTTGAGTTGCTGCGGGGGGGAAGGCTCAGTTGTTTTGATGCCCCCCCCCAAACAAAAAAACACCAGCCACCACTGGATTGGACACAGCTGATCATGTGGTAAAAGGCTGCTGTGATTTTCCCTTAGGCCTGGTTCACACCTATGCTTTTTGTAGTGCATTTTCAGTTTTGCAGAAACACTCCAGTCTATTTAACATGGTTTCCTATGGGTCATGTTCACATCTGTGCATTTTATTGAAAGGGCCAGGGACTTTTTTCTGGCTTTTGGTTCGTTAGCCTTCAATGGATCAAAAACGTGTACTGAAAAGATGCAAAATGCACCTGGAATATACAAACTGCAACATGCATAAGTGTGAGCCAGACCTTACCCCGATCTGTGATCAGCTGTGTCCTAAGTACACACTGATCACAGAGTGTGCCACCCACAGCCGCTGCCACAGGTAGAGCGATCAAGGGAGGACATCTATGTGAGCCCACGCTATAGCTGTCTTTAGGTTATAGCATGGGCAGGAAGAGTTTAAAGGAAAAAAAAAGTTTTTTCATTTTAAGTAGCGTAAAGGAGGGTTATAATCCCTATAAGGTTTTTTGCCATCTGTGTCCCTTTGGGGAGATTTCCCCTCATTTCCTGTCCTATAGCCAAAACAGGTAGTGAGAGAAAATCACTCCAAAGTGAGGGAAATTCCCGGTTGTCACCAGAACTAGTAGAAGATTTCCTCTTTATTCCTGTTCTGGTGACAACCCATCATTTGGGATTTTCTTAAACTTTCAATGACAATGGTAAACAGGACAAATAAAGAGGGTAAATCTCACTAACGGGGACACAGACAGCAATAAAAACTGATAGAAGCTCTAATTCCTCTCCACTCTATCCAAATTTTATGAAAAAGTTTTGCCTTTAGTTATACTTTAAAGGCCCTTTCACAGCTATACATTGCAATAATGATCACATTGGTGCGTTGCAGTGCCATACACTTGTACCGGCGGCTCCTGAAGAGCACGCGCTATGCGTTTTTCTAAAGTTAAAAGTTGCCTAAACCGCAGTTTGATTTTGGTGCAATTATCTAAATTGGACTTCGGCATCAGTCTGACTGGACTGTGAGGTGTTCAGCCTGGCCACAGGGGGCACTGTCTCCTTTGGCAGGCATGGAACTATGGTCTGGTCAGGTGCTTAAGCTACTCTCTCTCGGAGCCCGCCCAGTGGGAGTGGCGCTCTCGATGTGCTTTCTGGGAGAGGGTATTTAAGATGCGGACGTCACGTGTTTCGGGGTTCTGGTCCAGAATGATGTGCTGACTTCATGGTCCTGGTCCTCCGGACCAGCCCCCAGGAAGGCTATGGCCTGGGGTGCGGATCCACCCGATTTTAATGACTCTGGGCTGGATAGCCCAAGGCAAGGAAACTTAAGGAAGGATTCTGAGGTGGTTGGGTGCCGTCTCTGGTTCGGGAGAGACCCAGTGTACTTCAAGCATTCCAGGGGAGGACTCTTCAGAAGAACACCACGTGTGGGTTGGTTTTCTTAGGAAGAGCCTGGAATGGCTGAAGTAACCGAGAGAATCCGGTCTTGTGGATATCGCCAAGCAGGCTGAGAGACAACAATGTCTGTGGCAGAGACATTATCTTGTACGTTTCTACAACGTCTGTGGCTGAGACTTGTTCCTGAGTAAGCACCATGTTGGCTGCTAGGCCTTGTGAGAGAGGGACTGTCCAACCTGAATGATCATCCAGTTGGCTATTCTCTGGATGCAGTCAAAGTAAGCAAATTATGTTTTATTTATTTATACCAAGAGTACCTGAACTTTCCTTTCCAACCCTCTGATCCCAAGTTGAAAGACTGTCCAATTGTCTGAGTTTTGCAAATAAAATCCATTCAAGTAGATCTGTTGTCGGTCTCAAGTTACTGGGTCATCTACCACGGGACATCCCCTAGATGTGCAACAAGGAGAACGGAGGGTAACGGTGTGCCCAAAAATAACCAGCAGCTCCTTCGGGGGTTAGTGCTACACACTTTTTAATGGTGCCCCAACAAACGGGCATTCTAGGGAAATTCATAATTTTCTTTTTTTTGTAAATTTCTTTTTATTGTTTCTAATAGTGTGTACATACAAAAATACATTCTTAATTTTCTATTTGAACACATGCAGCTTTTGCCACATCATTTAGATTGTAAGCTCCATGAGCAGGGCCCTCCTATTTCTTCAGTATTGAACTGTGTTGTAACTGCACTGCCCCCTTTATATTGTAAAGTGCTGCGCAAACTGTTGGCGCTATATAAATCCTGTATAAAACAATATTAATCTGACAAAGCAGGCTGTGTATGACTTGCCTTGCCTGCAGCTCAAATGAACCTTTAAATTACATGCTGCATCCAAAGAAATGCAGTACAATGCAAAGTCGCTCAAACCCATCCAGTGACCTGCCATGTTTATTGCTGAATTAAAGTCAATGGGAGTTTGCCACCCTGCATTTGAGGTGTGCGTTCCAAATGAGGGTCAAATACAGGAAAGCAACACCCATCAATGCAAGTCCTAAACCTGGTTTCATAAGGGTGGTAAAAATATACAGTTGATCCAAGTTTTTACTTCCCCCTGAATACCACATGGTTATTACATGGCATTTCAATGCAAAATCTGAAAAAAAAAGCATTCAGGAGGTGGCAGTAATGCAGTAAACCATCTGTGAAAAGCCGGCGCAATGGATCCCTTTTCAGAGGAGCGATAAACACCTCTGCCAGTAGGGAAGAGCTCAGGCATGTTCGGATCCTAGTCCAAACCCACTTAAAGTGGATCTTCACTGCATCTGGGCACCACAAACCAGAAACGCTATTTAATTATTTTTTAATATTCAAAGCAAGCTCCCCAATCCATCCATGTCTCTATGCTTTATTTTGTTGAGAAATCACTTTGAAAAACATTGTAACAACAACTCCCTAGAATTGAGTAAGGGCAAATGGTTCATGTAGCATTTACTTCCTGAAATCCATCTGCCCTTAGCTCAAGCATGAATGCAGAAGAATGTGCTTAGATGAGAAAACTCCTCCTCCTCTCCTACCCTCCTGAAGACTCCTGGGATGTATGACATCATTTGCCTAAGCAAGAAACCAGGAAGTAACAGAAGAAATGTAAGAAAAAAGTTTAAAAACAAGAAAATATGATATACTTTCCTATCTATTTACTAATACTTGCAGCATGAGGATTAACCACCTCCCGCCCGTCCTATAGCCGAATGACGGCCGTAGAGCAGGCAGGTTCCTTCGCCTGGCCGTCCCTGGACGGCCTTGTGTTTACTTCCGCAATGCGCGCCGCCGGGGGAGCGCATCGCGGAAGTTTTGTATTCGCCGTGTCTCCCGGAGACAGGCAAACACAGATCGCCGTGAACGGCCAATCAAAGCGGCCGTTCACAGCGCGATCGCAGCTGCCAATGGGAGATGATCTCAAATGTAAACATATGAGATCATCTCCCATTGCCGTGTCTCTCCCTCCTCACACAGAGACAGCGTGTGAGGAGAGAGAGGATCTGTGAGTCAGCCCCAGTGCCATCTGTCAGCCCCAGTGCCATCTGTCAGCCCCAGTGCCAGTGCCATCTGTCAGCCCAGTGCCATCTGCCAGTAGTGCCAGTGCCGCCAGTGCCAGCGCCAGTGCCACCTGCCAGCCGTCAGCCCCAGTGCCGTCAGCCCCAGTGCCGCCAGCGCCAGTGCCACCTGCCAGTGCCAGTGCCATCCGTCAGCCCCAGTGCCGTCAGCCAGCCCCAGTGCCGTCAGCCCCAGTGCCGCCAGTGCCAGTGCTGCCAGTGCCAGTGCCGCCAGTGCCACCTGCCAGCGCCAGTGCCACCTGCCAGCACCAGTGCCATCCGTCAGCCCCAGTGCCGTCAGCCCCAGTGCCGCCAGTGCCACCTGCCAGCGCCAGTGCCACCTGCCAGCGCCAGTGCCATCCGTCAGCCCCAGTGCCGCCAGTGCCACCTGCCAGTGCCAGTGCCACCTGCCAGCACCAGTGCCACCTGCCAGCACCAGTGCCATCCGTCAGCCCCAGTGCCGTCAGCCCCAGTGCCGCCAGCGCCACCTGCCAGTGCCGCCAGTGCCACCTGCCAGTGCCACCTGCCAGCGCCAGTGCCATCCGTCAGCCCCAGTGCCGTCAGCCCCAGTGCCGTCAGCGCCAGTGCCGCCAGTGCCACCTGCCAGTGCCACCTGCCAGCGCCAGTGCCATCTGCCAGCCGCAGTGCCATCTGCCAGCTCCATTTGCCAGAGCAATTAGCCAGAGAAAATAGCCAGCACCATCTGCCAGTGCCATCTGCCAGTGCCAGCCCCAGTGCCATCTGTCAGCGACATCTGCCAGCCCCATCTGCCAGCCCCATCTGTCAGCCCCATCTGTCAGCCCCATCTGTCAGCCCCATCTGCCTCCAGTGCCATCTGCCTCCAGTGCCATCTGTCTTTGCCACGTGTTGTCAGTGCCACGTGGGGTCACTTTGTGGGCATTTCCATTGTCCTGGTGCTCCAGGGCCTTCAAAACTGTAATAGGTGGTTGAGAAATAAGATGTGTAATTTATGCTCCTAGAACGCCTGATGGTGCTATTTCAATATTGGGCCTCTGTATGTGGCCAGGCTGTGTAAAAGTCTCACACATTTGGTATCGTAATACTCAGAAGGAGTAGCAGAACGTATTTTGGGGTGTCATTTGTGGTATACACATGCCATGTGAGAGAAATAACCTATTACATTGAAAATTTTGTGAGAAAAAAAAAAAAAAAAAATCTTCATTTTGCAAAGAATTGTGGGAAAAAGATGACAACATCAAAAACCTCACTATGCATCTTAGTAAATACCTTGGAATGTCTACTTTCAAAAAAGGGGTCATTTGGGGGGTATTTGTACTTTCCTGACTTGTTCGGGTCACAAGAAGCGAGATAGGCCACCAGTACATCAGGTGTGATCAATTTTGTGCGATTCGCACCACAGCTTGTAGACTCTCTAACTTTCACAAAGACCAAATAATATCCACTAATTTGGGTTATTTTTACCAAAGATATGTAGCAGTATAAATTGTGGCCAAAATTTATGAAAAAAAAATCATAATTTGCAAAATGTTATCACAGAAACAAAGAAATATGCGGTTTTTTTCAAAATTTTCGGTCTTTTTTCATTTATAGCGCAAAAAATAAAAACCCCAGAGGTGATCAAATACCACCAAAAGAAAGCTCTATTTGTGGGAAAAAAAGGACACAAAATTCATTTGGGTACAGTGTTGCATGACTAAGTAATTGTCATTCAAAGTGTGAGAGCACCAAAAGCTGAAAATTGGTCTGGTCAGGAAGGGTGTTTAAGTGCCCAGTAAGCAAGTGGTTAAAAATAGTCAATGCTGGTTGGGAGAGTGAAGTTTCACCAGGAAGCTGTCACTGTACTACTGCATCAATTATCAAGTGGCAGAGGCATTCCCGCACATCCCTTGTATACATGCATCTGTGGAGCAGGAATGCCCTGGGCGCAGATGGTTTAGCCCAGTATAAGTGTCAGCTTCTTGGCGGGCCCAATCAATTGGGTTTTTTCTTTTGGATTCAAACACACCCAAGCCCATCCCTATCTGCCAGTGTGAACAAGGCCTTAGCCTGGGTTTACATTAGCGAGTGTGGAACACCACATGTGATTCGTACAGGAATCGCACCACATTGATGGCAACATCACATGCAATGTCGGTGTAGTGCGATTTGAGTCATACTTTTTGTATGGCCCAAATCGCGTCGCAGCTGCATCATAATGGTGCAGGACCCTTTTTTTTCCACACCGGAATTGCATTGCATGGGTGTTCCCAACCATGAGATGAGATTCTGGCAATTGCACTGCGTTTTGTAATCTGTTTTGTGGTGTCGCTAATCTAACATTGAGACCCACAGCAGATCGCATGGATGCCGTGCGATTGCCTTACAGTGAAATACGGGGAAATGCAGCAAATCTTGTGCATTTCCCTCATCGCATCAGTGTTAACCAGGGCTCAAGGTGGATGTTGTTTTGGTGTTTAAATGCAGCTGATGCATGCGTCACATGTTAACATGCACTGCAATAAGGCAGCCCAGTCATTTGAACAGGCAGCCTAACTTACCCCAAAAGCGCCATGCAAACTGGACATTTGGCTATCTCTCCTAGACGCCTTTCCTCCTGGCAGCAAAGTTTTGCCAGAAAAAACTCTTGACATTTGTAAATGAGCGTAATGCACTTGGGTGTTAATTTAGTTCATTGGACAGAATAATTGTTTTATTCGCCCATTGAAGTGAATTAACGCTCAAGCGCTATACATGCCGAACGTCAACTATGCAAGTGTTTTTTCTGCCAAAGCGCTTTTGCTCCTGGATGCACTGGTATTTTTCTTTTCTGACTCGAAATGCCCCTGCCATTCAATGTGAATGGACACATAGGCTAACATACAGGGGCATTAAAAAAAAAAAAAAGCCAAGTGCCCCTAACAGCAGCGATAAAAATGTACAATGTGCATGAAGCCCAGAGGTGTGTGGTGCGCTTCAACACATGGGTGTCATTAAGAATTTTTGACACCGCAGTGAGTGAATGCACCTAATTTTCACATTTTCAGATGCTACAGTAAGACCCCTTTCACACTGAGGCAGTTTTCAGGCATTTTAGCGCTAAAAATAGCGCCTGTAAACTGCCTCGCATGCCTCTCCAGTGTGAAAGCCCGAGTGCTTTCACACTGGAGCGGTGCGTTTGCGGGATGGGAAAAACTATGAACTCGCACATGAATCAGATCTCATGGGTGAGAACACTCATGCGATCTGATTCTAGTGTAAGGAAAAAAAGTCCCTGCACTATATTCATGCAAATCTAATGCGAGTTCAGCCATACAGCTGTATGGCTGAAGTCGCACTGCACAGACATTTCATGTGATCCGTATCTGCAGGTGCGAATCACATGCGATGTCTGAGATCGCACATGTGAACCTAGGCCACAGGGGTCCGTAAGCTTTGCTGTGACACTGATTGACAGGAGCCTCCATGTCTGATTGACAGGTGATTGGTAGAATGTGTGCAGGTGTGGCTAGATTTTTGAGAGCCACCCCCCCCCCCCCCCCCACCTGAACCCAATTTAAAGGCCTGAGACGCAATCAGCACACCTTAGTGGTTTTAGGAAGAGTTGAGATCGGTTCCTAGTGGAGGTTTACGGTCAGTAATGAGTCCTAGAAATGGTTTATTTAATTAATTCTGCTGTATAGAGGTGACACTAGGGATGCTGGCATGTGTTGGGAATATACTGAGTTTATTTACCACCTTATTCAAGTCAAAGTACTCTTTGTACTAAATCTGATGCATACCTAGTCCCTTAAAGTATAACTAAAGGGACCTTTTTTTTTTTTTTTTTTTTTATTTTTTTTTTGACAGTGGCGCGGGATTAGGATACCTGTCGGCTTTTATTCCTGTCTGTCCCATTAGGGAGATTCATCCTCTTAGTCCTGCTTAACATTGTCATTGAAAGTCTCACCCCATTTTGATTTGTCCCCCCAGAAAACTAAGAGGAAATCTTCCAATGGGGACACGATGGCCAAGAAAAAAAAAAAAAAAAAAAATCCTATAGTTATACTTTAAGTACTTTAGCCTTTTAAAGGGACAATTCTAAGACTGTTTCTTTTGGTCAATGCATAAATAAGCTGTCACATAGCAGTTTGAGACTTTGCGGAGGCCTTTGGGTGCGGGTTCATAGACCTGCAGTCTGCTAGAAGTGCTGCTTTCCCTGCTGTATTTTTATAGTTCTGTATTATATTGAATGTAACAGGAGTGAGCACGCACCAAGCTGGCTGGCAAGAGTATTAGAGGTTGTAGCGAAAATGTATTGCTAGTTCTAGTGCAACTTGAAACAGGCGTACTGTTGGCATGTAAACTTAAAAGCTTTGGTGTGCCTGCTGATGAAATGCTGGGAGGGGGCAGGGAGTGCATTTGCTGGAAAGCCTGTTTGTTTCGGAGGGTTTGTTTACCAAAAGCTTTTTGCTGGATAATTCAACTGCTAAGCCTCCATGCACATTAGCATTTTTTCTTAAAGTGGAGTTCCAGGCTTATTAAAAGTCAGCAGCTACAAAAAGTGTAGTTGCTGACTTTTTTACTAAACAGACACTTACCTGTTCCACGGTGCAGCGATGCGGCCGAATGGGGTGTCGCTCCTCTCTGCTGGCGCCTCCATTGCCACTCTGGGCACCCGGTCATGACAGCTTTCGGCTTCACGGCTGGGCATGCACGGTGCATGCGCTCCCTGAGTGAATAGGCGATCTCCTGGGACCTGTCTTGTGTCCCAGGTGATCGCCTAGAGGGAGGAGCCGCCTAAGGGGAAAGGAGGAATCGCCTTGAGGGTCCCTGGGCGGAAGGAGGCAGTGGAACAGGAAGTCCCCCCCTCCTAACGAAGCCCCCCCCCAAAAAAATGATTACATGCCGAATGTGGCATGTAAGGGGTTGAGGAGTGCTTAAAGCGGAAGTTCCATTTTTGGGTGGAACGCTGCTTTAAGATCAAAGCAAAGCTGATAATAGCATTTTTGTCCCAGCTTCTAGTAGCAGTTTATGAGCCTTTCTGCTGGGAAAAATGCTCAGGAAATTCTATCTACAAAACATTTTTTTTTTTGCTTAGATGCTGAAGCTTATAGTGTGCATGGACACATAGCATAACAGTATATGGTCTCTAGGAGCAGAAAAAATTGCTAATAGTTTCTAGGAGCTTAAAAAAAAAAAAAAAAGTTTGCATGGAGCCTTAAAGGTTGAGTCCAGCCTGAGCTAGTTTGGCTGGGCTTCTCCTATGGGTCACAGGAGTGCAATTTTGTTTTGCACTCCTGTGACCCGTTTTCAGTAGAGAGCGATCAGAAGTCCTCTCTGCTGAGGTCACAGGAATCAGTCCAGGCACCTCATCATCCCGACAAAGTCTGGATCCGCCAGGTGCCCGGACTGATGCCTGTCTCAGCCTCTCAGCGAGCCGCTGAGACAGCTGATTCCTCCCCCTCCACAGCTCAGCGCCTCAATGAGCATGAAGGAGCAGAGAGGCTGACAGTCAGCAGCTCTCCACTAAGATCTGTGAGAACCGAGCCATCGGCAATGTTTGATCGCTCGGCTCTGTCTATTTGTGGGTGGGTGCGCGCCCTCGCTGCGGAGGCGTGCCCGCGGGTCGGTCAGATGCTCACCCGCGATCACCTAGTTCAGAGGCAAAATGGGGATCTGCCAGTGTAAACAAGGCAGATGCCCATTTTGACGGGACATGTCATATCTACTGTTCCAGTGAGCAGGAACCGTGATCTGTCATGTTCCAGTGAGCCCACCCCCCTACAGTTAGAGCACAAGTAGAGAGCACACTTAACCTCTTGATTGCCCCTAATGTTAGCACTGTCAGTGCCAGTGTAATATTTACATTGATCAGTGTATTTTTATAGCACTGATCACTGTAGTAATGTCACTGGTCCCCAGAAAGTGGCATTTGGGGTCAGAATTTTCTGCCTTAGTCGCAGTCCCACAAAAAATTGCAGATCGCTGCCATTACTAGTAAAAGCAATAAAGGCCTTAAATCTATCCCATAGTTTGTAGACGTGATCACTTTTGCGCCAACCATTCAATATACACCTATTGCCTTTTTTTGGGGGGGTTTTTAAATGTATTACAAGCAAAAAGTGTAAAAAATTTGGGAATTTCAAATTTTTTCCCTAGTGGAAAAAATAAAAACCGCAGAGGTGTTCAAATACCACGAAAAGAAAGCTCTATTTGTGGGGGAAAATTTTGACCAGCTTTTCTTTGCACCTCAGGTGCTGCTTGTAGGACTTGTAGGACTTTTTATAATGTCATGCTAGCGCACTGCCCCAGTATGAAAGCGCTCCTTTTTTTAATAAAGGATTTGACAAACTACCTCTTGTGGCTTTTACTTTTTGACACTTTTTTTGGTGAATGGGTAGGGTTACAATGTTCCCGATACCCATTCACATAGGGGGGTGGGGTCAAATTCAGATAAGCCTCCCTTGCTCTCAGACACCAACAACCACAGCCCAGGGTTGTCGGGAAGAGCCCCTTGTCCCATCAACATGGGGATGAGGTGCTTTGGGGGGGGGGGCACCCCAAAGCATCCTTCCCATGTTGAGGGCAAGTGGCCAGGTATGATTTGGGGGGGGGGGATTGGAATGCTTGTTCATTCCCCCCCCCCTTTCCTGGATGCTTGGATAACGGCCTGGTATGGATTTTTTTGGGGGGGGAAGAGAGAGAACATGCACTTTTTTACATTTTGGTGTGGCGTTCCACCTTAAAAGCTATACAAGACCCAAAGGGCCTGGTATGGTTTTTGGGGGGACCCCATGCCGTTCTTTTTCTTCCGTCATAGGGTACCACTTCAATACACTATTTTCTGCACTCTAATATATATTTTTTACACTGACTGCACACTATGCTAACTACCTTGCCTAATCTCCATTCATATACACTATATACGGCCCCAGTGTAAGCTGCCTTATATAGTGTGGGGTGTGGACTTGCCTTTAGCCAATCATGGCTCATAGCACATCCGGCTGTGATTGGCCAAAGCATACAAGTCAGGTGCATGCTTTGGCCAATCAGCAGTGCTATCTTGCAGTGCATTATGGGGTGCCCATCGGCAGGTGAATGTCCCGTGAACACCCCATTCCACGAGCAAACATCGGGTCCATCACTAATGGGCAGCTTTGAATTCCTACAGCACTTGGCTTTGAATGTGAGATGCTTAACCATTCCTGGCAGCTTTGAATTCTATAAATGAATACAAAGCTTCCTCTGGCCGACCCAGATACTGTGACATCATCAGCCTGCCTCTGACTCTGCCAATCAGAGGAAGCTTTGTGGTCATTAATGGAATACAAAGCTGCCTATGAAAGTCTTAGGTGTTAGGAGGTCTCATCTCATACCCGGAGCAGTGCTGTTCTGTATGTAGCTGAGGCTATGTACGTCTTATACAGCACACACAATGGTAAAGCAGAGAGAACTATTAAAGTGTTACCCCAACATTTCATATTCCTGATGTGGCTGCTGTACCATGTAATGGTAGGAAAAAGTATCCTGCTTTTTGTGTCACTTAATGTGAAAGCCCTGATTTCTGCCAGTCTCTCTGCTATATTAAGAACTGACCACAATAAGCTTGAGAACACGCTGTGGTCAGTTCTCTAGCTATGCTGGAAACTATGCCTTCTCTCCAATGATAGGACTTGTCCTGACACACCCCTCCATCAATGAATTGTTGCTGCTCCTCCCCCCAGCTCTTGTGTGGTGCTGAGAACTGAGAGAATGTGATCACTTATAAAAAAATAAAAGGGGGGGGGGGGGGGTTGTGTATTTATAATTGTTTTATATTTATATGCAAAGCTTTAGTTTTTCTCATTTTAACAAAATAGATTGTTTTACAATCACTCTAGGTAAGCATGGAATCTGCTTTAATTTTTTTTTGATTTGTTTTGGAAAGCCACTACAACATTAAAAGTAGTGAGACATTTTGGGATAAACCAATTATATCTGTGCATTATTCCTCATGGTCTGAATTACTGGCGGCATGGTAGGGGTGTGTCCTTTGTCTACATTATCAGGATGCAAAGAAGCACATTGCATAAAGCAAGAGGTATATTATATCCATGTATGCAATTAACACTTTCCTCTTTCAGTAGGGTAGGCCTTTACAATGGTGCAGCTCTCACAATCCAGTCCCACTGGTGACGGGCAGCTGATACGAGATATCAAGAGTCAGTCTGAGCATGGCCTCAGCTCCCTGCAGTCCTCGCTGTCATCTACCGCAACACCTCTGCAGGTTTATGAGACTTATCTAGAGAATGGCTATGTCAGTCTGAAGCACAAAATCCGCAACATTGAGAAAAAAAAGGTACTAGTGTCTTCATGTTACATTATTTGAGGTGGTTTTATGTAAAACGACAGCTGCCTAGCTTAGGCTTTGGGAAAGCAAGATTAGACCAGGGCCTAAGGATCTACATTCTAAAGTGTCACCAGATTGTCTGTCTGACTTTTTCTAGGTTCTTTAAAGCGGTTGGGAAGAGGGGTCCGGCCTCAAACCTGCACAAATGGTTATCAGATGTTAACAAATACTAAGAGCAGTTCGTTAATAAAAAAAACAAACCCTATGTGATATAAATTTGAACCATGCTCTTTGATGTTTCAGAATAGTTGCCAGAATATTAAAATGACACTAAATCATAAATACAATAAAGTGCATAGTTAAAGTGCATGTTCCAAAAACATTGGCCAGGGGCATATAAAGTGTACATAATAGTGATGGTTGGAAAAAAAAATCAAAAATAAATTTGAGCACATTATTGTCCAAATAAAATTTATGTGTTCTTCATCCTGGTGAACAATTAGGAGTGACTTTTCCAACACCTGCCAAACATCCTACTCCACCACTACCAGAACTCCATGACGCTGTATGCGCTTCAGCTGCGTTGTAAGAGGCATTTTGCACTCAAGGCACCCTACGGATTTCATTGGCATGATCTGACATCATCGGGGTCTTGGAACATGCACTTTAACTATGCACTTGCACTTTATTGTAATATATATATTTAGTGTATTGTTAATCAATATTCTGACACATCTCAGAGCGCAGTTCAAATTTTCTCCCTATTTGTCTCAGGACAGCCACTATGCGAGAGACTCATCCTCTTCCTCTGAAAACACTGCGCCAGCCCATAAATTCTCACTTCCCCTGCCAGACTTCAGTTATCAGTGTTTCCTCTGGCAGGGAGACACTGTGCAGGAACCAGGCCAGGCAGTCAGGGATGCCGTGGATATTTCAACTTTTTTTCTTTTTTTTTTTTCTTCAGGTTAAACTAGAAGATTACAGAGATCGTTTAAGAAATGGGGAGGAGCTGAATCAGGATCAGCTGGTAGGTTTTTATTTTTCTGTTAGAAACCTAGAAAATTGACGGCATAAACTAGGTGGTCCATTGAGTCTGCCTACGTCTTTATTTTCATTTTATAAATACTTATATTTATTTATTTATTTTTTTCAGTATAGATCTGTTTTTGTCCCAAGCATTTTTGAAGCAATTTACTGATGACTAACTCACTACCTCTTCCTTTATTCAAGCATCAACTACCCTTACTACCCTCCTGAATAGGGATGAGCCGAACACCCCCCCGGTTCGGTTCGCACCAGAACTTTCGAACGGACCCCAAATTCGTACGAAAATTAAAACCCCATTGAAGTCTATGGGACTCGAACGTTCGAAATTAAAAGTGCTAATTTTAAAGGCTAATATGCAAGATACTGTCCTAAAAAGGGTTTGGGGACCTGGCTCCTGCCCCAGGGGACATGGTTCAATGCCTAAAATGTTTTTAAAAATGGTCGTTTTGGTGGGAGCACTGATTTTAATGACGATTAAAGTGGAAAAAAAGTGAAATATTCCTTTAAATATGGTGCCTGGGGGGGGGGGGTGTCTGTAGTATGCCTGTGAAGTGCCACGTGTTTCCCGTGTTTAGAACAGTCCCTGCACAAAATTACATTTAACGGAAATAACGTCATTTAAAGCTGCTTGCGGTTTTAATGTTATATCTGGTTCCTGCAATATGGTTGAAAATCATTAAGAAAAATGGCATGGGTAGCCCTCCCTGCCCATTACCAGCCCCTTTGGGTCTTGTACGCATATTAAGGGGAACCCCGTACCCATATTAAAAAAAGGAAATGCGTGTGGCCCCCAGGCCCTATATACTCAGAACAGCAGTATACAGGCGGTGCAAACAAGACAGGGACTGTAGGTTTGTTGTGTTAAAGAGGAGGGCCGTTTATATAAAAAAAGTCAGCAGCTGCAAACACTGCAGCTGCTGACTTAATAAACACACTTGCCTGTCCAGGGCACCCGCGATGTCGGGCGCCCGAGGCCGACCCGTCCCTCGGCTCTCGGGTCCCAGCGCCGCCTTTCCCTCTAAGGGAAACAGGCAGTGGAGCCTTATGGCTTCACTGCCCGTTTCCTACTGTGCATGCGCGAGTCCCGCAGCACTTTCTGAATGGGACGCGCTGTGTTCTGTAACACACAGTTCCCAGAACACAGCGCGACCCATTACTCAGAAGACGCCGCGACGAGGAGAGAAAACAGAAGATCTCCGCGGAGGAGGAAGAGGAAGATTAGGATTATGTGCCTAGCAACAGGCATTTCTGGTAAGTTAAAAAAAAAAAAAAATTTCATTTTTTTTTTTTTTTTTAGATTTTTTTTTTGTAATTTTTAATATTTTTTTGTTTTCAGGGTGGCCCTCCACTTTAAGTTGAATCTGTTTGTAATTTTCAACTGGTACCTTTTTAAAGTGTAGCTCCAGTCAAAAAAACTATTTTTAAGCTTTTTGGAAAACATAGGGAAGGGTTATCACCCCTGTATAATTTGTTCTGTCGTCCATCTTTTTTCCTCTCACTTGCTGTTGTCTCCTTCTGTTTGCAAGTAGGAGATGTTAAGTAAGTTGGATGTTTGAAAGTAGGGGCCTGCCTTATATGCTCTGCAGAAATGGCGGAACAAGGTGTTGGTTTTGCCACAACATTGTAAGCCCTCAAAGTTACTCTTGGTGGGCGCTGGAGCACCCTGCTATGAACGATTATATCAAGAATTGTAATTACATGCCATTGTTGAACAGTGGTAGAAAAATTGACCTTTGGTTGTGGTGTTGGTGCCACAACACTATAATTCCTCAGTTACTCTGGGTGGGCACAGGAACGGGCCCTCCTGTGAAATATTAGATCAAGAATTGTAATTACATGTCCATGTTAAACAGGGGCAGAAAAATTGGGCCTTAGGCACTGGTGCTGGTGCCACGACACTGCAACCTCTCCCATATACTCTATTTTTATTGCAGGAATTAGCCCTGCTGCAAAGCATTGCATCAAAAATTGTAATTAAACGCCCCTGTTAAACAGGGGCAGTAAAATTGGGCTGATGGCATCACCCAGAGCCAGAAATGTTCTTCCAAGATATCAGCGGAGGAGGAAGAGGATAGACAATCAACATAACAGGACAGTCACTCAGCATCAGAATAGGCAGTCTTGAAGGGATGTGATATTTAAAAAAAAACTTATTCGGTTACATCAGCTTCAGGTGCTTGGTAGCTGTGGGTGATCAAGACTGATTCATCTTGATGAAGGTCAGTCGATCAACTGATTCGGTGGACAGGCGCACCCTGTGATCGGTAACAAAGCCACCAGCAGCACTGAAGGTGCATTCCTAAAGAACGCTGGATGCAGGACAGGCCAGTAGCTCAATTGCATACTGTGCAAGCTCTGGCCAGTGATCCATCCTCAAGACCCAGTAAGCCAGAGAATTTTCGGTGGGAAAGGTGTCCAAGTCTGACCTTGCCCCTAGGTATTCCTGCACCATGTAAATCAGACGCTTGCGATGGTTGCTGAAACCGATCATACCTTGGGGCTGCGGACTAAAAAATTGTCTGAAAGCATCAGTCAGACGGCCACCTTCTCCACCGCTCCTTCTGACCGATGCCTCAGCAACACGTTGTCCAGGACCAGGAGTTTGTAACCTCCCAGTCTCTGGGAACACGTTGCACAGACCTTTCTGCAAGGCCTCCCGGAGATGTCTCATCCTCTGCTCCCTCTGCGATGGCAAGATAAGGTCGGCAACCTTACCCTTGTACCGTGGATCAAGGAGAGTGGCCAGCCAGTAATGGTCCCTCTCCTTGATCCAAAGAATACGAGGATCCTTCCGCAGGCTTTGCAGGATCAGGGAGGCCATGCAGCGTAGGTTAGCTGAGGCATTCGGTCCGGAGTCCTCTGGGTCACTAAGGGCAACATGATCCACAGCTACCTCCTCCCAGCCACGTACAAGTCCACGTGTTTCTTGGGACTGTAAATCATCCCTACAAGACTGCTGCTGCTGATGCTGAGTGCCAGCCTCCACCTCCATGCTGACAAAATCATCATCATCCTCCTCCTCCTCTTCCTCCTCCTTATCCTCTTCGTGTGATGGGTGGCACAGCAGGAACACTGTCTGGATAAAGGGGGCCTTGAGAGGCAAGGAAGTCCTCCTCTTCCTGCCTCTGTTCTGCCTCAAGTGCCCTGTCCATTATTCCATGCAGCGTATGCTCCAAGAGGTGGACAAGAGGTACAGTGTCACTGATGCATGCACTGTCACTGCTCACCATCCTTGTGGCCTCCTCAAACGGTGACAGGACAGTGCATGCATCCCTGATCATGCCCCACTGGCGTGGTGAGAAAAAAACCGAGCTCCCCTGACCCTGTCCTGGTGCCGTAGTTGCACAGGTACTCATTGATGGCCCTCTGCTGCGTGTGCAGCCGCTGCAGCATGGCCAACGTTGAGTTCCACCTGGTGGGCATGTCACATATAAGGTGGTTCTTGGGCAGGTTCAACTCCTTTTGGAGCTCAGCCAGCCGAGCACAGGCATTAAATGATCGGCGGAAATGCACACAGACTTTCCTGGCCTGCTTCAGGACATCCTGTAAGCCCGGGTACCTGCCCAAGAACCGCTGCACCACCAGGTTAAGGACGAGAGCTACACAGGGCACATGGGTCAGTTGTCCCTATCGGAGGGCGGAGAGGAGGTTGGTGCCATTGTCGCAAACCACCATTCCTGGCTTAAGCTGGCGTGGCATCAACCACCTCTCGGCCTGCCCCTGCAGAGCTGACAAAACATCCGCCCCAGTGTGGCTCCTGTCCCCCCAAACAAACCAGCGCAAGCACGGCATGGCATCGTTTTGCCTGCGTACTTGCGTAGCCCCTGGAACGCCTACGGAGCACCGCTGGTTCTGAGGACAGAGCACTGGAAGAGGCCATGGAGGAATAAGAAGAGGAGGGGGTGGAGGAGAGAGGTGTGTCACAACCAATAGTAGCATTTTGGAGGCGTGGTGGCGGAGCAACCTCCAACACTACTGCACCTTGTCCTGCATCCTTCCCAGCTGCCAGAAGAGTGACCCAATGGGCCATGAAAGACAGGTAACGTCCCTGTCCATGCCTGCTGGACCATGAGTCAGCGGTAATATGCACCTTACCGCTGACCGCCCTGTCCAGCGAGGTAAGGACATTGCCTTCCACATGCCGGTAGAGAGCCGGAATCGCCTTCCGTGAGAAAAAGTGGCGTTTGGGGACCTGCCACTGAGGAACTGCACATTGTACAAACTCACGGAAGGGGGCCGAGTCTACCAACTGAAAAGGCAGCAGTTGAAGTTCTAGCAATTTAGCCAAGCTAGCATTCAACCACTGGGCATGTGGATGGCTGGGAGTGAACTTCTTTCGCCAGTCCACCAGCTGGGGCAGAGACATTTGCCTGCTATCATCGGACGTGGGTGTACTGCTAGCAGAGTGCCCGGAAGCACTTGGCTGTGACACACCTAATTCTACACCTTCATTCCTCTCGGAGCAGGTTTCAGAGAGGACTGAAGGTCTAGTGGGGTTGGAGATGCCAGCTGATGAGGAGCAAGGAGAGGTCCGCTTTGTTCTTTGGTGTGGGTCTTTGAGGTACGCTTGCCAACGAGCTGCATGGCAGGTCAACATATGTCTGGTCAAGCATGTGGTGCCCAAGCGGCTGATGTTTTGGCCACGCTTGAGACATATGTTGCAAATGGCAGCGGTGCGATCTGATGCACTCATCTCAAAAAAGGCCCACACCAAAGAACTTTTAGTATAACGCGCAGCGGCAGTGCCCTGCACAGGCGGAGCTCTGCGGTGTGATTCAGTCGGTGTGCTGCCCCCGGAGGGCCTCCTCCTCCTCCTCCTGCTGCTCCTGCTGCTGCTCCTGCTGCTCCTGCTGCTGCTGCTCCTGCTGCTGCTGCTCCTGCTGCTGCTCCTGCTGCTGCTGCTCCTGCTGCTGCTGCTCCTGCTGCTGCTGCTCCTGCTGCTGCTGCTCCTGCTGCTGCTGCTGCTGCTGCTCCTGCTGCTGCTGCTGCTCCTGCTGCTGCTCCTGCTCCTGCTGCTGCTCCTGCTCCTGCTGCTGCTCCTGCTCCTGCTCCTGCTGCTGCTGCTGCTCCTGCTGCTGCTGCTGCTCCTGCTCCTGCTGCTGCTCCTGCTGCTGCTGCTCCTGCTGCTGCTGCTCCTGCTGCTGCTGCTCCTGCTGCTGCTGCTCCTGCTGCTGCTGCTCCTGCTGCTGCTGCTCCTGCTGCTGCTGCTCCTGCTGCTGCTGCTCCTGCTGCTGCTGCTCCTGCTGCTCCTCCTGCTCCTCCTCCTCGAGTCAGTGCTCTCATGATCCCCTCCCTCTTCATCGCTGTAGCAAACCTGGCAATATGCTGCAGCTTGTGGAACATGACTGCCAGATTGCTGTCCTTCTTGAGCATCCCCTCTCTCTGCATTCACGCTACTGCCTTCCTCTAGCTGAGTGTCATCATCAGAGGCTACAAAACACTGGGCATCCTCCTGGAGCATGTACCCAACACTGTGCTCAAAGAGTTCAGGAGACTCCTCAGGAGGACGTGGTGGGTCTAGGGAAGGAGTCACTGATGATGACATTGAGACGAGGGAAGACAATGCGTTGGCAGCTGCTTTGCTAGTATCCTGAGACTGGGTGAGAGAGGATGAGGAGGATGAAGAGGGCTTGGTCATCCACTCTACCAAGTCATTGGCATGTTGTGGTTCAACATGTCCAACTGCCGAAAAGGACAAGCGTGTCCCATGGCCACGTGCTGATGACAATGCACCACGTCCACGACCAGCACTGTTGTCTCTAGACACAGAGCCTGCTTGCCCTCTTTATGAAAAAAAAAAAAAAATTTTTTTTATTGAAATCAAAGAGGGATACACAAAAAGAATAAACACAGCCAATGTTGTTTTCATATAAACATATTGACAACAATTCTGGGTCAGGCCCATGGCTCGTACATACATCAACAAAAGTAAAACAAATATAATATAACTTAAGGAAAGGGTATAATGAACTAAGCTTCAGGTAATTGAACCTCAGGTCCAAGAACCTCTGACCCAATCCTGGTCAGGGTCTTGGGTGAACAAAAACCACTTAAAAAAAAAAAAAGGGGGGGGGGAACCCCCTGAGGGAGATGGAAGTAGAGAAAGACTCGATGGTAGTAAGGGGGAAAGAAGAAGACATAGAAGAAAGGGGGGGAGCTGGGGGGAAGAGTAGATTATGCTGCATAAGGAGACTTGAGTGGAGAGACATCCAGAATGAACTCTCCTAAGAGGGAATGAGAAAGAGGGGGTGAGGACTTCACCAGCTGCCCTCTCCTAAGCTCGCACCTAACAGCAACCCCATAGTATGATAATAGTGGGGTCTGCTTTCATCTGTCAAAAATCGTTACGGGGTCAACCTACCGCATAAGGTAGTCGATTCCATGATATCGAGGTACATCTGAGAGGCCTTAAAGGACGACCAATCGCCCCAGATTGCAGCATATAAGGCAGTCTTATCAAGTGAAGTGTGAATCAGCTCCTCCATTTCTGCCATCCTGTTGATGCGATGGAACCACTCAGTTAAGGTCGGCACAGAAGCCGCTCGCCAATGGATCGGTACACACATTCTAGCCGCATTAATCATATGCAACGCAAGCGATTTGTGATATTGTTTTTTGGGAATCTGACAGGTGTAGAAGATATTGCGCCGGAGAGAAATCTAATGGAAGAGAAGATACACTCGTAACCATCTCATGGACGTTTCGCCAATACAGTAGTAGAGGGGCAGCTCTTCCACAAATGAAGGAACGTGCCCGTCTCTGCACCACAACGCCAACACTCTTTTGGCACATCCGGAGCAAATCTATGGATCACCTCCGGTGTTCTATACCAATGTGTTCTCACTTTGTACCCATTCTCTTGTACCGAGACGTTTAGGGACCCCTTGTGTAGATAGAGGTTAATCTTATCCCAGGCCCTTTCTCCTATTTCGACCTCAAGAGCCTCCTCCCAGTATGCACGCTCTGCTGCCAAACTTGCCGGGGTTTTCCCCTGGAGGGTCCCGTAGAGGATGGAAATAAGGTGTTTCTGGGGGGAGGTGCTTGCGCAAAGAGACTCCAACACTGTTGGATTTCTGCTAAACCCGCTTGCCCTCTTTTATCGGCTCGCGCCTGTCTGCCTCTCCTTGCTGGCCTTCCAGACATGGTAATGGCCTGAAGGGAGTTGGGTAAACAGCAGTTGGGTAGTGTATATTGTGCTGGAGGCACACAACACCCACTAACTCCTGCAGATGCCTTTATTATAGAACACCAGAGATAAAGGGGTATATACAGATGTATACTGTACTGTGCTGGAGGCACACATAACTTCCAATAACTCCTGCAGATGGCAAGTGGGCTCAAATAGAGAAGAGCTATGTAGGTGGATATAGCAGTGTGTACTGGGTACAGAGCACGAAGACAGCACGCACAAGCTCCTAACACTACTGACTGCAAGCTCTATTATAAAAGATAGATCACTAGCTATATAGGTGAGGTGAATACAGTGGTGTATACTGCGGTCAGGGCACGCAGACAACAACCACTACAGAAGAGCAAGATCGAAAATCGGCCGATAACGATCGGTGTATACTGTGAAGGTACACAGAACACCCACTAACTGCTTCAGACGCCAACACACTACACAAGGCCGCCGCGCTGGCGGCCTTATATAGTGTGGGGCGTGTACTACACAGCCTGAGCTATGATTGGCCACAGGCATCCTGCCTGTGGCCAATCATGGCTCTCCTCGCTGCTGGCGCTGTGATTGGCCAAGCATGCGGGGTCACAGTGCATGCTTGGCCAATCGTGACCCAACAATGCACTGCAATGACGCGAAACGACTCGAACACGAAGCTCATCCCTACTCCTGAACCTTATTCACCCCTTTGGTGTATTTAAAGGTTTCAATCATGTCTCCATTTTTTACCTTCCTCCAGACTGTACATCTTTTAGTTCCTGAAGTCTCTCCCGATATGTTTTTCTCTCAAGCCTTTCACCATTTTTGATACTCTGGACTCGTTCATTCTCAATATCTTGTAAGTGAGGTCTCAAGAACTCAAACAGTGTTCTTAAAGCAGATCTCCGATAGAGAGGGGCTCTCAGTGGATCAAAGGACTCTGGTGCGGTGGTCCCATCCCTGGGTGGAGATCTGCTTTAAAAAAAGGAAATCCCCTGTTGGATTTTAAATGACCAACACCACAAAACAATTCAAAACATAAAAAATGCTTTATTGACAATTACAAGACAAAAACAGACTTAAACCAGAGGGACCCCTCAACTGACGGTGTCCCTGTGGTATATCTACAAATGTGTATATACATGATTACATAAAATAAGCCAACCAATGAGTGTTGAACATACTCTTAACTTATAACCCACACCCAACACGCTTCTAGTTGCTGGTATCACAGAACTTTCATCAGGGGTGAAGAGCAATAATTAGATGGCATGTTGATATTTATGTTTTGTGGTGTTGGTCATTTAAAATCCCACTCCAACAGGGGGGATTTCCTTTTTTTTTAAAGCAGATATCCACCCAAAAGGGAAAGCTCTGCTTGTCTGGCTTCCCTCCCCCCTTGCCACATTTGCCACCTTTTGGGGGGGTGTTTAACAGGTACCAGATCCCGACTGAATAATCGGGGGCCACCACTGGATGCCTGGACAGGTAAGTGCCCTAATAAGTCAGCAGCTACAGTATTTGTAGCTGCTGACTTTAATTCTTTCTAAAGGAACCTGGAGCTTCTCTTTAATTGGGTTTCTAAAGATCTATATATGGGAATTTGGGCCTCCCTCATGCTGGTGACCCCTCTAATGATGCATCCTAGCACTCTGTTCACCTTTCCCTCTGCTTGGCAACGCATTTTTGCTCATTTTGCAATCGTCTGACATGAGTTCCCCAAATATTTTTCCTCTGTAGTGTTGGACATTAGTTTATACTTGGACACATTAAACTGCATTTTCCACTGCTTTGACCAATCTTCCATGTTGGACAGCTCCAGGGATATAAACACTATTGCAAATCTTTTTATCACCAAAAAAGGCATACCTTGCCCAACAACCTTTTTAGTTATATCATTTCTATATAGATTTAAACAGAGAAGGATCTAGTACAGAACTTTGTGGTAGCAATGAGGAAGCAAACTTTGGATGAGGCACATGAAGGGAAACAGATGTGTAAAACATTTTTTAATGAATGAATACAGCATAACAAAATTGGCTAAATGCTTGAATGAAGAGTTTAACTTTTAAAGTGACCATAGGCCAGTCAATTGTAAATATATAGCAGAATAACATAACCTTGCACAAAATGCAATGACATGAGCCAATGTTGCTCCCTAATAATCAGACCCTTGCGTAGTGTAAAATACATCAGGACTTTAAGAGATATCTGGCATCTTAAATGAGCTCTACATGTTTCAGGGGATTAATGCCTCATCAGGAGCAGATGCATACCAAGTTTCTGTAGAGAAAAAAATATATGAAAGACCAATATCTGATGTTTTTCCCCAAAAATGGGGAAGGTATAGATCAGCGCAGGAAAGGCCAGGAGAAGAGATCTTCATCCTACTTGCATATGGGCTCATGTCCATACAAAGTGCTGGACAGAAGAGAACCATCATAGAAGTCTCTCCTGGGAGCCGTGGCAGAGGGGCGAGGCAAGCCCAAAACTTCCCAGAGGGAAAAAGCTGTTCCCGCAGACTATGTTGATGGTGCACAACAGTGACTCAATTTGAGACGCATGTATAGCTGTATTGTAATCAATGGTAGGTACCATGTGTAAACCCATCATAAATGGTGACGTAAAAAACATTTTGTGAGTGGAAAGAAATTAATGCACCAAAAGCTCCAGAGTGGGGAACAGTGTACAGGAACAGTGAAAAAAAAGTAGAAAATGTATGCATGAGATCTATCATGTACTAACCCATACATTGGGAAAGAACTAGAGTATAAACCAGCCTTGTGGTACACCACTAGTGACTGGTCTCTGTTTGGAATGAACCCCATTTACAAGTAGACTTTTGTATCCATCATTTAGTGACCTGCATATCCACTGCCCACCCAAGGGTTAGTGATTGTAAATTCTCATCTTGTTTTTTTATAGAAAGTTATACTTGCCTGCTCTGTGCAGTGGTTTTACACAGAGCAGCCTAGATCCTCCTATTCTCGGATTCCTCTTCTGTGATCATGGCCCCTCCCTCCTGTTGAGTGTTCTCAGAGCAAGTAGCTTGCTATGGAGGCAACTCAAGCCAAGATGCAGCTCTGTGTCCATCCAACACTCAAGGATATTGCTGGACAGAGATGGGGCTGCTACCCACTGAAGGTTTTTATCTTGATGCATAGAATGTATTAAGATGAACCTTCTGCCTTTTACAACCACTTTACAACTTTTGTATTGGAGTATTATGTGGAACTATGAAATGCCTTGCTGATGTCCAGATATGTCCACAGCCCCACCCTGGCCCAAAATATTAGTAATGGTCAAATTCAATCAAACTAGTCTGCCATGATCTGCTTTGGGTCCAGCAAGTTTTGTTTTTAAGCTGATGTTACTTTTTAGGAGTGATTCCATTAACTTAACTAGAACTGATGTTAACCAGTTGGCTTTAATTGCCGGGAGGGCATCCATCTATGTCCTCCCAGGAACATGCTCCACGCACACCCCCTTGGGCAAGGATCGGGGGGGGGGGGAACTGGCCGTGTCCCTTGGACATAACATTGGTCAGATCGTGGTAAATGGCCAGTTGCAGCAGCCTTTTACAATGTGGTTGCTCAGGTGATCTGAAATGTAAATGTGAGATCTCTCATTGACGGCTCTCCTCCCCTCACACAGACTGCAAGTGAAGGAGAGCTGTGAACAGGGTGAGTTTTATACAACATTGTTGTTTTTACTACAGTGTCTTTGTGCTCATCAGTGTAGCGAATTGTTGCAGATGCCTCACCGTCACCATGTCTATATATAAAAAAAAATAAAAAAAAAATTTCAACTGAGGCAGCATACCAAGTTCTAAGTGTGACCGACAAGATCAACGGGGAGCTCTCTATCGGATTCAGACTCTAATTATCAATTACGAGCCATTGCTAAGCAGTGTGACATTGACACTCGGAGGATAGTGTGCCTGCCAAACCAAGACTTTCTGGTTAGGACCCATGCCAGCCTTCCCTATGCTCTTCAGAAACCCCTGTGGCTTTCTGCTAACTGGAGCAGCTAACATCCCCTCTCGCTGTCCAGCCAGGAGTCGGGGCCGACCTAGCTCAACAGGAAATTTCCCAGTGGGCTGGCTTCCCTCTGCCCTGGGGAAACTCTGGGCTAGGAGCTGACCTCTGTCATCCGAAAAGCAGTGGCGGCAGCTGCATTTTGCAATGCGATAGGTCCTCTTCCAATTGTGGTGCTGCCCACTGAACTGTTTCTTGCAGAGTGACATGCCTGGGGGCTGAAAGAATGAAGGTGCCACCCACTGAAATTATGCATGCGGACAGTGCAGAGTGAAATGCAGAATTGCCAGAAGGATTAAGGTGCTGTATTTTTGGCATTGGTGAGGCTGGGCTACTGGTGAGAATAACTCTTCAAATGCATTATTTCCCTTTTTTTTATGAACTAGAAAATGTCATGCTGTTGTGCTGGTATACTAATGCTATGGGGCTGGTTTTTATTCCAAGTCAAGTCCTGCCAGGAGTCTTGGTGAAGAGAGAATTTTGCTCAAATAGATTTTTTTTACTGAGGACCTGTTATCCATTGTGGCCTAGTGCCACCTGTATGCACAGCAATTCATATAGGGTAACCCAACGTCCTATTCCCATCCCTAGAGACCAAACAATGGAGGCGATAAAGACTATTAACCAAATTATTTTGAGGTTCCTCCATTATGCCAATACCCTGCGTCCTCCCCAAAAAGACCCAGCAGCCTTATAAAATTTGACCACGTCTAAATTTAACTTTATTCCGAAAAATTCCCCCAGTTTACCCCAGACCAACATATCTGTATGGATGAGTCTCTTGTCCACTTTACTGGCAGGCTGAGCTTCAAGCAATTCATCCCCATAAAAAGGCCCTGATATTGCATGAAAACGTATAAATTATGCGACCGAGTCACAGGGTACACCTATGCCTTCATGTTGCATGAAGGGAAGGATGCCCAGCTGCATCCCCCTGAATGCCCAGACTACATAGGATCAAGCAGGAAAGTAATTTGGGACCTCATGTATCCACTCCGGGGGAAAAAAGGTTATTTGTATGTAGTTAACTTCTACACCAGTTTGCCCCTTTTCTGCAACAGTCACCAGAAGAAGACTCCAGCAAGTGGCACTGTAAGACGGAACAGGAAGGGCTTCCCTCACAGGCTTGTTAATATGAAGCTAAGAAGTCAGCAAGTCTGCGGAACGAGGAAATTCTGGCTGTGAAGTAGAGGGACAGAAGGGGTGTCTACATGTTATCTTCAATCCAGAATAATGCCTACGTGGAAAATCCAAAAACCAGCATGTTTCCACTAATACAATTTATTAGTGGCGGGTTGTTTACTTAAATGCTCGAACCCTACTTTGTCACAAGACTAACGTACCATTGGTGTAAAGGCTCTCAATTTTATCTTTTTAATTTGGCCATATACAATTATATAATATACCCACAGTAACAAACTGGCCACTGCCCACACATAACTGGCCTTCACAGTAAGGAGCACATGAAGGGAATATACATGTAAGACTAAAGACTAAAACAATTCCATAGCTCAACTCGCCAACTCAACTCTGCTGACAACCAAATTAACCTGTCTAACCATCCTTTAAAAGCAGGGGTTTCGTTTGAACGCATTTGCAAGCGCATTTGAAAGCTACAAGGCCTTGTCACGGCACCCTGTGTTGCTTGCAGTCCTAACACCACAAATTTAGAAGTCTCCACAGTGGAAGCATATACATGGAATGAATAGATGTGGGACGGGTGAGCCTGGAGGCTGCCCAATCCTACCGCTTCTGTACATGCCTGCTCTGGAACTGACCCTGGACTGTTTGACCACATTTTTTGCCTGCCTCTTGGACTGATCTTTCACCCTGCTAATGAGGTAGTGGGATTAACTTGGGGGTCTCGCATATGAGGGTCCCCAGAGGAGTTTTTTTGTATGAAGAAACCTTTTGTTCTCATTCCCAGATTAGGGACTGGAGGCTCTAAAGAGATTTGGGTGGAAGCCACTCACTGAGGCCCTATTTCTGCCTGCTGCCTGTAGGACTTGCTGCCATCATGCCTCTGCCTGTCGCATGGACTGACCACACCTCTGCGTGCTAACTGTGCTTAGGAAAATGTTCCTGCCTACTACCAGGACAAATATTAAGGCACTGCTTACAATATCTCTGCCTATACATATTGCTGCCTGGAAAATTAAATTTGCTGTTTGACCATGTCCCTGCCTGCTGCCTGTACCAGTGCTCTCCTGTGGAAAACTGCACTACTAAAACCACAGGTAATCTTTTTGTTCAGCAGAATGTATTTTGGGGTGTAATTATTGGTATGTGCATGCTATGTGTTAGCAATATAAAGGGCCTTCAAAAAATGTGATTGGTAGTCATGTGTAACTTGTCACTAGAACATCTGACTGTGCTCCTTGCATGTTGGGCCTTTTGTATTTGGCCAGCTGTGTAAGTCTCACATGTGGCACCGCCATCCTCAGGAGTAGCAGAATGTATTTTGGGGTGCAATTTTTGCTATGTGTTGGAAATATCTTATAAGTGGACAACTTTGTGTAAAAGTGTTGCTTTTTTTCCCATATTTCAAACTTTTGGAAACAATGACCTGTTCAAAAGACTCATTATGTCTCATAAAATATACTTTGGGATGTTCCAAAATGGGGTAATTTTGTGGGAGTTTCCATTGTCCTGGTGCTACAGGGCCTTCAAAAGTGTAATAGGTAGTCAAGTTAAATGTGTAATTTATGCTCCTAGGAACACCTGACGGTGCCCTGTGCGTGTTGGGCACCTCTGTGGCTAGGCTTTGAAGTCCACACATGGGGTATTGCCATACTCAGGAGCAGCATAATGTGTTTTGGGGTGCAGTTGCAAGTATGCATATGTTTTGAGAGAAATAACCGGTTAATGACAATTTTGTGGAGAGAAAATCATTTTGCTAAGAATTGTGGGAAAAGACTACTTAAAAAAAAAAAAAAAAAAAAAAAAAAATATCAAAAAAAAGTGCCATGCCTCTTACTAAATGGTTTGGAATGCCTACTTTCCAAAAGTATCATTTGGGGGTATTTCCTGCCTTGTCTCCAAAGAATGAGGTTGTCAGTACATCAGGTGTGATCAATTTTCAGTGAATGGCTCCATAGCTTGTAGACTCTAACTTTCACATAGACCAAATCTACACTTGTATTGGTTTTAACCAGAGCAATGTAGCAGTATCAATTTTAGCCAAAATTTGAGGGGAAAAAAATACTAATTTGCATTTTATAACTTTTTTTTTTTTTCTTTATGCTGCAAAAAATAAAACCCAGTGGTGATTATATACCACCAAAAAAGCTATTTGTATGACCCCCCCTAAATGTCATATGGGTACAGTGTTGCATGACTGAGAAATTGACTTTAACAATGCAACAGTGCTGAAAATTGGCCCTGGCAGGAAGGGGTGAAAGTGCCCTGTATTGAAGTGGTTAAACTCACTGGCCTGTAATTGCCAGTTTATTCCTTGCTGCCCTATGTGGAGAGCTACAATGTTTGCTTGTAAGCGGGTTGTAATTGTGCCAGCTAGATGCTGCCCCTAGAACGGGAGGGTAAGGATTAATGCTTTTACTGGCTCCTTCGTTTTGGTGTTTGGGTCCAACCCACTGGACCTGTGATATGAGAGACAGTGGTCCTGAGCCAAGAGCCCATAGTGCAGAGTCCAGTGAGGGAGAGGATGGGACAATCGCACCCAGGAGGAAAGCAAAAATGTCACTGGCTACTGCTATGTTGTAAAAGGTCATCCAGGACCTGGGGTTTGTCCCCAAAGAAACCAGCACTGGGAAATGCTACTTTTGGACCCTTTGATCATACATGAACTCTCCTATATCAGGCTATGCACTGCCCCAGCATACCTACCTGCAAAAGGTAGAGATATTGTTACATGTTAGATTCTTGAGATTTTTGCACTTTTTTTTTTTTTTCCTAAAGGCTTTAAAACCTTTTGTGCCACCTGGTCTGAAGTGTAATGCAAGTAACTGGCATCTTGCTACAGTTCAGGTTACTGAGATACTTTGGGGTATGAAGACGACGGTACTAAAGTTGATGTGTGGTACAAGTGGTTACCTAGAGTAACAGATTTACCAAGCAGCCTGTTAATCGTGTGCCTGGGGTGGGAAAGCCTTGTGCAGAAAGGAGGAGTTGGCGCACTCAAAGCGGTCTTTTTACCATAGCAACAGTTGCGTAAACGTGATCAGCAGAGGCCCTCAGCCAGTAAACGGGTATGGAGGTGTTGAAAGTCAAAGTGCATGCATAGTCTACACTAGGGGTTGACAAATTTGCTTTGAATTTAGGAGCCAGTTAAAAGTTAGGAGCCAGTTTGCTTTTTTTTGAGTGGTATGGATTGTCAGCTCCCGGGGTAAGGCCACTCATTTTCACCCCCTATCCCTAACTCACAATGGAGCACCCAGTCAATAACTCCAATGAAACACTGTTACATCAGGGTTATGGGCTGACCAGAAAGAGTAAGGCTGGCACTGGCAGGCACATGGAACTGCCAGATGGCACTGGCAGGTGACACTGGTTTGGAACTGGCAGGTGGCACGTGGCACTGGCGGTGGCAGGTGGCCCTGGTTTGGAACTGGCAGGTGGCCATGGTTGGCGGTGGCACTAGTCACTGGCAGATGGCACTGATTGGCGGTGGCACTGGTTGGCGGTGGCACTGGTTGCCACTGGCAGGCTCGTTGAACTGCCAGATGGCACTGGCAGGTGGCACTGGCACATGGCACTGGTTGGCGGTGGCACTAGTTGGCACTGATTGGCCGTGGCACTGGTAGGTGGCGGGTGGCACTGATTGGCGGTAGGTGGTGGCACTGATTGGCGGTAGGTGGTGGCACTGATTGGCGGTGACAGGTGGCACTGATTGGCGGTGACAGGTGGCACTGATTGGCGGTGACAGGTGGCACTGATTGGCGGTGACAGGTGGCACTGATTGGCGGTGACAGGTGGCACTGATTGGCGGTGGCACTGGTGGGTGGCGGCAGGTGGCACTGATTGGCGGTGGCACCGGTAGGTGGTGGCACTGATTGGCGGTGACACTAGGCGGTGGCAGGTGGCACTGATTGGCGGTGGCACTGGCAGGTTTCACACAGCACTCTGTTACTGAAATGTAACAGAGGAGCTTTCGGAATTGAGCTTAATGTCGCAATGGACGGGACCCAGCCGGGGTGTGAAACTTACAAGTAACAGAGGCGGGATCTGTCAGATTTGAGCTTGATGTCGGGGCGGGCGGGACCCGGCCGGTGGGCGGGTTAGCAGCTATCAAACACCAGCCAACTATTGGGCTGCTTAAGAAAAGGGGCGGGCCACATACACGTAGCGGCCCGCCCAGATCCCATTGGCTGGTGTTTGATAGCTGCCGGGTCCCGCCCACTCCGGCCGGGTCCTGCCCACCCCGACATTAAGCTGAAATCTGACAGATCCTCCTCTCTCCGTTGCTTGTCAGTTTCACACACTTAGCTCGGCGCCGCTGAGTGTGGAGGAGGGAGGACGGCAGTCAGTGTAAATGCTGCTGCATGTCTGGGGCATCAATAGTGAGTGGGCTGGTGGCAGCTTAGGCGCCAGGTTGCGATTTATGGTCGGATTTGACGACCTGGCGCCTGGGGTTTGTCGAGTCCTGGTCTACACTAGGTGTATGACAGGACCCTATACCATTACTACGAGTGAGGTAACAGTGATATGCTGGACAAGGTTAAGCATGGGGACCCGAGTTAACTGGACAACAGTTAAAGCAGAGTTCCACCTGAAAGTGGAACTTCCACTTGTTCTCCTTGCCCTCCTCAGGTGCCATATTTGGCACCTTTCGGGGGAAGTGAAGGATACTTGTCTTTCACAGGTATGCTTTGCCCACTAGGTCTGAGTATTCCCCCTCACAGCAGCCTCAGCCTTGTCCCAGGGCATTGATGGAAACTGCACAAAGAAAAGGTACCCCATGTGTAATGCAGTGACCCTATCCCAACTGCCTGAAGAACCCACCCTAAATTTGTCACCCAACAAATTAAAGGATAACTTGTATTAAAAAAAGCGAATTTTTTTTTTTTTTTTGTGCCTGGCCAGTGCCATGCAGGTTTTCTGTAGACCTTTCAGTGTACTGTGCCCGTACATTACATATGGGCAAGCAGATACACTAACAGGAAAAATCAATGAACTCTGGTGCCATGGTAATTGAACAAGCAGGCATCTGCAAAGTATGCCAAGACTTGTAGTTCATTTATTGCATTAGGGCAGGGGGTGTCAACTTTTTTTTTTTTGGCCAGATTTGATGAAGTGACTTTTTTTTTTTTTCCTGACAGTCTTTGGACCAATAATATAAATGCAATTTAACGAATACACTGCCCAACAAGAATTCTCTAAGCATGAGCTCAGGTGTTATTTGGATATACCTTGTTTATCGGCGTATGAGCACAGGTGTACAACACACACCTTCATCGTTTAAAATTAAATTTCCCTGAAACTTCACTCTTAAAAGTGAACGGTGAAGTGAAATGAGTCGGTGCCCATAAATGCGGCCTCACCATTGGCATTGATCAAGCTGCACTGATGGCAATCTGCAGGCTTGGAGGGGACAGGGTGGGGGGTGGGACGAGCACCAACAGAATATTGTGAGGGGTTAGCTCAGCAGCGGGTGTGTGACCCCCCTGGATGGGTTTACAACACAAAATCAGGCACAGCAGACAGCGTTGTAAGTGGAAAAAACAAAAGGTGCGGTTTATTCATGCTACATGCAGTAAAAAATAGAACAGCCAAAACAAAAGAAAAACATGAAAATAAATCCTGGTCAGCTTGACCTCTAATTACACACTTAGATTCCCTGTCTAACAACTGAGTGCAGCCTTGTGCTGCACCAGTCCCTGTCTCTGTTGTAGAGGTTTGCCACACAGGCGTTAACTCACCGCACAGAACAGGTGTCACACTCCCCAGTCTATACACAAAGCTGGTTCCAGGATGGAGCATCTCCCTAAGCATGCTGGGGTTTTTTGTAGAGGTCTTGATGAGCCCACTTACTTCAGCTGGGCTCATTAACTCTTCCCCTCTAGTTGTAAAAGTCTGCATAAAGCCTGAATCTAGGGCACACGTATTTCCCATCCTGGATACAACCAGGTGACTTTACCTGCGTGCTGCCACTATATATACAGGATAATCTACAGTTTACTCTGCCTCTTTAATACAAAGTCCCACCTAATGTGATACAGAACAGTTGTCCAATGCCAGCCCAGGAAACTGGACTTTTTATTAGTATGTAGGGGTTCAATATTGAGTTGGCCCATCCTTTGCAGCTATACCAGCTTCATCTCTTCCGGGAAGGCTATACAAAAGGTTTAGAAGTGTCTATAGGAATGTTTGACATTTCTTCCAGAAATGTTGGACTATTTCATGCTCCCAACTTTGTGGGAACAGTTTGGGGATGGCCCCTTCCTATTCCAACATGACTGACCACCAGTACTTTAAGTGCAATTCACATTATAATAGGAAAACTTGTATAAAATTAAGCGTAACAACAATCTAAAAATACAAATTCTATAGACTGGTGTGAACCTCCCAACTAAAGTTGCTGCACTTGACGTATATTTGTATTGCCCTTATCTGAAGGGTTTCCACCATCCCTTCTAAGTTTAATTTGTTTTGTCTCGTTTTCAGTTTTGTATATGATATATTTGAAGTTGCATATCAGACCAGTATTGTGGTAAAATCTCCTCCTTCCTTCCTCCTTGGGGCGGGGCCACATGTAGCAGCCCTCCCAGATCCCATCCCATTGGCTGGTGCTTGAAAGCTGTTTGGTCCTGCCCACCCCCTACTTCACTGCTGAGTTGTGACAGCTGGTCTGTCTCCCTGCAAGCTGTTGCCTTACCTGACAGTTGAACACACAAGGAGCGGCTCTGGCTAGCCTCACAATCTGTGGCATGTGAAAATGTTTCACAGGTAGTGTGGATTACATACTGCTTGGATGCAGCATGACATGTCTCGGGAGACAGCATGGTGATTAGGGTGTGCCTGGGCACGCCTATGCACAGAGCTTGAGTAGGTTATGTAAGAGCACCAATTTAAAAAAACGGACAGTACAAGGGGAAGTTCCCCACACTGAGTGGGGGGGGGGGGGGGGCTAGGGAATAGTGGCTGCAGAATTGTGAACAAGGGACGTGCAGTCAAGGGACGCAGAGCCTCCCCTGCCATGAACATGAAAATTAGCTTTGAGGGTCATAGTTCTGCTATCTGGGGTCTTGGTAGTTTGCAAGAAGTGAAATTGTAGAGAATTGGCAAGTAAATTGAATGTGAAACTGTGAAAGTATTCCCTCTTCAAGGAAGTGATAAAACATCCAAAAATGACTACAAATCAAGTCCTATAAAGCCCCTCAATGTTTGACATCACAACATTGAGCTGCAAAATGTTGACCCTGCGCCTCTTCAATTGAAAAAATTTGCTCCACTATGTGAGGTAAAAATATGCACTCACAATTTAGTGTGCCTTGAGCACAAAAAATCAGCATTTTACACTGTTCAATTTTGCTTCTTACGGAATTTATTGCTTATGGTCCATGAGAGGCTTTGCTGAAGTCTATGCTGGCATTGGAAGTTTGGTTGATCTTGTCCTTCCCTGCCTTGGTGGATTCGTATAAGGGCTTGTTGGGCCATTATTGGTCTTTTAGGGTCTGGTGTGCATGTGTGTGTTTTTTTTTATTTTTTTTATTTTTTTGGTGGTGCATTTTTTGAAATGGGACAGGCACTGTCTATTTTCCAGCACTGTTGGGACTTTACATATTCTTGTGGACTTTGTTTTTGATTATTTGATTTTGAGTTTTTATTGTGGTTTTTAAATGTTAGTCACATGAGTAGCACCTACATGAGTCCCCACCCCATTTCTAAGTGTTTGCATTTAAAGGGGCAGTTGCTATGCTTATTTTGTCTCTGGAGATAATTTTAGACCAGAGACTCTTCAAGTAACTATGTTGCTTAAACAAGTGAAGGATTCCACCTGCTGCGGCTAGACCTATTTTCCTGTTAAATATAGACATTACATTATATGCATAAGTACTGGAATAGGCAGCTACCATTGCCCCTGAAGTCTCATCTGACCAAACTGGGTTAATTCCTCAGAGAAACTTAATCTCCCTTAAAACCATTATGCTGATAGCTCGTGCTCCTCTTCAACCCCAGTCCACCCATTTACTCTCTCCTGATGCTGAAAGTTTGACAGGGTGGATTGGGATTATCTAATGTTGTAGAACTGGGTATGCGCCCACTTATGATTCGGCAGATATTGGCACTTTAGCAAAACCCTACAGCACAAATTGGAGTTAATGGTACTCTGATTCCTTTGTTCTAAGCAATGGCACACACCAAGGCTACCTGCTTTCCCCCTCTTCCCTTTTTGCTTTGTCCCTTAAGCCTTTTCTATCAATCATTGAGAATGACCTTCACATTCATGGTATTTGGATAGGATAATATGAACATAAATACATTGCCTATGCAGACATTCTATAATATATAGACCAACCTAGGATCACGCGGCCTAAGCCCTTGTACACACGGTCGGACATTCTGACAACCATGTCCGCCGGATTTTGTCCAACTGTTGCATACACACGGTCGGACAAAGTTGTCGGAAAAAGCCATCGTTCAGAACGTGATGACTTTATTTCGTTACGACGGGACTACGTTCAGGCTAGTAGCCAATAGCTTTGGTGTAGGAATTTGATCTGAGTATGCATGGCACTTTGTCCAATCAGAATTCTCTACACATGATCGGACAAGGTCCGATCGGATCATGTTGTCGGAAAATTTTACCAACAAGTTGGTAAACTTGGTCCGTCGGATACTCTGACGGAAACAGTCTGAAGACCACACAGTCAGATTATACGACAAAACGGTCCGATCGGACACAATCCATCGGAATCTCCGACCGTGTGTACAAGGGCTAATTGACAGCTTTTGGTAAGATCTCAAACTTTAAGATCTCTGTAAATCAGAAATTAACGTTTCCACTCTGCTCAATGAAGTCAGGGTGTTGAAACCAGCTTTACTTTTTACCTGGCAAACATCTTTGAAGTACCTAGGGATCCTCTGAATATCTAATCTCCACTTTTTTTTTTTTTTGAGCCAACTATATGCTACTTCTAGACCGTACTAAATTAGGTCTAAACTGCTTTAATGGTATAAAGTGTTGCTTAAACTATTTTTTTTTTTTTTCTCTGTCCCCAAAAGAGGGGGGAGGCGATTATTTAAAAAACCTCTTCCCTCTGAGCTCACGTGCAACGTATTTGCAAGTCGCGCCCACATATGAAAACTGTTTTTCAAACCACATGTGAGGCATCGCCATGATTCTTGAAGCAAGAGCAGTAATTTGCCACTCCCCCCGTGTACTATGGATAGATTCATGCATTGCATGAATCTATCCATGTCCGCTGTAGAACAGACATGCACAGGAGTCGGAAGACGCACAGGAGCCATTGCTGTGCTACCATCCCACAGCTTGCCGTCTGACCCACCACAATGGGGTAAGTTCCAGGCAGACACCGCATGTGGGTGGGCACTGGCTGTATGAGCAGTCTGTGTATGATGGGTACAAGTTGCTGCAATTGGTGGTTTCAGTGAATTTTTCAGATCATTTGAGCACCAGCCGCCACTGATGGTGTATTGCCCCCTTTAACATCAATGACAGCTTGAAGTCTTTTGTGGTATTTGTGGATGAGCATCTTCTCAGGTGGTAAAGCTGCCCATTCCTCTTGGCAAAAAGCCTCCACTTCCTGTAACTTCTTGGGCTGTCTTGCAGAAACTGCAAGTTTTGAGATCTCCCCAGAGTGGCTCAATGATATTGTCAGGAGAGTGAGATGGTCACAGAGCCTTCACTTTATTCCGCTGACTGGTCGACTTAGCCTTGTGTTTTTGGATCATTGTCATGTTGGAATGTCCAAGAACATCCCATGTGCAGCTTCCTGGCCGATGAATGCAAAGGTTTCTCTAGTATTTTTTTGATAACTTACTGAATCTTGCCAACAATTTTCCTGAGCCTTTTGTAGCTTGTACGTCCCCAAAACCTCAGCGATCCGCCTCCTATACTTCATAGGCATTGTTGACTCCTCTCCAAAGACTTTATGGTTGTGGCCAAAAATCTAAATTTTGGTTTCATCACTCCAAATGACTTTGTTCCACAAGATTTGAGGCTTGTCTCTGTGCTGTTAGGCGTATTGTAAGCAGGATACTTTGGTGTTTTCATAGTAATGGGTTTCTTCTGGCGACTCAGCCATGCAGCCCATGATCACGTGCCTCCTTTATTGTGCATCTTGAAACTGGCACACCATGTTTTTCAGAGTCCTGTATTTCACCTGAAGTTGTGGCTTTTTCTTTGCATCCTGAACAATTTTCCTAGCAGTTGGGGCTGAAATTTTATTTGGTCTACCTGACCATGTTTTGGTTTCAACAGAACCCCCTAATTTTCCACTTGATGAGAATGTCAATCAGAAGATTTCAAACTAAATTCCTTGGATAACTTTTTTATTTTTTTTATTTTACTGTTTCATCTAGTTCAACTACCTTTTCCCTCAGATCTTTTGCCGATTCCTTTGCTTTTCCCATGACTCAAAATCCAGAAACGTTAGTGCAGCACTGGATGATAGATGCAAGGGTCTGTCAGGAGTCCAGAAATTTTAAACCTTTTTATAAATACACTAACTACAAGCAAACAGATCACAGGTGGGGATGGTTACCTTTTTTAATAGCCATTCAAACCCTTTTGTATCAACTTGTGTGCATGTTATTGGGACAAAATCGCCAGGGTATGTCAACTTTTCATGTGGGTCATTTGGCTAGTTTCTGTTGTGATTATGATTTAAACTGTTTATAATGGCTTTAGCTAAACACTAACATGAGTGAAAAGTTTTATTTTCCATGTTCTTTGAAAAATGGCCACGAAACTTCTGCCGTTGGAAACGTGTGAGCACAACTGTGTATGTCCTTCAAAAATGGGCCTGGTCCTTAAGTGGTTAACCAGATGACTGGGGAAGGTTGGATGCTTCCCCTGTGAGGCAGGCATAGGGAGGGCATCACAGGTTGCCCACAAAATTGTACCAGTGATTTGGTCACGGTGTGTGAAACACCGCTACTACACACAATTCATATCTCCCTTTCCTCAAACTGGAGGTTAACAATGAGCACTTTGCGAGTTGACGTTGCTTTACATTACAGCGAATACCTGATTAAACTCCTTGGTGACGAGGGTGTGGCTTTAAAGCCAATCCATGGTGGGACTATGCACTCATTTGCCCATATTGATCATCCATTTTGTTCTATAGAATCTATTCAAGGTATGCTGACTTTTCTCCCCTCCCAGGATCCCTCGGTTTTGTTTGAGCTATAGCAGTGATGGCAAACCTTGACACCCCAGATGTTTTGGAACTACATTTCCCATGATACTAAACTACACTAGAGTCCATGAGCATCATGGGAAATGTAGTTCCAAACCATCTGGAGTGCCAAGGTTCGCCATCACTGATCTATAGGTTTGGTAATGCACCATCGCAGCCCATATGATAAAAACGCAGACAAGTTTTGAATTCCTTTAAGTTGGAAGCAATTGTCTATACCTCCCATTTAAATTCTGGTTTCAAGTGATTGAGCATATTTGATGCAAGACCTTACGTTTTGACCTAAGACAATATCAATCAGTTTTTTCTAAAATATGGGCATGTTGGCAGGTTTTCAAGTCCACCCCCCAATACTTGAATGTATTATGGCCTTTGACATTTCTGATGCTTGAAATGTTTAAAGCATAACTCCACGTTTGTTGAGAATTTCCCTCTGGGTGATGTACATTGCAAGGATTATATCAAACTTTGTTGCAGATTACTGCCTTTCTGGTCTGAAGAAATCAATGTGTTTCTCTGCCTCTGTTTTGAGTGGGTCTAATGGAAGTGGTTTCTTAACCACTTCAGTCCCAGAAGAATTTACCCTCTTCCTGACCAGAGCACTTTTTGCAATTTGGCACTGGGTCATTTTAACTGACAATTGTGTGGTCGTGTCACATGGCTCCCAAACAAAATTGACTCGTGCCCCCCCCCCCCCCCCCCCAAATAGCTTTCTTTTGGTGGTATTTGATCACCCCTGAGGTTTTTATATTTTGCACTATTAACAAAAAAGCACTTAAATTCATTTTGAAGAAAACGCATTTTTACATTTTGCTGTAATCCCCCCCAAAAATATACTTATTTTTTTTTTTTTTCCCCCTCAGTTTACGCCAATATGTATTCTTTGTATTTTTGGTAAAAAATCGCAATAAGAGCTTCATTTGCACAAGTTGTAACGATTGCAAAATGGGGGAAGTTTAATTTATGGCATTTTTAATCATTTTTATTTTTTTACTAGTAATGGCGGCGGTCAGCAATTTTTATCGTGACTGCGATATGGCGGACACATTGGACATTTTTGGGACTGTCATTTATAAATGACTGGCAGTGAAAGGGTTAACCACTAGGGCAGTGTATAGGGGAGTGGCTACACATGATGGGTCACTGATCTCTGCTCCCTATTACAGGGAGCAAAAATCAGTTACACTGTCACTAGGCAGAACGGGGAGGTGCTTGTTTACATTAGCATCTCCCCATTCTTCCCCCTCCGTGAGGGGATCGCGGGTATCCCTGCAGTAATGGACCTGCGACCTGACTCGTGGAGCTTGCCGTGCGCGGCGGTGCACCTGCTAGCGGCCTCGTAAAAGGCCAAGTACAGGTATGTTTGACTGTACGAGCCCTTCTGCCAACTTATATCGGCATGAGGCAGTCAGCAAGCAGATAATTAGCAGGGCACCAACTAAGAAATCTGCTGGGCCTGCATCCCTTTAGACCTATTGAAAGTATCTCTCAAACATTTTTGTTACAAGGGATAGCTTGTATCTTAGGCAGACTTCTGGTAAAATTGAGCCAATCACACAAGCAGGAGATTGTTTATGGGGAGTGGTCAGTGCACACTGTACAGAAAACTCCAGGTAGCCATATTGCAATGTATTTTCAGAAAATTGCATTGGCTGCAGATTGAAAAGGAAAGGTAATTTTTAATGACATTCAATTACAAAATGATTAGTGTCACAATCTTATGTGCTATATTTCTTTGCTATTCCCCCCCCCCCCCCCCCCCTCCCCTCCACAAAACTGGAGCTGCCCTTTTAATAATTCTATTTTGACTAAACCAATTTATGCTTGTTGTGTACTGTATCCAGACCAGTGTCACACCCTTCCCCCTTTTTCTAGTTCTCCCTTTTCTCTTCTGCTCTCCTAGTTCTTTTCTCATCTTCTGCTTTCTTTAAATTCGCAAGGGCTAACTGATTACAAATTTGATTACCACACTAAGTTTTATGAGAGTTTGGCAAGAAATGGTTTGCCAGTTGAATGATAACCTGTTATACTTCTAGCTAGATCTACTGTACATACAGGAGTCATTTAGGTGTGTTACATGGCTTGTGTAACAATGGGGGAGATTTACTAAAACTGGAGCACTCAATCTGGTGCATCTCTGCATGGTAGCCAGTCGCCTTCTAACCTCAGCTTGTTTAATTCTTTTGACAATAAAACCCGGATGCTGATTGGTTTCTGTGCAAAGCTGCAGTAGATTGTGCACTCAAGTTTTAGTAAATCTCCCCCAATGTGTGAACAAAAAGTTGCAAATGTTGAAATGACAGATCAAGAGGAAAGGGTTAAGGGTGTAGTGGGATGGGGTGGAGGGGAGTGTCTTTGCACTTTTACTTGGGATACGGGCCCACATTGGGTGGCGATGTGATCAATGGGTCACAAATTTTGAAGCTCATCTTTGGTATTGGCGAGAGTGCATTCACAAAATTGCCCCTGAGTTGGGTTTTGACTCAGAAGAGGGTACATTGTTGACTCAGAAGAGGGTACATTGTTGTATTTTTTTTTTTTTTTCCCTCTCCGCCCTGGCAATAGTTTAATTTGGGGGCTAATAAAACAAAATTGGAGCTTGAACTGGTTTAGTGACAATCTGATTTTTCAAAGGTAGCTGCGCCATCCAGGGCTCTGGGAACACTAACTCAGACTACTGTATATATAAAAACTGGCCAGATATGGAAGTTCTGGTAGCCTGGCATTCTCTAAACTGCAGCCCAGGGGCTGGGTGAGACCCTTTACCTTTTACCATGGCCTTGAGGCAAGTTTCCTTCCACTGATACAAGACACTATTTCCACCATTGACATCAACGATGGGGCACTGTCTCCCACTGACGCCAATGATGCACATTCTGGCCCCCCCCCAGAGTCAAGGAAGACAGTAAACTCTGTTTAGAAAGTTTGGAGACCCCTGTTCTAAAAAGGACCCAAGTGTCCAGGCAACATATGAGCCAGCTTGGATGTTACTAAATACCAGCTACCTAATGAGCACCTTGTAAGCTGATTCAAGAGTGGAAACTCTAATAGTGCAAGTGATGACCATGGACCACACAGCTTGCCAGTCTCCTGATATGTGGGGCCTGAAGTCTTCGTCCCCACCATGTCATGTAAGCATACACAGAGGGGGAAATTGGTTAGTTAAGTTGGGTTTTATCTATAGAGATTAGACATGTGCAAAAGTAAAACTTTCGTTTTGTTTCGTGTTTTGTGTGACCCGAATTTGGGGCCCCGTAACTCGGGGTCACTTAGTGCTAGAAACCCCAAATTTGGATATGTTGTAGTGCTAGTTCTACTGTGTTTGCATGCCAAATTTGGGGTTCCTAGCTATAAGTGGCCCCCTAGATACATGGCCCCAAATTCAGGTCACAAAATGTAATTTTTCGAATTTGATTCGAATTTAGTTTGAATATGTTAGCATTGCAATTCGTTAATTCGGATGCATCCGAATAATAAATTCGTACGAATTTCGATACGAAACAAAATGCACATGTCTAATACAGATGAGTTTAGGCACTGGGGGGTGTAGCGGCATATGTCTATATAATGTAGTAAGTCAGTCTTTGTTCTGAAGGAGTGACCTGATCCAATGCCTGAGCTGGGGTATATTGGAACAGTTCCAAGAGGGAACCTTAAATTGGTCCAGAAGAACCACCCAGGACCACACAGACCTTTGTTCCACAAAGGAATGGATTGGTGAATTTGTATGGTCCACCGAAAGGACAGGCATTTTAAACCTAGTAGGAAAAAAGGCATTGCCTATGACTAAGGGAAGTTGCAGGAAAATTACTAGAATATTTTAAGGAGTACCAGACTCTTGAGGTTTGTTTCATTAAAGCGCAGCAGTTATGGGGTAGCCTCTGGTTTGGATTTTGTTTACAGGGGATGACTGTTTTTGTTTTTGTTTTTTGTTCCCCCCCCCCCCCTCCTCCTTTCAAGTAAATCTTGAACACAATTTTTGTTTTTTGGATATGGAGTTGTGTTGGCTGCTTCAGTTAGTACTTGGGTGTGATAGTACCACAAATCTTGAGTGCAGTAAGGAACCGTAGCAAGGACCATAAATGACTGGTCTCTGCTCTGGGGTTGATCTTTCAGGAAGCAGTGCAGAAATATGAAGAGGTGCTTCACAACTTGGAATTTGCTAAGGAGCTCCAAAAGACCTTTTCTGCTCTCAACCAAGATGTAAGTAGCTTTTATTAGCTTGTTTTTAAATGCCATTACATGCAGAGACTGTTATTGGTCTAGTAGTCTATATTGAGAACAAACTTGTGTCCAAAGAGATGGATTTTTAAAATATAAACAAATTTGATTGCTGAGGAACTGTTCACAAACAGCTGACTGTAGTTTTACTAAACCCTTTCACCTTTCATCCTTTATTGCACCTTGTTGCTTCTGGTCTTCACTTTCTGTCCATTCACTTGCTCAAGCAGTAAGTTGTCATTGCTCAGGGTAGATGCCTTGATGGCAGTGGTGCAACATGCCTGCACAATAAATCTGCATTGTCTGCACTAGAAGCAAATGTCTGGATTTCAATGCAGAACAGAAGCTGTTTGATACATGGATATTTCATCACCATATTACCAGAAGTTCCTAAAAAGGACCGCAATTTTTAATACTTAAATCTGACTTGAGATTAAGTGTTTGGGTTTACATCCATTTTTAAAATGGATATCTCTGTAAGAGGTTTTCATGTTTGAGTCCATTGGTTGGAAATTTTCCTCCCCATTTCAAATTTCTCTAAGTGGGTCAGATGGCAACACTTTCACTTCCTAACTCAAACTATTCAAAACTTTAAAATTGTCAGTAACGCTTCATAACAGTAAATACAATACACTAAATTGTTTTAAACAGTACTTAAAAGTGATTTATTGTCAAATCCCTGGCTTCGGTGCATGTACAGTAGATGTATAACAGGGACGTCAAGCTCCATTTCATCATGGGTGTTGGCAGAACGATGGTTGCACTTAAAGGGCCAGTTGTATCTTTAAGACTAGATATCCAGAGCATGTTCCCATGGTTAGAAGTTGGTCCCCAAGCCTCCCTTGCATCAGTGACCAACCCCCCCCCCCCCTTACCTTTTTAACTCAAAGTTCTGTTCTTTCTGCTGCCACCTGCTGAGATGGGGGCAGAGTCTAGCTTCTATGTGGCTGCAGGAGAGGTGCAAGGGCCACATGAAATAGCCTGGAGGGCTGCATTTGGCCTGCAGGCCTTGTTGACACATGATTTAAAGTCGTGCCCTTACACAATGTGCCCCCTGTAAAAATGCTAGATTTGAGGTAAAAAAAAAATCTGATTACCCAATTTTCCACCTATAGTAGGATCAGTATAATTCAGTTAACTGAAATCTTTAAAGGGGAGAAAAAAAAACTTACCGTATATACTCGAGTATAGGCCGACCCGAGTATAAGCCGAGGCCCCCAATTTACCCCCAAAAAACTGGGAAACCTATTGACTCGTGTATAAGCCGAGGGTGAGATATGCCTGTCCATCCCTGTGTGTGTGTCCATCCATCCATCCATCCCTGTGTGTGTGTGTGTCCATCCCTCCATCCATCCATCCCTGTGTGTGTGTCCATCCATCCATCCATCCCTGTGTGTGTGTGTGTGTGTGTGTGTGTCCATCCGTGTGTGTGTGTGTGGCCTTGTGTGTCCAGCCTACCTGTGTCCTGAGCCTCCGTCCGGTCCCGAGCCTCCGTCCGGTCCCGTCCCGTCCCGAGCCTCCGTCCGGTCCCGTCCCGTCCCGAGCCTCCGTCCGGTCCCGTCCCGTCCCGAGCCTCCGTCCGGTCCCGTCCCGTCCCGAGCCTCCGTCCGGTCCCGTCCCGTCCCGAGCCTCCGTCCGGTCCCGTCCCGAGCCTCCGTCCGGTCCCGTCCCGAGCCTCCGTCCGGTCCCGTCCCGAGCCTCCGTCCGGTCCCGTCCCGAGCCTCCGTCCGGTCCCGTCCCGTCCCGTCCCGAGACTCCGTCCGGTCCCGTCCCGTCCCGAGCCGAGACTCCGTCCGGTCCCGTCCCGTCCCGAGCCGAGACTCCGTCCGGTCCCGTCCCAGGATCACCGCTCTTCGTCGGCGCCCATTCCCCTTTTCAAATGCCGCGCCTCCCTGTCTGTGATAGGCGGAACACAATTTCCCAGCAGCCTGTGTTCCGCCTATCACGGACATCGTCTCATCCTCGTCCGTAGTACGAGGATGAGACGATGTCGGTGATAGGCGGAACACAGGCTGCTGGGAAATTCAGTGTTCCGCCTATCACAGGCGAAGGCGGAGCCGGAGGCGCGGCTTTTGAATTATAGAATGGCCGCTGTCTGTCTGCTCGACACGCTGATCGAGCAGGCAGACAGCGATGACTCGAGTATAAGCCGAGGGGGGCACTTTCAGCCTCAAAAAAGAGGCTGAAAATCTCGGCTTATACTCGAGTATATACGGTATAATAAAATGGTTGCACAAATATGCACACCCTTAATACTATGAGGTGCCTTTTTTGACATTCAGCCTTTTTGAGGTAGGAGTTTTTTTTAGCATGGCACAACTTGCCTTGGAAGCCTTTGTCTGCTCTACTCTGAAAAAGCGCTCCAAATTTGATTCAGGTGCAGGCACTGGCTGGGCCATTCCTAAACTCATCTCTAACAAAGGATCAAAGGAATCTAATTTTCTCAAGGCATCTTTCAGGATGGCACACCTGAGATAAAAGGCTCCTCCCTACAGGAACGCAGTCAATTGACAGCTGTTTTAAGTCCCCATCCTTCCCCTTGATCCTCAGTTTTTTGATTTTCTCCCTACACAGCGAAACTTTTTTCCAAATGACCCGAAGCCTAGGGCTGGTGGTCTCCCCCCTGGGAGCCGGACCACAAGCTTGGGAAGCCTCTGGGTCTGGTAGGATATGTTTGGCCTTCCTGGGGGGTTCCCCTATCTTTTCCTCAAGGGGGGCAGCAGAAATTGGAAGAGTCCCCCTGAGAGCTGAAGGACCCTGGGTACAGTGGTGTACCCAGAACTTCAGAGGCCATTATCTTGTCTCCCTTCCTTACCTGTCCAGGTGGCTGTTAAGATGGGGGTGCTGGCCATTGGTTCTTTCCAGGGGTTTGTGTCCCGGACTCCTGGGCCCCCGGTAGCTCGCATGGGCTGCTGGAGAGGGCGCGGCAACAAGCACCAGCATCATTTTCAAACTTTGGGAAAATGGCGCCTGTGTTCTTGCCTGGGAGGGAAGGCTGAGAGTCAGCAGGAGCTAGCACCCACATCCTCCTTCTGCTAGACTGAGGCGGCACCAGTTCACTACAGTGGATGTCTGCCTAAACCACCATGGGAATGAGGAACGGAAGGCATCCCCCAACCCCCCCCCCCCCCCCATGTGTATATACTGACTGGTACAGTGCAGGACACAGCCTAACCTTGCACCTCCCTATGGGGACAGCAGTTGGGGGGGCACTTTGGCGGCTATCCTCCTTGTGTGTGTGTGTGTGTGTGTGGACAATAAGGATGGAAAAGCAAGCCCAGTGGCTGTGGCAAAAGGAGAAGATAACAGCGAGTACTTTCCTTTGCCTTGGGAATTTAGCTGCAAAATCCCCAATTCCAGCCAGAGGGTTTCTGGGCATTTTGAGATAATCTCCCCTGGGGTCTGGATTCAAATAGCCCAGAAGCTTCTGCTAAAAACCAGCCGCAGCTTTCTTGCATCAGAGACGCTGTGTGGCGGACAGGTGGTGCAGAGGAACGAATGCCTAAACCACCTCAGATGGGAAAGAGGGTAGATAAGGCATTGCTCCCCCTTCCCCATGTGTATATAGTGACTGATGCATTGCAGAACCTGGGGTCGGGATACAAATAGCCCAGATGCTACTGCTAAAACCACCAGCCACAGCTCCCTCTTATAGCAGAGACACTGGTTATCGCAACAGTAGGTTGCCAGCCTCCCTACATGCCCAGTTGTGGTATATTAGTAGGGAAGAATATGGGGTACAGAGGGGACCTGGTAGATACAAAGTTACTTACAGGCCAGGTATAACACTGTACAAGTTATTGGGCAGTGGTTGGTGGATTCAGAAGCGCCCCTGGTCAGCATGTGCACTAGGTTACTGGCCCTATTATCCCAGCAGCTAGGAATCTGAAATTGCTTCAAGATGCTTAAAAGCTGGCCTAACATTCAACGATGGAACCAAGCTTCTGTGTGGCACAGTAAGGGTTCCCATGTGACAGATCCTCCTTTTGGGGGTTGCTTGCTACAGGTGAAGGCGTCCTATTTTGCTAAAGGTTTCGCTGACGTTGGCTTGTCTGTTTTTTTCCCTTCCTTCTTCTCTCCTTCTCTTGCCTTAGGCTCTGCCCAAAGAACCAGAGAGGTCAGGGGGGAAGAAGAGATGTCCTTCATGTATGAGTAAATTAAAAGGATGGTATAAGCCCCTTTGTAAACCATGCATAGACAAATTGGTCTATAAGGAAGCTACGGGAGCTTGTAAGGATTTGATTTCTGGAGTACAGAAAGAAATGGAGTAAATCAAAGCAATGTTAGCGAACCTTGAAACCCCAAAACCAGCCGCAGTTCCCTCTGCTTCCACCCCAGTAGAAGGTGACGAATCAGGAGGAGGAACTTGATTCTCTGGATGGCCTAAGTGAGGCGGCATCATCCAGAGATGTTCCTGTTCAAGGGTCAAGCTCTCCCAGATACAGGCTCTCACTCGAGGAGGTTGATGCCTTACTGGGGGTAATTTATGAGACGCTCGAAATCAGAGAGGAGCCAGTCTCCCTGTCCTTGCATGACCGGATGTATCAGACCCTAAAAACAGATTCAGTTAGGGTCTTTCCGGTTCATAGCACACTGATAGATTCAATCAAAAAAATGGGAGGAGCCAGAGTTATTTTTCCCTAAAAGCATGAAGCGGAGATTCCCCTTCAGCGAGGACCCCTCTTGTGTTTGGAATAAAGTGCCCAAGGTAGACGCAGCTTTTTCCCAGTGTGCAAAGTCAACAGATCTCGCCTTTGAGGACATGGGTGTTCTAAAGGAACCCATGGATAAAAGGATGGAGGTACTATTAAAGAGGTCATGGGAAGTAACCATGAATAACTTAAAACCTGCAATGGCCACGACAATAGTGGCTCGCAACTTGGAGGTCTGGCTGGAACAATTACAAGGCCATTTGGAAGGGGGTACCTCCAGAAAGGAAATTCTGGATTCCCTTCCTATGCTACATAAAGCAGCAGGTTATATAGCAGATGCCTCTGCGGAGTCTGTTAAATTGTCAGCCAGGACCGCTGCCCTCGTAAATTCATCTCGCAGGGCACTTTGGCTGAAGTCTTGGTCGGGAGACTCGGCCTCAAAAGTGAGGTTATGTGGCATCCCCTTTGAGGGAGACCTTTTTGTTCGGGCAGGACCTTGAGAAAGTCCTGGACCGTACTGCGGACAAGAAGGCCTTTCCTGTCAAATCTAAAAAGACTACAGGTAAACGCTTTTCGTCCTCAAAGGCAGGGACAGTCACAAGGACAGACCTCTAAGGAGTCAACCCCTAAAACAGTGGATGGGAGGAAAACAGAAAAGCAATCTCTTTTCCTCTTCTAAAAAAAAAACACTAAATCCCAGTGACACGGTTCCTGTGGGGGGCAGACTGGGGCGGTTCCTCCCACAGTGGGAAGACGCTACCCCAAATCCTTTTATTCTGAGGATCATTAGGGAGGGTTACAAAATACAGTTCAAACACATCCCACCTGCAAGAATGTGTCTGACCAAGCCTCCCAAAGTCCCCCAGAAAGCGACAGCTTTGCTGTCGCAAATTGGCGATTTAATAGATCAGAAGGTTCTAGTGCCAGTTCCGCCACAGGAAATAAATCACGGTTTCTATTCACACGTGTTTGTAGTAAGGATACTGTCAGGCAAATTCCGCTTGATCTTGAATCTGAAGTTACTGAACAAGTGGGTAACTTACAAGAAATTCCGGATGGAAACAATTTTTACAGTGAGATCAGTACTCCCTCCAAATTGTTTCATGGCCTCTCTCGATCTAAGGGACGCGGATCTACACATCCCGATTCGAGAAGACTCTCAAAAGTATTTGAGGATAGCGATTCTTTGGGGAAGTCAGATTCCATACCTCCAATTCAGGGCTCTGCCATTCGGTCTGTCTTCTTCCCCCAGGATATTCACCAAGGTCCTGGCAGAAGCATTGGCTCCCCTAAGACTGAAAGGGATCGCTGTCATACCGTGCTTGGACGACCTTTTTATTCTTTGCCCCCTCAAAGCTCCAACTGCAGGGAGATCTGAGGGTAGCTATCTTTTGCCTAAAAAGGCTGGGGTGGTTGATAAACCAAGAAAAGTCGCACCTGATACCAACACAGGCCATACAGTATGTAGGTTTTCTGGTGGATTCAGTGTCACAGAAAGTCTTCCTCACAGGGGAAAAAGTGGAAAAGGTGAAAGATGGTAACCTTCTTGCAGTCCAATCAGACAATTTTGGTCAGCTATGGCAGGGTTGGGCCTATTAGTGGCAACAATCCCTGCAGTTCCTTGGGCAAGAGCTCATTTCAGGTGTCTCCAGGCCAATATTCTGAGCAGCTGGGACAGGACACGAGTCCCTGGACGGGACTATCCATCTATCCTCAAAGACCAAAAGGTCTCTTTGGTGGTGGAAGAGAGAGGAGAACCTAGTACGGGGTCTATGGTGGTCTCCTCCAGTGTCTGTTCGCATCACCACGGATGCCAGTGCTTGGGGCTGGGGGGCCCACTTGGGGTCGAAAGTAGCCCAAGGATGCTGGGGGAAGACACAGTCCCAGAGGTCAGCCAATTGGAGGGAGTTGCAGGCAGTCTGGGAAGCCTTAAGGGTGTTTGCCAGGGATCTGAAGGACCACCATGTACAGGTCCTCTCGGACAGTATAGTGGCGGTTTCCTACCTAAACAAGCAGGGAGGAACAAGATGCCCGTCCTTGATCAAGCTAACAAGTACGATCATGCATTGGGCAGAAGAAAACCTAAAATCGGTTTCAGCGGTCCATCTAAAGGGGGTGGACAACCACCTGGCAGACTTTCTGAGTCTACACCGGGTGTACGAATCAGAATGGTCACTAAACAGGGAGATTTTCCAGCTGTTAGTGCGCAAATGGGGTCTTCCGGAAGTGGACTTGTTCGCCAGGAAAGCGAACACCCAGGTCCCAGTATACTTCTCCCTAGAGAGGGAGGCAGGGGCAAAAGGGATAGACGCTTTGGCACAAAGCTGGGCATTTCACATTTGCTACGCCTTCCCCCCATTCAAGCTAATTCCTCTAGTCCTGGGGAAATTTTTGCAGGAACGGACCACATTGATACTAGTGGTTCCGTATTGGCCGAAGAGACCATGGTTCTCGATGCTGCTGGGCCTGACAGACGAACCTCCCCTCATACTGCCGCACATACGGCAGCACAGTGGTGTAGTGGTTAGCACTTTCACCTAGCAGCAATAGGGTTGCTGGTTCAAATCCCGACCACAACACTATCTGCCTGGAGTTTGCACGTTCTCCCTGTGCCTGCGTGGGTTTCCTCCGGGTACTCCGGTTTCCTCCCACACTCCAAAGACATGCTGGTAGGTTAATTAGACCCTGTCCAAAAAAGAATTGGCCATAATATGTGTATGTGTATGTCAATGTTGTAAGTGTGTCGGGACTCTACAGGTTAAAGGACCGCATAAATAGCTGCAGATGGACACCGGTGGCAAGAAATAGCGCCCAGAGGCGATTCAGTTCGTATAGGTAGCGCTATATAAGTCATTCATTCATTCATTCATTCATTCACTGCCCGAGAGAGAGGATCTGCTGTCCCAGGGTCCAGTTCTGTTACCAGAACTGCAGACCCTAAAGTTATCGGCCTGGCGTCTGAAGAGAGTCTCTTGAGGTCTAAGGGACTCTTGGATAGGGTAATTAAAACACTTTTCTAGTAGAAAGAAGATAACCCAAGCAATTTATGTTAAGTACTGGAAAGTTTTTTGTTCATGGTTGGACACTAAAAAGGTGTCTAAGTATCCCAACAGTCTTGGAATTTTTTTCAAGACGGTGTGGATAAGGGACTGGCCATTAGTACCTTAAAGGTACAAATTGCGGCCCTGTCTGTTTTTTTTGGATCAACCTCTGGCGGTAGACCCGCTAGTTAGCAGGTTCTTTAAGGGGTTGACCAGGATTAAACCTGTTCCTTTCAAAATTTTACACAAATGGGACCTGTCAATTGTGTTACAGGGATGGGTAAAAAAGTCTCTGGAGGAAGAACCTTCCTTGAGATGGATCACGCTTAAAACGGTGTTCCTAGTGGCTATTTCCACAGCCAGACGCATTAGCGAGCTTCAGGCACTTTCGGTGAAAGCAGTTTTTACAAATTTTTGAGGATAGGCTGGTGTTGCGCATGGACCCTGGGTTTTTACCCAAAGTAGTGACAAAGTTCCACAGAACACAGGAAATTGTTTTGCCTTCGTTCTGTGGGTCTCCCACTAATCCTAAGGAGGTAGAGTTTAGCCAACTGGATGTGAGAGCCTGTGTCTTACAATATCTGGAGATGTCAAAAAACATTAGAAAATCAGATGCATTATTTGTTTTACATGCGGGTAAAAAATTGGGGTCACAAGCTTCAAAAAATACAATTGCAAGGTGGATCAAACAAGCTATTGTAGAAGCCTACAAAGAAATGAATGGAATGTCCTTTTTCCCCCCATGGCTCACTCCACACGGGCGCTATCGACCTCATGGGCAGAGCGAGCTGGAGCAACACCAGAACACATTTGTCGAGCAGCAACTTGGTCAAGCTACTCTACGTTTATGAATCATTACAGATTGGACCTTATCTCAGCGCAAGACCAGGCGTTTGGGAGAAAGGTCCTTCAAGCGGTAGTCCCCCCCCCCTAATCTGGTAAGTTCTCGTTGATCCTCTCTAGTGCTGTCCTGGACAGACTAGAGAAAACGAGAGTTAGACTTACCGGTAACTCTGTTTCTAGGAGTCGTCCAGGACAGCATGGATTCCCTCCCTATATGCTGTTATAATGCTGGACAAGTGTTTTTGTCGTTACAGAAGCCGTTTCCAGGGAAGTTCTCGTTTACAAGACTGAAGGGGAAGGGACGGAGACCGCCCTTTAAAGATCTGGTTTGTGTTTCCTGCCTCTGGAGGTGGAGCCTATCTCTCTAGTGCTGTCCTGGACGACTCCTAGAAACAGAGTTACCGGTAAGTCTAACTCTCGTTTTTTGTTGGTTTGGTCTACAATCCACTTAGTGGCAGATCTAAAGGCGATTTACCATAGATCGCTTCCTACATCCTTTTAATTGAGGCTTTTCTGTGCAAACCTATGCAAGAGCTACATGATTGCTTGTTTGAAGCCTGCAAGTAGCTATTTACCCAGGCTAAATTGGTAACCACCTCTTCTCCTTAAATTGGTCTCTAGGGCTGGGCTCATTGAGACTTTAGTTGCTAATCAGCCCCTCTTGGGTATGAGTTGGCTAGCATTTGCTCAGTCTATGGAGGTAAGGTAGGACAACGACTACTATAGTAGGATGTCCAACAATTTTAGGATTTGTTCCTTCACTGGGGTGAAGGTTTAGTATCTACAGCCAGGCTATGCCTATGAAATTGCCTGTTGGTTATTTCATAAAGGGATACAGCATGACTCCTTGGCTGCACACCAGTAGACCTCAGTGAAGGTTTGTCCTTGCTGGGATGTTTTTGTGGCACAGCAGAAATGGGCATTGAGATTTGTGACATCTCTGCTCATAAGGGCTATATTACTGTACATCAGAAATGCACTGCACTGGAGCTTGTTTGGTGCCCTTTATCTTAAATGTACTGCTTTGTTTGGCTACAGATCAGAAAAATACAACAGTGATGATGGTCTGCACTTTCTGGTTTTGTGCTGCACAGCAAGAATGCGCATCATGGAGTCTGGTGACATCTCTGCTCCTAATGGTTATATTGCTGCACATCAGACATACACAATGGTCTGTCTTTGGGGCTTTGTGTCCTGTATTACTGCCTTGTTGGTTACTTATCAGAAAGGCATCAGTGAAGTTTGATGGTCCTGATTTGTTGGGCTGCATAGCAGAAATACAAATTGAACCTGAGCTTGGGGTAGTATTTATACTGCTTTGGTAATTGGTGCAGCATCGCAAAGTGGAGTTGTGCCGATTCAGACAGTGCTATTAACAGCAATGGCTGCCGAGTTTAAGCATGCAATTTGACATGTTGAGTCTCATGACAAATCCTTTCAATATGGATGTGCTATATCTATTCAGAATTGTTATATTGTTGCACATCAGACATATACAAGATTGAGGTCTGTGGGGTTTTGTGTCTTGTATTATTGTCTTATCAGAGAGGCAGCAGTGAAAATTGATGGTTCGGTTTTGTTGGGCTACATAGCAGAAATACAAATTGAACCCCTGCCAGGGGAGTAGTATATATACTGCCTTTGGTAATCCATGTAGCACCACAAAGTGGTGTCGTGCTGATTTTAGCCATGCGATTTTGACATGTTGAGTCACATGCCAAATCACTTCAATATGGATGTGCTATCTCTCTTCAGAATTGTTTCTTTATCGTACATCATAGGACACAGTCTCGTAATTACTTGGTGGGTTATAGGCCTACCTTCAGGTGCTGACACTGGTATAACCAATACAGGAAGTTGACTCCCCCCCTATATAACCCCTCCTCCTTCCAGGAGCACTCAGTTTTTTCGCCAGTGTCTAAGGTGTTGGTCACGAGTGAAGATGTGCTCTGCAGAGCTCCAGGAGGGATCCATGCTGGATTTAAAGAAACTTCCAAAATCAGATCCATCCTCGCTACTGAGGCCATAGGATGGTACCTGGACCTCGATGCAAGAACGAAGTTTTGCCTGTAATGCTTCTCTTTGAGAGCTGGACCCTAGGAACCAGGACTTTTTGGTCTTGCTACATTTCCTAAGTTGTCCTGATGGGTGCTATACAAGGCCCAAAGGAGCGGAACCCCTTTTAAAAGGGTCCCAGTCTTTGAGCGTGTTTAAACACAGCCCGCCGTGATGGGTGAAAGTTGGATCTGTCTGTTAAATCAGCAGTGTCCTGCAGCGAGGACAAGGTAAGGGAAGAAGCTTTGCTTTTTCCTTCAATATACCTTATAAATGTCTCCTCTATAAGGAGTAACTTACACTACCTATGATGTCTTAGTGCAGCTCTGTCTCAAAACATGTGTGGCCCCAGCGGCAGAGGGGGTTCTTAAATAGATCTTGTGGGATTTGACAAATACAGCAGTTGCTAATACAGAGATGTGTATAAACTTCTATACGGGCAGTGGCTGATTGGTTGACGCAGCTGCTTTAGCTGCATGGTTTAATTACAACTTGGCACTTCAACCTAGTAACATTGGGAAATGCCCTATGCTTCTGTGGTTTTCAAAAAACTATATCTGCTGACAGAACCCCCCCCCTCCCCTTCCCCTCTTCCCTTGTAGAGGTGTATAGTACATTCGCTTACTTTGTGTTGGCCATTTGGGTCCCTAGCAAGGCCTGAGAATGCAGAGGGGCATGTCCGCAAGGTCACGTGACGCTGTGTATGGATGTAACATCCACACACAGCACTTGCTGCATAGCTGAGGGGAATCGCTGAGGATGCCAATCAGGTTCCACCAGAGGCTTTATATCGCACACATTTCAGAAAGTTTTTTTTAACTGAAGAGAGGCAGTCTGTCGCACTAAGACACCAGAGCGCTGGGTATGTAAGGGTATAAATGGGCATTTCCAGACAGAGGTGACTGAAGATGCATTTTCCTCTGCCTTGCAAGGCTTAGAAGGAAGATTAGTAGCTTTAATCACATCCTCCATCCAGTGTATAGGAAGAGTCCTAGGTCCCCTCCCCCACCTTAGACTCTTTACAGTCAGTGGAGGGTCCAAGAGAATTATGGGGACAGGATGGAGGTATTGCCCTCAGATGATCGGGAGGAAAGACATGCGATTATTTCTCTGCAGAAGAAACCATACTTTAAGTTCCCAAGGATCCCTACTTCACAATCTGAAGTACAGAGGCTTGCAAAGATAGTTCGCTCTACTTGCATGCTACACCTAATAGTTGGCTGAAGGGCCGTTCTTTGAAGCCTTTACAGCCTTTTCATGCATTTCCCGTCCACGCATTACTAAAAAAGCTTATTTATACCGAATGGGATCATCCGGATAAGCATTTTTTTCCCTTCCAAAGAGACTCGCAAAGCTCTATCCTATGGAAGAAAGTTCCAGCAGTTGACGCTGCGATTTTCAATGTGGAAAAAAAAAATGTATTTTTTTTTCCAGTGGACAATGCGCTTATGCTTAAAGATCCAACAGATAAGAAGTTGGAAGGTCTGTTAAAATCCCTTTTCTTAGCAGGTACTGTTGCTCAGCTTGCAATTGCAGCTATAGGCATCTGTCAGTCCTTAAAGGACCAGTTCACAGATTCTTTCAGATGAGCTCCCTGCACAACAAGCACAGGAACTGGCCGAGCTACCTAAAGCATTGCTTTGCTGTAGACGCAATGAAGGATTCTATTCAGGCATCACGCCTTGCGTTTGTACTTGTACATATGCGAAAAACCCTTTGGTTAAAGGGTTGGTCAGCTGAGACGCCTTCTAAGAACCTTATAAATAGTTTCCCCTTTAAGGGAGAACGATTATTTGACGATGGTTTGGATAAATGCATTGAATTTCCAGCGGAAATGGTACTTTTGCCAGTCAAAAGAAAATATAATAGTCTTTCATTTAAACTGTTTGGCCTCTGCCATCAGACCAGGCATAAAGGAAGACCTGGGGCTACAAGTCTGCAAAGCAGAATACAAGACCTCCTTATGAAGAGCCATCTCCCCTCACCAAGGTGGGGGGGGGGAGGACTTCTGATGTACTCACAAGTCTGGCAAAGGGAGATTCAGGACAAATGGACTCTCTCCAGTGTCTCTAGGATACAAGCTAGAGCTTTGAGTTTCCACCATCTCATTTTCTGAGATCAAATGTTTCCAAGGATCCAGGGAAAAGGCAATCCCTGTTGCAAGCATTAGACCGATTTATTGGCTCAAGGGTTGATCAGACGGATTCCCAAACAAGAGCAAGGTTTGAGGTTTTACTCAAACCTAATTGCGGTGCCAAAGCCAAATGGGGATATCAGACCAAGTCTAGATCTACGTAATCTAAATCTGTTCCTGGAAATCCGCTCCATTTGCATGGAGTCAATCAAGTCAGTCGTTTCCATTCTGCAAGGAGAAAAATTTCTGGTGTCAATCAACATCAGAAATGCATAGCTGCTTGTCCATATATGTCCTCTTCACCAGAGGTTTCTGCGGTTCTAAGTAGAACAGAAGCATTTTCAGTTACTAGCCTTGCCCTTTGGGCTTGCTACAGCACCTCTGGTATTTACTAAGGTATTGGCCCCACCTCTAGTAAGGTTTGCTTGAAGCAAGGTGTAGCCATCACAAGCAGTTACCTGGAAGGTTTGGGTTGGATTCTCAACCTAAAGAAATCCTCCTTAAAGCCACTAAGAAGGCTGGAGTATCTGGGCCTGATCATAGATACAGCCCAGAAAAGGGGTGTTCTTGCCTCCCGCAAAGATCAGCTCCATACAGGAGCTGGTGAGGATGATCAGGTCGAAGAGAAATCCTTCAATTCGCCTTTGCACGAGGTTGTTAGGGAAGATGTTGGCTTAATTCAAAGCAGTTCCCTATGCTCAATTCCATTAGAAACTGAAAGCAGTATTCTGTCTGCTTGGAACAAAACGATTCAAGCTTTGGACTTGCCAATGTGGCTGTCCCCATGAGTGTCCCAAAGCCTCGGTTACTATCTTGGAACCTGCTGAAAGTCCTTCAGATCAATTATCTGGAAGGTAGTAATGACAGATGCCAGCCTTTCAGGCTGGGGAGTAGGAGCCTTGCCCATCGGCAGTGTATCTGGCTGTAGAAACCTGCACCTCCAGGTTAAAGAATTGTCCTGCCAGGATCCAGTCTGACAATGCCACAGCTGTGGCATATCTCAATCACAAGGGGTCACCAAGAGTCTCTCGGCTCAAAGGTGAACCAGATTCTAACTTGGACAGAAGAGAATGTCCCATGCCTATCGGCAGTTTTCATTCCGGGAGTAGAGAATTGGCAGGTGGACTATCTAAGTCGCGGGCAGTTATTCCCAGGAGAATGTTCTCTTCACTCCAAGGTGTTTCAGGCTGTTTGCCAAAGATGGGGCACTCCAGACGTAGACCTTCTAGTGTCCAGATTCAACACTAAGCTAGTCAACTTTGCATCCAGGACCAGGGGACCCACTCGCATACGGAACAGATGTGTTGGCGACCCCGTGGGATCAGTTTTTACTGATCTATGCACTTTTCCCCAATTCAGTTGCTACCTCAAGTTCTTTGCAGGATCAAGCTGGAAAGAAAATCGGTAATACTGGTAGCACCAGCATGGCCCAGAAGGTCATGGTACGCAGAGATCGTAAGGATGGCAGTGGAGGGTCCAGGGCTCTTCCCACTAAGGCCAGACCTGCTATCTCAGGGGCCGATATTCCATCCTACTTTACAAATGCTAAATTTAACGGCTTGGCTATTAAGACCCACATTCTGAATAAACGTGGGCTTTCCAGGTCGGTTATCTCTACTTTGATTAATGCTAGGAAGCCAGCTTCTAGAGCTATATATTATAGAGCCTGGAAAGCTTATGTTTCCTGGTGTGAGTCCAAGGGTTGGTACCCTCGGAGATATATCGTAGGCAGAATTCTTACCTTTCTACAATTAAGCGTAGAGATGAAGTTGGCCCTGAGTACTATTAAGGGCCAAGTCTCCTCAGCCTTATCAATTTTTATTTCAAAGACCGCTTGCTATGCATTCTTTAGTCCAGGGTTTCATGCAAGGAGTGCTGTGGATTAATCCGCCAGTTAAATCACTCTTAAGCCCTTGGGACTTAAAGTTTTTGTCAGTGTTACAAAAACAGGCATTCAAACCGTTGCAGCATGTTCCCTTAGTCCTTCTGACTAGGAAGCTGATATTTTCGTTTGCTATTTTCTCAGCAAGGAGGATTTCGGAATTGGCTGCTCTTTCTTGTAAGGAGTCATATTTGATTATTCATGAGGACAGAGTGGTGTTACACCCTCGTCCAGGTTTTTTGCCAAAAGTGGTTTAAGGCTTTCATCTGAAGATATTGTCCTGCCACAGTTTTTTCCCAAGACCTTGTTCCAGGGAAGAAAGGTCACTACATTGTCTTGATGTAGTGAGAGCAGTGAAAATGTATTTAAGAAAACTGCTCCAATTCGTAAGACTGATGTCTGTCTTCTGCCAGAGGGTCCTAAGAAGGGACAGGCAGCATCAAATCCACTGTTGCTAAGTGTATTTGGCAAGTTATAATTCAAACTTATGATTTTAAAGAGAGATTCCCCTTTTCAAGTTAAGGCGCACTCTACCAGTGTGGTTGGTGCTTCTTGGGCGGTGCGTCACCAGGCCTCCAGGTCTCAAATCTGCAAGGCCATGACTTGGCCTTCAGTACATACATTTGAAAAATTTTATCAAGTGCATGTAAGATGGAATGAGGATATCGCCTTCGGGCGCAGTGTTCTGCAGGCAGCAGTAAGTCCTCAAGTCTGGGGGTTACCCTACGGGTTGTCTCCCTCCCCTCAAGTAGCATTGCTATGTGACATCCCACCAAGTAATTACTTGAGACTGTGTCCTATGATGTACGATAAAGAAAATAGGATTTTTAAAACGGCTTACCTGTAAAATCCTTTTCTTGGAGTACATCATAGGACACAGAGCTCCCGTCCCTCTGTTTTATGGGGTTAGAGTATATTGCTTGGCTACAAAAACTGAGTGCTCCTGGAAGGAGGAGGGGTTATATAGGGGTCAACTTCCTGTATTGGTTATACCAGTGTGAACACCTGAAGATAGGCCTATAACCCACCAAGTAATTACTTGACTGTGTCCTATGATGTACTCCAAGAAAAGGATTTTACAGGTTGGCAGTTTTAAAAATCCTATTGTTGCACATCACATATACAAGATGGAAGGTTGCCTGTTTTGTCTTGCATATACTGCCTTATTGGCTGCATATCAGAAAGGACACAGCAGTGAAGGTTGCTTGTCTTTTTCAGATTTTTGCTTCTCAGCTGAGACACCTTGAGGAAGGTGACATCTCTGCTCAGTATTGGCATATTGCTACACATCAGACATACACAAAGATTAAATGTTTGTGCCCTGTATGTCCTATATTTACTGCCTTATTGTTTGTATATCAGGCACAGCCCGAGCTGTGTTTCTCATTGATCTACCTTTCTGCATCTTGGGGATGCACAGCAGGGGGTTGTTGGCTGCACTCCTCTCAGGGAGTCACAGCATTGGGGGACACCTCACTTTTTCGACCTGAAAATTGCTGTTTCCCTATGACCTGTGTAATCTTGATCTGTTGGACACACACGCACGCGCCATAGTGTATAACTTTTCATGTGTCCTGCAGCTCCAGGTTGCGTCACACGGGTGTGCGAGCCCTAAGCTTATCTGTCCCTTCTGGTTGAGGTTTTGCTACGCAGCAGGAATACTCATCATGGAGTTGTCCTATTTTGCAGAAGACCAGAAAGATTGCAGCTGTAAAGGCTGTCCTTTTTTTTTTTTTTTTTTTTTTTTTTTTTTTTTTTTTTCCCCCCCTCTTTTATGTTGCACAGCAGAAATACTCAAGATTGAAGCTTGTTGGTGCTTTGTTTCATCTTGCCTTACTGCTCTTCAGAAAAAAAATGCTGCAGGTTGCTTGTGTCCTTAGTGTTAGTTCTATCTGAACTACACTACAGAACTGCATAACAGAAAGAATTGTCTTGTGTTCCATATTTTACCCTGTGGCATAGCAGAAACGCACAACACAGGAGTTGGTGTTCATATTGATCTTATAACTGTATTTGGTGGTTTGTCAGAAATACGCAACATAGAAGTTTGGGTCTTTCTGTCTTGTATTTATAGCCTTGTTTTGCTGTACATCAGTAAAACACAACAAAGGGGTTTCCCGTCCTTTCTGTATTTTATATATCAGTTATGACCTAGCTAGCTGCACTTCAGAAATATGCAGCATTTAGGGTTTGCTTGTGTCTTAATGTTTTTACATCTTGGCAGCACATCAGAAACCCAGACACTGAGGACTGTTTGTCTACATTGAGGTTCATATTTGGGTCTCTTCCCATATTTGATATATTGGTTTAGCTAGTCACTCAGATACACAACATTGTTTATGCTTGTGTCCTTTCAGTCTAAATGGATTGTGCCGTCCCCACAATCCTATGATCTTTTTATTTGTGATATTACATGCATCACCTCTTTGTATTTCAGCTTTTTCCATGGAGGGGCCAGGAGTTCTAGCTGCAGATGTCACATGTCAGAAAGCCTCGACCCCTTACATTCAGGGATGCCAGAACCATTTCCTATGGCTGAAGCCCAGTAGGGTTATGGGACACTGGAGGAAGGAGATAATGAATCGCCCTGTTTAGTAAGAACTTGGAGAGTTCTGTTCAGAGTATTGGGGGCATGAAGATGAAGTATAAAGATGTATACCCAACCGAATAGGTTTCCGTTCGGTGCATGGCCTTCATGTCGCCCTTCTAGTAAAACTAGACTTAGCAATATGGGTAGTCTACTCCTGCTAGGGACTTTAATCTCCTGAAGTAGGCTCTCAGGCATAAGTATTGCCATAGATTGGGAATGCCTTAAACCCAGGGATCAAGCTTCTGTTAATCTATTACTCTTAAGTAGGCTTCCCTTTAGTTTTTGACGTAAAGGTAAAGAACAAAAAAGTTCTGTCAGGGCCCACATTTTTTTGCAGTTTAATTTCCCTGAACAGGGTAGTGTTAAGAGGCACTCTTATTGATCAATGTAGTGTCCTTGTCTTGCAACCCAGGTCTCTGATTTTATCTTTTTAGTGGTTCTAAGTAGCACCTACAGGCACAATAGGCCATGGTTGTTAGATGTGTGAGACAGGCAACATTGCTAACCTACAAGTTTTAACATATTTTCTGACTCCATTTTTAAGAGCCCATTCCACCTAGATACTGCATGCGAAGCGGAAAAGGCACGGAAATCTGTGGAGCAGACCTGTAGAGCAGCCACATGATCCAGCTAAGATACCTTCATCGAGCATATGGAGTGGCGGTAAAGCTCACTGCAGAACCAAGATTCGCCAAGAGGGTCTTGCAGTGGCCTCACCCTAAGGTAGGCCTGAGTTCCTTGTTTATCCCCTCAGGTGTGCCGCCCTGGAAGAGGACTTGAGAAAGGTACCAGGTAGCTGTCTTTCTAAGAAATCTTCCAGGACGGCAGGCCTACTTCCCACCCGTTGGAGGAGGGAAAATTGTAGAAAGCTAGAAGGTGAGTGCCTATGAGGAATGATTTCCCTTGTGAACCGGGTTCAGGCGTTACTTCGCTACAAACTGAGGATCAAGGGGAAGGGTGGGGACTTAAAACAGCTGTCAATTGTTTCCTTTAGGGAGGAACCTCTCATCTCTCAGGTGTGCCGTCCTGGAAGATTTCCCAGAAAGGCAGCTACCGGTAAGTAACTGGTACCTTTTGGCATCAGCTGGGAGCAGGGTACAAAATGTTTCTAACATTAGTGATGCCATGAAACACAGTGAGTGTCCTTAAATTCAGAAAATGTGGCACAATAGTGACTTTCCAAGAACTGGCCTTTCCTCCAAGGTGTCAAAAAATGGACTGGGAGGCTGCTAAAAGGCCTTCGGCAACATTAGTGGAACCACAGTGAAGCATGGTGGTGGCAGCATTATGCTTTTGGGGCTGTTTTTGTTCCTGTACTGGGGCTTTAATCAAGGTAGAGAGGCTAGAACTCTTCCAAATACCAGTCAAAAATATAAAAACCCTCGTGCCTCTGCTAAAAAGCTGATCATGAGGAATTCCATTTTTCAGCATGACAACCCAAAGTGTACCTACTAAATAGAATGGCCTCAGCAGAATATCGGTTTTGAAATTGCCCAGACTTGATTCATATTGAAAATCTGGGGTGACTTGAGGACGGTTATGCACAGGAGATGCCCTCACAATCTGAGTGATTTTGCAAGGAAGTGTGGGCAAAGATGTGCCACGCTGAATCTCCTACCCCAAAGGACTAAATGTGGTCATATAACCAAAAGGTGCTTCAACAAAGTATTCAAGTGGGGGCATATTTATGCTTTTGGGGGGGGGGGGGGGGTTGATCAATTTACATGCGGGAAAATAATTTTATCTTTAATATCAAATCTTAGCTTTTTTACAGAGGTGTGTAATGACTATTTGAGTCCTGGATTACCCCTTGCATGTCCAAAGTGGCACTAAAATCTCTTTACCTATAGTTGTCAAACATGCAGTGCAGACCAGTTCTTGTAGGACCCCAGCACCATTGCATAAGTAATTTTTGGACTTTTTCAGCTGATTAAAGCCCAGAAGAAATCACTGAGGCGAGAGCAAGTCCAAAGACTTGAAGCAGAAAAGAAACGGCTGCATAAAGTCCTGCAGATCCAGTACTTGCTGCAGTCTTTTTCTCAGGATCACATCCAGGGGGACTTTAAGGATGGACTCAATGGAGCTATGCACCTCTCTTTCAAGGAACAGGATTATCTTACAAAGTTTGCGAAGCTCATCTGCCACAAGAGGTTCAAACACATGAGGTAAAATTTGGAAACAAATTTTTCCACCTGTAAAAGGGTTGGTGATATTGGGACATCTTAGAAATTGTGGACAGCAGGTTGGGAGAAGGGGCCACCAGACAATGTTTCATGATTTTAATACAATTTTTATTATTTTTGAAATTCAGAAGAAATTGTGACCCTTTTTTAGCCAGATATATTTATTTTCTGCCCAAAACCTAGGTGTTTCTACACGCTCTGTGAGGAGACAAACTGAACATAAAGGGCACCTAATGGTGCTAGTCATTCAGTGCAAGTCTAGATTGGAGGTTTAAGATGAGACTTGTTCTAACCAAGGGTCCTTTAATTCCTGTTTAGTGCTGATGGGCTAGCCTAACCTTTTTTATGTAGGATAGTTTTCAGCTCTCGTGTTGGAGATGCAAGAACTGTAAGGGTGGCCATAAATGGATCGAAATTGGCCCAATTCAGCAGTGACTGGCTAAATTTCGTTCCATGTATGGGCAGGCTGGTTGTACAGAAGTTGATCCACTGATCGACTTCTGTACAACTCTCTGGGTTTTTCCAAATGGATTGGTGCCAGCTATAGCCTGTGGCACTGAATAGTGTAGTAACACGGTGTGTGGATGGGAAGATCTGATTGTGTGGCCAGCTTTAAGTTTTTGCTGAAAACCAGGTGAAATTGCCCATCAGTTACTGCATGTTGATGGTTTTTGTTTCATCAGTCTAGAAGATGAGATGGATCAGTCGGCTGGCTACTTCTGGAATCTGCTAGAGGGCAATGAGAAAACAGTGGCTGGAACCACCTGTAAGTTTACTGCTAAAGCCTTGTAAGTCTTCATATGAGGAACAATTATGTGAGGGCACTGCCTCTCATACCATTAACTTGGTGTATTAAGTCGAGATGTTTGTCTTTGGATGGATGAGTAAGGGTTAAAAGCCCATCAGGGTTAAATCCTCACCTGGATCCCTGCTGGAAAGACTTACCCACTTAGTCCACAAAAGATGGAAAAAAAACTTGTAATATTGCAGGCGTTGACACCTGGGAAAAAGGCGTGGATTTTTATATTTTATGTGGGGGAAGTGGCAGAAGAGGGATTTCCAAACTGGCAAGACTTGGAAAGATAATGTGAGTTGTCATGCTACAGGACTCGCCTGTCTTTTCTGCATAGTAAGCCATTGACTCAGACTAGAATGCAGTTAAAGTGGCTGTAAACTCTCCCTCACAACTTTGTCCCATGTAAATCAGCATAAAAAACCCTAATGAACACCGATCTTGTAGATATCTCCTTACTTAGTATTGTAATCCTTTGTTCTTTAGAATGACATCACTGAGCATGCCCAGATCTCCTCTGATTTACAGCACACTCTGTGCTCATCTGTTATCAGGACTTCCTATGGCACACCACTGATATCCTGGGAGGCAGCAGAATCATTCAGAGCTTCCTCCTACACACCATGTGACCATGTGACATCACATGCAGTGTAAACCTGGACATTACTGCAGTCTTATCAGTTGAAGCTGATAAGACTGACAAAGGCAAACATTAGACAATTGGCACAAGTAAATACTATGAAATAAAACAAGTCGGCTATGAACAGGGAAGCAGGGTTGCCATAGAAACGTTGGATTGAGAAGGAGGCTTGGTTAACAGTACAGGAAGTGCACAATGTAAGGGCAGAAATACTCCACTGTGGAAAATACTGAAGATGGTGCTGCCTAACCCCTGGAAACAAGTTTTTGTTTGTTTTTGTTTTTTAAGTTTAAACAGTAAGTAATATGTGATTTGGGCTGGATTAGTGGCTATAGTTTGATAATTACTTATTTTTAATGGACTAAATGAAAAGAAGCATCAGTGGGAGTGTTTACTTCCTCTTTAAATCCTGTTGGAAGTCATGACCTGGCATATTTTCTTAATTTTTATTGTGGAGCAAGGGACATTTCATTTGATGTCAACTACCCAAGGGTGTTTATCTAAAGGGGTCGCCTTACCTAGCTGTTAAAATCTGTGGTATCTTTTGCAGTAGATACTAGACATGTTCAATTTGTTTAGTTCCAAATTCGTTGAATTTTGCGAAATTCGTTCTGAATTTTTGCATTTCCGGATTTCAAAATTTGCGAAATTATGAATTTCTGAAATTTCCGAAATTAAAAATTTTCGGAAATGCGTAAATTCAAAAATTTGAAAATCAGAAAATCTGTTACTTCTAAAAAAACTATTAAATTATAGGTATTGGAATTCCCTTTCAAATTTGTTAGTGAACGTAACGAGTACAGACTTATCCAAAGTTACAAATTATCTGAAATAATGACTACCACATCTAGCCAAATGGAATGTAACTATCTAATAAACCTTTTTATTTGTTCCATTTGTTTAGCTTCGGCATTCGTTTCAGAATTCAGATAATTCGTAACTTTGGATAAATTCGTACTCGTCAATTTAATGGTTATTAAACTGATTTTCTTTTTCAGCTTTTCACATTTTTGGACTTTCAAATCTTTGAATTCAAGAAATCCCAAAAATCGAAATGTGAAAATTCCTGAAATTTCCGAATTTCCTAAAAAAAAAAAAAAAAAAAAGCAACAAATAAATTTTGTCAGTGCACATGTCTAGTACATACAAACTTAAGATACAACTCTTCAGTAAAGATTTTTTTTAAATGCCTAAAATACACTACCCTCCTGGTAGGCATAACCTGTTTACTCTTTACTTAGATAAACATTTGAAAGACCTCATTGCCAGAATGTTGGATTGTGGCTACTTTGAAAATGTGCCTAATCCTCCTCCAGAGAAGAAGCCAGAAGTTTTGCCTGAGAAGCCGCTGAAAACTGAGATTCACAAAGTGACAAAGTTAGATGAGCTAGTGAGAGCGCAAGGTATGCATGTTTGAGGTTTTTGTCAAACCTACACTGATGTTTTATTCTGTTTATCCAGTCATATAATTTGCATATCCCTGTCACATTGCATAGCTTAACAAGGTGGTCTACACCACTGTTTCTAGTGGGCAAGGCTTCACAATGGACAAATCTGTCCAGTTTTCTATGCAATATCTGCACCATGTTGCATTCAACATGCACTGCACCACACCACCAAAGTTGCCTTTTGGTACTGTCCAGTAAAGTGCCTGTTTCAGCAAAATGCAGGCGTACAGCCAGCATACTGTATATCTTTCACTGCCAGACACAAACTTTGAGAAGATATTTTGCTGTAATAGCTCTACCTTAAAACGCTTTAAGGCCAAACCTGGTTATACTAGTAGAATTAAATTCCAAATTTTATTAGGGCTGTAAAAATGTATTGATGTTTTTTATTTTTCTAATCGGTAGTGGGGTCCTATTACGTTTGACCATAATGACAAACTTTTAAAGGAGATGACCATTTCCCCCGCACTGTGTGGTTTCTGTTTGAGTCAATTTGTTCAAAAGCCAAATATTTACACATGAAAAATCAAAAGTACTTATGAATAACATTGGTCGAGTCATTGTGTCCTGAGCATTTTCACATGAATGTTCAAATCTAGTGTATGTAACCTAAACTAGGAAATTAATTCAAAATGTGTCTTTTAGAGTCATTTGTGGAGTGTGTGAAACCTGACCGTGACTGTCAAGAGGTAAGGTTCCATCACTTTAATGAGAAGTTGTTTGACTTGTTCTTGTATGGTCAAGCTTGGAGGATACTAAAGCAGAATCCTAGGCACATAATTGGTTCATTATATGTTCCACCTGTTCTTTGTCCTAATAGCTGCAAACTGAGTGAAGTCATCCTCCCATGAGTACAACAAACTACTTTCTTGTTCTGAAGAAATGGTAGCTGTGTTGAGCTAGTGGACGTATGGTTACAGCAAAATGGCTGGCCAGCTTTGCACTCTCTTGTGGAATTTCAGGACCTGAATCTTTATTTTTTATTTTTTTGGCTCCAAGTAGAAGTTTAACTCTGACCTTCCACTTTCCAGCTTTCTATTAGGCCCATTGTGCTGAGAGCTAATCAGATGAGGCCCACAGAAGTGCAGAAAATGGAGGATGTCAAATACATAAAACCAGAAGCCATAAAAGCTTGGCCAGCAGCTACAATCGTAAAACCGCCAGAGCCAAAGAGGTGGCAGACCCCTCATTCGCTGATTTCACTCACCAAACCCTGGCAGGGGCCAGTAAGCACTCCTCAACCTGAAGCCCTGCCTTTAAAGATATGCGAACCAGAACCACCAAAGGAGGTAAAATCAACTGTTCAGCTAAATCAACTTTTCAAAATAGCTTAGCTTTCTACCAGTAAAATGTGGTGAATATGCTAAACCTACCCAAAGGAGATGGCTGCAAATCTATTTAACAAAGTGTAATCTTGATGGAAACAATTGGCAGCTTTCCTAGGGTAGCAATGTATAATGGACTTTCATAGTTTTTGTAGTCAGGAGTATGCTTGCATTATTGGTGGCCAGTGGTATATCTTTTGGGGGAGCGGCAACTGCACAGAAACACTTCCCCCATCGGCATCATGGCGGTATGCTCACCGTATGTCTCCTCCCTCGGCCAATAGGGTAGCCTCTACTTTTTTGGCCAATCGGGAACCTAGTCTCAGGACCTGCTTCCTGATTGGTCAGGAGGCAGTATCAGTGTGACGATAAATTTTCATTGGCTATTGTCACACAACTGGTGGGGCTTTTGGACCCAGTGCTTTGCATCCCGAGCCTACCCTTGAAGCCTAAATTGGATAGAAGTCTACACACCCCTGTTAAAATGACAGGTTTCTGTGATGTAAAAAAATTAGACAAAGCTACATTTCAGAACTTTTTCCACTTTTTTTTAATGTGACCTATAAACTGTACACAATTGAAAACCAAACATCTTTTGTGGGGGAGGAGTAAAAATAACTAAAAGTGGTTGCATAAGTGTGCACACTCTCTTAAAACTGAGGCTGTAGTTGTATTCAGAATTAAGCAATTGCATTCAAACTTCCTGTAAGTAGGAGTCGGTACACACCTGCCATCATTTTAAAGTGCCTCGGATTAACCCCAAATAAAGTTAAGCTGTTCTAGTAGGTATTTTCCTGATGTTTTTTTGCATCTACAGCAAAACTCATGGTCTGCAGAGAGCTTCCAAAGCATCAGAGGTATCTTTAAAAGGTATCAGTCAGGAGAAGGGTACAAAAACTTCCAAGGCATTAGATATACCATGGAACACAGTGAAGACAGTCATAAAGTGGAGAAAATATGTCACGACAGTGACATTACAAAGAACTAGACGTCCCTCCAAAATTGAAAAGACTAGGAGAAAACTGGTCAGGGAGGCTGCCAAGAGGCCTACAGAAACCTTAAAGGAGCTGCAGGAATATCTGGCAAGTACTGGCTATGTGGTACATGTCACATCAAAATCCCATATTCTTATGTTTGTGCTATGGTTTAGAGTGCAAGACTAAAGCCTTTTCTTATGAAAAGCATCAAAGCTTGGCTAAATTTTGCAAAAACACGGTAAGTCTGCCGAAAAGCATGTGGGAAGATGTGTTGTGGTCTGAAACCAAGGTTGAACTTTTTGGCCACAATTCAGAGATATGTTTGGTGCAAATACACTGCACATCACAAAAAAAATACCCACAGTGAAGCATGGTGGTGGCAGAATCCTGCTTTGTGGCTTTTTTTCTTCAGCTGGAACAGGGGCCTTAGTCAAAGTGTATTTATGAACTGTTCCAAATATGTCAATATTGGTACAAATCCTTCAGGCTTCTGCTAAAAAGCTGAACATGAGAAACTTGCAACATGACGGTGACACAAAGCATACAGCCAAAAGGAATGTCTTCACCAGAAGATTAGATTTGGAATGGCCCAGACCTGAATCCAATTTGAAAATCTGTGGGGTGATCTGAAGAGTGCTGTGCACATTCCCTTTGCAATCTGACAGATTTGGAGTGTTTTTGCAAAGAGTGAGCAAATATTGCCAAGTCAAGATGTGCCATGCCGATACTAATACCCCAAAATACTGAGTGCTGTAGTAATCAAAAGGTGCTTCAACAAAGTGTGTGCAACCTTATTTTATTTTACTCCCTGCTCCCCTAAAAGATTTCAGTTTGCTTTTCAATTGAGTTGTACAGTTTATAGGTCACATTAACCACATCAGCCCTGGACCATTTGGCTGCCCAAAGACCAGAGCACTTTTTGAAATTCAGCACTGTGTTGCTTTAACTGAAAATTGCGTGGTCGTGCGACATGGCTCCCCAACTGACATCCTCCCCACAAATGGAGCTTTTTAGTTGTATTTGATCACCTATGCAGCTTTTTTTGCGCTATAAACAAAAATCATCAAATATTGAAAAATAAAGCAATATTTTTCGTATATTCCCAAAAATATATCCTTTTACCTCAGTTTTATAGCGCCTACAAAATAGGGGATGGTCTTATGGCTTTTTTTTTTTTTTCGTGACTGACATGGCGAACATATCGGACACCTTGACAACGTATTGGGACCATTGTCGTTCATACAGCGATCAGTACTATAGATTGCAAGGATTACTGTAAAAATGACACTGGCAGTGAAGGGGTTAACCAGTAGGGATTGCTGAAGGGGCTAAGTGTCCTAGGGATGTGTTCTAACTGGGAGGGGGTGGGCTACATGTGGCACGACAGAGCTGTGATCAGTGTCCTGTCACCATGGCCGTCTTTAATATTGATTGAACCCTGGGCAAAACTTTTCTTGGGGGGGCCCCCCATGCAGTTTCGCTCTCCACCTGCTCTGAGACATACAATAAATAGCTAGACTCAAAATTCGTTTACTGAATCAGATCAGGCAGCTATTGCGATTGGTTGCCAGAGGTTACATTGTATCATTACCGCTCACTGACTGGTTGCTAGAGGTTACAGCACATGATTTCTGCTTGTTGATTGGTTGCTAGAGATTACTATGGATATGACCTCAGGGGGGCATCATATAAATATTATGCCCTCCTGAGGGGGGCATGAGACCCTCTACTTACATATATGAATGCTGCTATTTACATATGAATGCCGGTAATTTACATGTAAACACAGGGTCTGCAGATGAGTCATCTGTACACAATAGGACAGAGCTGGGCAGCATTAGTAGCAGCACTTCACACTGAGATATCGGGACACAGCACAGTACTAAAACTTCAAGGGACGAGGTAATTTAAACCAGGATGGTTGGTAAGTATGATGCCACAATGCCGCATCTTAAAGGCGATGTAACTGTACGTTGATATGCCCAGCTGTGCCATTCTGCCGCCGTATATCGACGTGACATGGCTCTTAAGTGGATAATGGTGGAAGTCTGGAATGATTTGTGGGGGGTTTTTTGTCAAACATTTAACAGGGGCATGTAAACTTATGCCCACTGTATTGGAGCCTCTGGCTCTAATCATGTGCTGCTTAAAAAAAAAAAAAAAAAAAACATTGGCATCTATGCATGTAGATTTAAAGGGCTGAACCATGGATAGTGGGGTTGCGTCTTTATGGATGCGCTGTCACCATTGGTGACTATGAAAAGCATGTTCGGTGGTGTGTGTGTGGGGGGGGGGGGGGGGGGGGTTTGTTTTGTTTCAGGAAGTGGGTGAAGCTGTTCTAATTATGGTGAACTCAGTTGGCAAATTGCTCTTTATGTAGTAGGATGCTATGTTAGTGTAGGCAAACTTAAGTTATGACTCATGATTAGTTAGCCAGAAATTGGGTCAGGATTACTGCAGGTCAGTCTGGATGGCTCCAGAGGGCAGGTCTCTGGTACCTCCCCCTGGATCTTAAATTTGGAAAAGCTTCTATAAGTTAGTGGGTGGAGGGAAGGAGTGACTGACCTGCATACTTGAGGGAATGTGGCCAATCCCCTAGGTCAGCCCTTAAAGCCGAGTTCCACCCAAAAATGGAACTTCCACTTTAAGGAAAGGTGACCCCCCTGACATGCCACATTTGGCATTTTTGTTTTTTTTTGGGGGGGGGGAAGCAGATACCCTCTTTTTAGAGGGTTCCAGCTCCCACTTCTTCCCGGTGCACCGCAAGGGAGATTACTGCTCCTCGCATTGGTAAACCCCCTGGGAGAAGCGCTCCAGAGTCCAGCATTTGCATCCATAGACACAGAATGCTGGACTTGGCCCCGGCGCCTGCATCATTGGGTTTGATTACCAGCAGCGGGAGCTAATGACTGCGCTGCTATCAAGAGCAGAGAACCCCGGGCAGAGAAGGTGAGTGCGTCTCTGCCCAGGGAACAAACGGGTGCAGGTGAGTAAAACGGGGGGGGGGGGGGGGGGCGGCTTGGGGGTCGGTCAGTGTCTGAAGTTTTCACCTCAATTCATAGGATGCATTAAGGTAAAAAAAACAGGAGGGTTTACAACTAGACATGTGCACTGACAAACTTTTTTTTTTCCATTAATTTTTCTGCTTTTTTTTTTTTTTATTTTTTATTTTTTTCAGAAATTCTGATTTTCCAAAAAAACTTCGGAACTGAACAAATTGCACATGTCTGTTTTCAACCCCTTTTTAAATGTAAAACATGGAGGTTCTTTTTGTAAAAAAAAAAAATTGTATAGAGTATCAAAGTATAGGTTTAAAAGCCATTGGTCTCATTATGGCAGACATGTCCAAAGTCTGGCCCATGGGGCATTTGCAGCCCCCACTTGCATCACTTATCACTTTAGTGGCCCCCAAGCTCCACATAGGGTATGGATGAGCGATAGGATTTCTCAGGGGATAAGAATATCTAGGTGCCTCTCGCTAAGCTGGGGTGTGTTCCTCGGATGTGTTCCAAAGCCCATTGGGAAGCTGACAGTTCGCAGTGCCTGTGATTGGCTGCACGCTGTCAGCATCCTAGCAGGCTTGTGCACATTGACTTATGAATGCTCCAGGTCATCCTTGAAGTGAGACACTCAGGGATTTCTCAGGTGATAAGTACTGTTAACGGATAGGCAGGTAGGCAGAACAAAACTCTGGATAGCCGCACACTGGAAAGACTTGAAATCCAGTGTTTTGTTGAAAAATCGTAGGTCATATCACATCAGGTAGTCCACAGCAAAAAGAAAAGCGGGGTGCAATAAAGCTGACACGTTTCGCACTGAAATCAGTGCTTAAGCAATGAGTAAGCACTGATTTCAGTGTGAAATGCGTCAGCTTTATTGCACCCCCTTTGTTTGTTTTTTTTGCTGTGGACTACCTGATGTGACCTACGATTTTTCAATAAAAGATGGAATTTCAAGTCTCTTTCCAGTGTGCAACTATCCAGAGTTTTGTTCTGCCTACTTGCCTATTGTGTATCAGCCAGCACCTGGGGCTCATTAATAGGAGGAAAAGCTTTTGCCCTGGAGGGCTCTCTGTGGTGTGTTTTCTTTTAACAGATATAAAGAGAAAATTTATTTAAAAAAGCGCTAATCGTTGTGGGGGGCCAGAGAGAAATATATAAAACTAGCTGATCGGAGCCGGAGAGATGAAGGCAAATTACAAGTGGGGCCCAGAAAGACTACAACAAATAGCTCATCCTTACCCTGATCGGAGCCTAGGGCCCACAGAAGTGATAAAGGCCAGATTTCTCAGGGGATAAAGAGAAAATGCATGTTTACTAAAAACTGATCTCATCCTTTCCCTGAGTGGAGGTCTGGAATTTGTTGGGGGCCAAAGAGGAAATATGTATCCAAATAACAGCTCATCCTCACTTTTCACCACACAGCCAAAAAGGTAGAATTCTTGTTAAGCAGTCTATTGGTGTATCGGACAAACGCACTTAGACCAAAACCTCTGGCACTACTCAGGTAAGGCAAGTTGACTGTGAGGGCTGCCGCTTCCAGGACAAGTGTAAAGTGGAATATTTCTTCACTGAAATACAGAACCACTGTTTGATATGCCAAGAGACTGTGGCTTTTTATAAGGCATTTAATGGCAAGACACTACCAGTCGTGACATAGCACATACAACAAGCTAACAGGGCGTGCCCGCAGTGAAAAGATGAAGCTTTAACGTCATAACCGCCATTTTTCACAAGAGCCTGTCAGTCAAATGAAAATGCCTCAAAGACTAGCTATGAGGTGGCAACGTTGATTGCTAAAAATGTAAAATCTTTTGCTGAGGGTGACTTTATCAAAGGATGCGTTATGAAAATGGCTGCTAATATCTGTCCTAAGAAGCAAAAGATTGCCAACATCTGCCTGGCTCGTAACACTGTAGCACGGACAAATTGAAGAGATTTCATTGGATCATTGACATCCAAAAATTGGATCTGGACGACTTTTCAAAGGCCTGTGCTTTCATCAGAGGCTAATCTGACATAGCTCAGTTGCTGATGTTTGAGAGGTGGACGATGAAATGAATGTGACTGAAGAGCTACTTGACCTCCAGAGCCTTAGAGACCAAACGAGAGGAAAATATTTAGTTGTTCACCCATAGATGACATGATATTGCCTTGAAACAAACTTACTGGGATTATTAGTGATGGGTAGGGATGAGCTTTGAGTTTGAGTCAAACTCGTGTTCGACTCGAACATTGCCTGTTCAGCGAACAATTTGGGCTGTTCGCAGCAAATTCGAAAAGCCGGAACACCCTGTACAAGTCTATGGGCGAAATCTATAGTGCTAATTTTAAAGGCTAATATGCAAGTTACTGTCCTAAAGTGTTTGGGGACCTGGGTCCTGCCCCAGGGGACATGGATCAATGCAAAACATTTTAAAAACAGCTGTTTTTTCAGGAGCAGTGATTTTAATGATTAAAGTGAAACAATAAGTGTAATCCTTAAAATTTTGTACCTGGGGGGTGTCTATAGTATGCCTGTGAAGGGGTGCATGTTTCCCGTGCTTTGAACTGTCCCTGCACAAAGTATCATTTCCTAAGGAAAAAAAGTCTTTTAAAATCACTTTGAATTGTCGGCTCCCGTAATACAGAGAACACTCAATGAGTGTTCTCTGTATTACGGAGCCGACCATTGATTGATGAAAAATAAAAAAATAGTGTGGGGTTCCCCTAAATTCAATTACCAGGCCCTTCAGGTCTGGTATGGATATTAAGGGGAACCCCGTCAAATTTAAAAAAAATTGACGTCTAGTGTTCCCCCCCCCCCTTTTCCTGCGGCCTGCCAGGTTGAGTGCTCGGATAAAGGGTCTGGTATGGATTTTTAGGGGGGGCCCCCTTTTTTTATTTGACGTGGGGTTCCCCTTAATATCCATACCAGACCTGAAGGGCCTGCTAATTGAATTCAGGGGAACCCCAAGCTTTTTTTTTTTTTTTTAAATGAATGAGTTGTCGGCTCCGTAATACAGAGAACACCAATTTTTTTTTTTTTTCCTTGCGAAATGACACTTTGTGCAGGGACAGTTCTAAGCATGGGAAACATGCGCCCCTTCACAGGCATACTATAGACACCCCCCAGGTACGAAATTGAAAGGAATATTACACTTTTATTGTTTCACTTTAATCATTATTAAAATCACTGCTCCTGAAAAAAACTCGGTTTTTAAAACTTTCTTTTGCATTGATCCATGTCCCTTGGGGCAGGACCCAGGTCCCCAAACACTTTTTAGGACAGTAACTTGCATATTGGCCTTTAAAATTGGCACTTTAGATTGTGAACGTTCGAGTCCCATAGACTTTAATAGGGTTCTAAAGTTCACATGAAGTTTAGGTCTGTTCGCAGGTTCTGGTGCGAACCGAACAGGGGGGTGTTCGGCTCATCCTTAGTGATGGGACACCTGCCATGGCTGGTGAACGGAGTGGATTAGCAACCCTGATCTGTAACGAGGTGATCAAAGGAGGCAAAGCTATTAAACTCCATTGTATCATTCATCAAGTTCTCTGCTAAACATCTCAAATATGACCATGTTATGAAACCGGTAGTAAAGATTATTTTCATTCGCTCTAAAGCCCTGTGCCACCGCCAGTTTAAACAGTTTCTACTGGACATCCAGGCTGAATACGAAGAGGTTTTATAGCGCAACGATGTAAGATGACTGTCAGGTCTGCACTAGACATGTGCATTCATTTTCGTCCGAATGAATTTTCGTCCGAATTTCAGCTATTTTCGTTTTGACAAACGATAACGAAAGCACAGAATCCGAAAAACCAAAGATCCGACATAAATGCTTTATTTTCGTTTTCGTTGTTAAAACAGTTCGATATAGAATAGGAGATTCAACGTGACTGACAATCTGTGTCTATAGAACCTGTGGTCGAATGTGCCTAACCTTACCTCTTAGTCCAAGATTATATAGAGAAAATATTCAACAGAGAAAAAAGATTTGACAGAGAAGATTCTGCAAGTTACTGTCCTAAAGTGTTTAGGGACCCGGGTCCTGCCCCAGGGGACATGTATCAATGCCAAAAAAGTTTTAAAAACGGCCATTTTTTCGGGAGCAGTGATTTTAATGATTAAAGTGAAACAATAAAAGTGTAATATTCCTTTAAATTTCGTAGGGGGGGGGGCGGTATCTATAGTATGCCTGCAGTGTCATTTATGCAGGAAAAAAAGTGCTTTAAAATCACTCGCAGCTATTATGAATTGTCTGCTCCGTAATGCAGAGAACACTCATTGAAAGTCATTGATAAAATAAATAAATTTTTAAAAAAAAGCGTGGGGGTCCCCCAAATTGAATTACCAGGCCCTTCAGGTCTGGTATGGATATTAAGGGGAACCCCCCGTCAAATTTAAAAAAACATTGACGTGGGGGTCCCCCTAAAAATCCATACCAGACCCTTTATCCGAGCACGCAACCTGGCAGGCCGCAGGAAAAGGGGGAGGGGACGAGAGCGGCCCCCCTCCCTCCTGAACCGTACCAGGCCACATGCCCTCAACATTGGGAGGATGCTTTGGGGGTCTGTGACCCCCTCAAAAAAGCACCTTGTCCCCATGTTGAGGCAGAGAAGGGCCTCATCCCCACAACCCTGCCCGGTGGTTGTGGGGGTCTGCGGGCGGGGGGCTTATCAGAATCTGGAAGCCCCCTTTAACAAGGGGACTCCCAGATCCCACCCCCCCCGGTTTGAAATGGTAAGGGGGTAAAAAAAAAAAATAGTTAAATAAGACAAACACACTTTTGAAAAATTCCTTTATTAAAAAAAAATAAATAAAAAAAGATTCCAGTGGTGGTAATCCACTCTTGCTATCCAGCGACGGACGATCATCACTGAGACACTGCAGGGATTCCGGCGGCCTGACGTTTTATATGCGGAGGGGAAACTCGGGGGTTCCCCGTGACGTATGGGTGACCCCGCCCCCCTCTGATGTAACGGAAACCTGCCTGTTACATCAGAGGGGGGCGGGGTCACCCATACGTCACAGGGAACCCCGGGTTTCCCCTTGCGTCAGAGGGGGGCGGGGTCAGGTGACGGGTGGCCCCACCCTCCGCATATAACAAACGTCAGGCCGCCGGAATCCCCGCAGTGTCTCCTCAGTGGAGACAGAAGGTGGATGTATTCGCTGCGCTGATTCAGATGAGCCATCGCTGGACCACGGAGAGATGATCGTCCGTCGCTGGATAGCAAGAGTGGATTACCACCGCTTTTTTCAAAAGTGTTTGTCTTAACTATTTTTTACACTTTCTTTGTGAAATGGTAGGGGTACTTTTGTACCCCCTTACCATTTCAAACGGGGGGGGCGGGATCTGGGGGTCCCCTTGTTAAAGGGTGCTTCCAGATTCTGATAAGCCCCCCACCTGCAGACCCTCACAACCACCGGCCAGGGTTGTGAGGATGAGGCCCTTGTCCTCATCAACATGGGGACAAGGTGCTTTGAGGGGTCACGACCCCCAAAGCATCCTCCCAATGTTAAGGGTATGTGGCCTGGTATGGTTCGGGAGGGGTGCTCTCATCCCCCCCTCTTTTCCTGTGGCCTGCCAGGTTGCGTACTCGGATAAAGGGTCTGGTATGGATTTTTTTTTTTTTTATTTGAAGCGGTGTTCCCCTTAATATCCATATCAGACCTGAAGGGACTGGTAATTGAATTTGGGGGACCCCCGAGATAGAGATAGAGATAGAGATAGAGATAGAGATAGAGATAGAGATAGAGATAGAGATAGAGATAGAGATAGAGATAGAGATAGAGATAGAGATAGAGATTATATTTATATTTTTTATCAATGACTTTCAATGAGTGTTCTCTGTATTACGAAGCCAACAATTCATAATAGCTGCGAGTGATTTTAAAGGAATTTTTTTTTTCCTGCATAAATTACTTTGTGCAGGGACAGGTCTAAGCACCAGAAACATGTGCCCCTTCACAGGCATACTATAGACACCCCCCCCCCCCCCTACGAAATTTAAAGGAATATTACACTTTTATTTCACTTTAATCATTATTAAAATCACTGCTCCCGAAAAAAACTGCAGTTTTTTTAACTTTTTTTGCATTGATACATGTCCATTGGGGGAAGGACCCAGGTCCCCAAACACTTTTTAGGACAGTAACTTGCAAATTTAGCCTTTAAAATTAGCACTTTAGAACCCTATTAAAGTCTATGGGACTCCAACGTTCACAATCTAAAGTTCACACGAAGTATGCTATATACTAGCTCCATCAAATCTTCTTTATACATTCGACAGACACCATAAGCCTTCAAAGACAGATTCGACCGTAATTCATGTGGATTTTCGGACGAATGCAATTTTTGAACGAAAAACTAAATAAATAAAAACGAATTTCGGGAGTAACGAAATTAATAAATTTTTCGGACTAAAACGAAATTCCGAAACGAAATATTTTACTCTGCACATGTCTAGTCTGCACTGCAGCATTTCTGCTCTCAAAGGAAATCTGTCAATTTCGGAACAGAGCGCGTGATGACGTAATGCGCATCACGGAGGGAGGGGCCTGAGTAAGCCGGCCAGCCCGCAATGAGGACCTCTCCGACAGCGAGGAAGGCACAGGGGAGTGGCTTCAGGGGTAGAACAGGAGGTACAGCGCCACGGAGGAATCTCCACATCCCCCAGCCCCTCCGCTGGGTCCTCACGCCATGCCATGAGCAACTCTGGAGGTAATTTAAGGCAAGACGCATGGAAGTGCTGAGGTACGCAGCCTGGCAGGCGACGGGAACCACCAGCATTAAAGTGCCCCCTGGGATAATTGAGTATGCAAACACATGCAAGTATATCGGAGCATATACACTAACCAGAGGAAGTCGTGAGTTTCTTTTAAGTGGTAACAATAGCCATGTTAAGCAAGAGGTCAGTAATCCTACCGTATACCTGTCGGCATTATGGATTAGGATTGGGAAACAGGATTCTGGCATTGGAACTGTACTTCTTCTTTTTATTTTTATTTTTTTTAATGGGAAGGTGAGTGGCCCTGAAGGCCCTGAGTCCGGCATTAGGTATAAAACGCATCTACTAAACGCCCCGCAATATCACCCCTATCCCAAAAAAAGTACCAAGAGCAGATCCAGAAGCATCGCCAGTGGCGACTGACGACCCCCCCCCTCCATCTTTAAAAAAAGAGTAAAATGGGGTAAGGGGCCGGGGGGGAAGCCCCCAAACTAGTGGCCCTCCAACAAATGGAGAGATTGGACAAAAGGAGGGGTACAGACAAAGCTGGGGAAACACCTGACCGGTCTGGGGAGGACATATTAACAGAGAGCAAGGTTGAATCTAGTATGGCTGACTATTTAAATGTATCTGCAATACTTACTAAAGGGGACATGCAAGAGATGTTCACAGGACTAGAGAACATGATTAAAGCGGAGCTGAATCTGCTGCGAACAGACCTGGGACAGTTATTAGTAAAGGTGGAAGCGGTGGAGGAGAGAACAGATAAACATGCCAAGGAGGTCTGTATGTTAAGGGAACAACTCAAAACAGCTCAACAAAATCAAAGAAATATCCTGTATAGACTAGAAGATCCGGAAAACCGAGACAAAAGGTTAAAAGAAGCTGATATGGGCAGTCTATGGAAAAAAAGACCTGAAGGAAATTACAAAAACAATTTAGTCCCTTGCTAGATAGAGAACCAGGTGATTTACCCAAGATTGAAAGAGTACACCGGGTGGGAAAGGCGACTAATATAGGAGCCACCAGACTGAGACACATAATTCTATTGCGATTTTTCGAAGAGGAGGCTGAAATCTGGTGTAAGTTGAGAGGAAAACCCCCCTTGCATTATCAAGGAACAGATGTCCAGGTATTTGCAGACCTGGCCTCTGAAACCTTGCCAAGAAGATGGCTTCTGAAACCCCTTCTGACCAAGATGCAGGAGCAAAATGTAAAGTATATGTGGGGGTTCCCAGCCTGTCTGATTGGAATAAAGGAGGTGAGATCAGCTAAGCTGAGATTTCCGGAAGATTTGCCAGAGTTTTGTAATAAACTGGACATCAGGCCCCCCGCGTTGCCATTATGGGGGGATGAGGGGGGCGGGTACTAAATGGGCCAAGAGGAGAGAACAATCCAGAGCTGCCAAATAAGGAAAGAGCAGTGACGGGGGGGGGGGGGGGGGGGTGATGGTTGATACATGGGAGGAGTGTCACGAGGGAGGTCGGATTGCCCCCCCAGGTCTTTCTTGGCTTCACCTTGGGTGAAGAGGGCTGGAGGTGGCCATGACATTATGGAGGACTAACAGCTCAGAGGCCCAGTCGGGGCTGTGGGGAATCGAGGGATGGGGGGGAGGGGGGAGTTGGAGAGGGAGAAAAGAGCACCTCTGGTGGCACTGATGGGAGGAAAAAAAAGGGGGGGGGGCTAGATAACGGATAAGGATCCAAAACTAGGAAAGAATAGATATACATTTTTTAACTTGCCATGTAAGAGGTCTTAACACCCCTAGTAAAAGGCATAACATCTTGGAGTTAAAAAGGCTTGGAGCAGATGTGGTGTATTTACAGGAGACTCCTCTCCCTCACACGTCAAAAGTGAAACTGTACTCAAATGGTCATCCTACGTGGTTTTACAGAGATGCAATATCAAAAAGGGCAAGAGGTAGCAATAGGGTTTGGAAGAAATATACAATTTAAACTAGAGGAAAGACAAACTGACTCAGAAGGCAGATATCTTTCCCTTAGGGGTTACTTAAATGGTATGGAATGTACCTTGGCAAACATATATGCGCCTAATAAAAAATCAGATAATATACTTTAAGGTAATCCTGGAGAAACTTTTGGAGTTTAAGAGGACAGGTAATTTTAATGGGAGATTTTAAATTTCTGTTTGAACCCAAAGGTAGTGCGTCTCGTGTGCGGGGGACTAAGTGTTCAGTTAAAAAGGATCAAGCAAATACTGCGTGTCTGTCAGTTGGTAGATTCATGGAGGATTCAGCATCCCAGAATACAAGACTATACTTTTTACTCCCCTGCACACGAGACTTACTCAAGGATAGATTATATATTGGTGGATCATAATGTGTTGGGAAATATTGTTGAGACTAAGATAGAAGCCACCACATTATCAGATCATGCACCAGTAAGAATGAAAATAGTGGTCCGGGGGATGCAAAAGCATAGGGGGAGTTGGCGATTAAACGCACTACTTCCGAAACTAAGTAGATGGTAGAATGGCAGAAGAGCTCAAACAGTATTTTTTAACACCGATGTCTCAGGGTTAACTTTGTGGGAAGCCCATAAAGCCTATATAAGGGGGGTTCTCATAGCCATGGGATCGAGGAAGAAAAAACTTGCGAAAAAAAAAATTATTTTTTAGTAAAGCTGAATTAGAACACAAATCCTCCCAGGACCAAAATGGAGAACTATACCAAATTTTTTTTCAAAAAAGGGATGAACTTACTAAAGAATTACTAAGCGATACCTGTGGGGAAATAAGCCCAGCAAACATCTAGCCAGAATGCTGCAGAAAAATCTATAAATTTGAAAAAATACAAACTAAAAATGGGGAAATGGTATATAAGACAGGGGACATGGCTGAAACGTTCACAAACTATTATAAAGGGTTGTATGATGTAGAACAGACGGGGGCTACTGGGAAGAAAAAGCGATAAAAACTGAAATGCGGACCTACCAAAAATTTCCGAATGACAGTTATTGGAAGGGCCCATCACAGAGGAGATTAGAGGGGTGCTGAGTGACGTCCACCCGGGCAAAAGCCTGGGCCCGGATGGGTTTATGACTCTCTATTATAGAAAGTTTTAATGAGATTTGAATCCCTAAGCTGTGTGGGTATATGAATGGGCTAGGAAAAGATTGAGATGAGCAAGGAAGTGTCGGAAGCTATTGTAGTCCTCCTGAAGGAAGGAAAGGATGTCTCGCTGTGTTCAAGCTACTGGTCAATATCCCTATTAAATGTGGATATAAAACTGTACGCTAAAGTACTGGCAGGGAGGTTGAGGGGTCTGTTGAACATGCTGGTTGATCCAGAATAGGTAGGTTTTGTGACAGGGAGGGACGAGATAATGGGATGATAACACTGTTAATACTACAAAACATAAAGTAGATCCCCAGGTCTATTCCTGTCGACGGACGCAGAGAAAGCGTTTGACAGGGCAGACTGGGGATTTATGTTCCAGACCCTAGATATGTTGGGGATTGGACTGAGAATGAGACAACGTATCAAAACATCAGCCAACAGCTAGGGTAAAAATAAACGGGGCAGTATCTCCGTCCTTCGAGCTTAAGAATGGGACAAGACAGGGATGCCCCCTGTTCCCACTCCTGTTTATCCTGTCTTTAGAGCCATTACTTTCCTTGATCCGAGGAGACTCGAATTAACCACTTGCTTACTGGGCACTTAAACCCCCCTCAGTCCCAGACCAATTTTCAGCTTTCAGCGCTGATGCACTTTGAGTGACAATTGCGCGGCCATACAACACTGTACCCAAATGAATTTTTTATCATTTTTTTCCCACAAATAGAGCTTTCTTTTGGTGGTATTTAGTTACAGCTCGGAGTTTTATTTTTTGCTAAACAAACAAAAAAAGATGCAAAAAAAAAAAAAAAAAAAAATCATGTTTTAATAGTTTGTTATAAAATTTTGCAAACGGGTCATTTTTCTCCTTCATTGAAGTGCGCTGATTAGGCGGCACTGATAGGCTGCATTGATGGGCTGCATTGGTGGGCACTGATGGGCTGCATTGGTGGGCACTGATAGGCTGCACTGGTGGGCACTGATAGGCATAGTTAAGGCGGCACTAATAGGCACAGATAAGGCGGCACCGATGGGCACAGATAAGGCGGCACTGATGGGCAAAGATGGGCACAGATAAGATGGCACGGATGGGTGGCACGGATAAGTGGCACGGATGGGTGGCACGGATGGGCACTGATAGGTACCACAGATAGATGGGACTGATGGGCACTGATAGGTGGCACTGATAGGTGGCTCTGATAGGTGGCACTGCTGGGCACTGATGGGCGGCACTGCTGGGCACTGATGGGCGGCACTGCTGGGCACTGATGGGCGGCACTGGGGTGCAGCACCTGAGGCAGATTTTGGGTGGCACTGTGGGTGGCACTGCTGGGTGGCACTGTGGGCACTGCTGGGTGGCACTGTGGGCACTGCTGGGTGGCACTGTGGGCACTATGGGCACTGCTGGGTGGCACTGACAGGGGGGCACTTACTTTATTTCAGGATGGCACTGCGGGTGGCAGGTGGGCACTGGCAGGGGGCAGGTGTCCTTTTAAATTGCTGGCCGTGATCGGGACTGATGTCCCGAACACGGCCGCCGGCGATCGGCTTTTTTTTTTTCTCCTCGCGCTGTCAGCGCGAGGAGGAATACTAGCCGATTACCGGCTCCGTTTTATCACATGATCAGCTGTCATTGGCTGACAGCTGATCACGTGATAAGGGGTCGGGATCGACCCCTTACACGGATCGGTGATCAGGCGAGTCTCACGGACTCGCCGATCACAGAGCGCGCCGCGCGCGCCCCTCAGGGGGCGCGCAGGCCGCTCGTAACCGGGACTACGTCAATAGACGTAGTCCCGAAAATGTGGGTCCGCGCTATTGCCGTCATTTTGCAATAGCGCGGATCCCAAGTGGTTAAAGGAATAAAGATGGGAAGTGAGGAACAGAAACTCGCACTATAATATGGAATCCCCCAAAAATTAGAGCACTAGATGATCATACCCACATCTTGACATGAAATACACTGAATATTTGGGATAAAGTTTATAATTGGGAAATATAATTCTCCTTCAAAGCAATAAGAGATCATATGCAACGTCAATACTCTAAAATATTGCAGCAGCGCTCAAATTCTGTCCATTAGAATATTATGAACATTCCCATGCCATATTTCAAACACATGTATAAATGTCCCAAAAAAGTCTCATAATACAGAGGAAAAAGGGGTTTTGAGTGAAAGGATCCTTGCTGCCTTTTTATCTGAAGCTTCCACCATATATCACCACGTGAGGTAACAAAGCTCCGCCAATGGGGATGCACTCACCAGACTCAGTTAAAATGCACGCATTTGAATATAAGGATCTTTGCTTTTTCCACTTTCTCCCTGTTTGACTCTGTTCTGAAGTACTCCGTGTTTGTCTGTGCCTTTCTCCGCACAGAGGCACTGATGTGGCAAAAAAAGGAAATCTGAGAATTCTTGGAAACAAAGGGACAACTGATACAAGAACTATCTGATCTGGTTTGGCTGGCTGATTTGGGTTTTCTAGTTGACATAACAAAGCATCTGAATGTACTGAACATGAGTCTTCAGGGGAAAGATGCAGCGGTGAACCAGTTTTATTCACACCTCAAAGCCTTTGGAACAAAGCTGCAACTTTTCATAAGGTTGTTGTCGCAAACACAGCCCAATACTATACATTTTTCAGTGTTGCAGAAAATAATGAACAGGAATACATGGAGTTGACTCCCCTATATAACCCCTCCTTCCAGGAGTACCTCAGTTTTTTTTTTCACCACTGTCTAAAGGTGTTGGCATGAGTGAAGGTGCGCTCTGCAGAGCTCCAGGTGGATTTAAAAAACCTCCACATCCGGATCCATCCCACCACTGGCTCCAGGATGGTACCCAGACCTCGCATAGAACAAGGTTTTGCCTGTAATGCTCCTTTGAGAGCTTGACCCTAGGAACCATGACTTTTTGGTCTTGCTACATTACCTAAAGCTGTCCTGAGGGGTGCTATACATGGTCCAAAGGAGTGGAATCCCTATTAAAAGGGCCCCATTCTTTGAAGGTTTAACCACGCTGCCTGCTGTGATGGGTGAATTTTGGATCTGTTTACAGCAGTATCCTGCAGCGAGGAAAAGGTAAGAGAAAAGCATAGGAACTGCAAAGTCCACCTATGACTTTTTTTTTTCAGTTTTATTGTAAAATGCCTTAAACTCCTCTAGAGGGCTGAGTGGATAGGGTTACATGTTGTGTTTAAACCAGCATAAATCTGAAAAGCTGATAAAAAGGTGACTAAAAGGGGATAAGAAGCTCTCTCCCACTCCAAACCCCTTACCAGGGGAACAGCCGGGACAGGATGAGGTATTGCCCTCAAACAAAAACGGATTACTCCTCTGCGGAGGAAACAGTTGAGGTTTCAGCTTCACCATCTGAGGTACAAATCCTTACGGACATAGTTTGCTCCACTTTCATGTTACTCCTAATAGTCAGCTGAAAGTCTGGTTTCTTCTTTGGGTTCCTTGAAACCTTCACAACCAATGCATGCGTTTCCAGTCCACACATTACTAGAGAAGCTTGCTTATCTGGATGATCCCATTCAGTATAAATATTTTCTCCCTCTAAAGATTCTCAGTTCTCTATCCTATGGAGGTAAAATTCACCAAAAATGGAAAGTTCCAGCAGTAGATGCTGTGATTTCCAGTGTGAATAAGTTAAACTTTTGTGGACAATGCACAAATGCTAAAAGATCCGACAGATAAAAAGTTGGAATTCCTGTTAAAATCCTTTTCCAAAATGGCTTTCAGGACAGCCACTCGAGAGATCATGGCTCCACCTCCCAAAGGAAACTCCTCCATCAGAACTTTTTAAGGGAAGCCTCCACGCAGCCTCCTGAGTTTTTTGCTTCCTCCAATTAGGAGGAACACCTCCGGTGGGAGCCATGATCTCTCGGGTAGTCCTGTGTAGGTTCTCACATTGGTCGTGTGTTTTTTTTTTTTTTCTTTTTGGGGCTGGTCCTCCCATCTGCCTCCCGGTGGGGATGGTCCCATGGGCTCTCTCCCCCTTCAGTGCTCGGGGAGAGCCAATACGCCAGAGGTTCTTTTGACCCTGTGTTTTTTTTTCCATCAGAGTGGCGGCCGCAGGGTTTTCTTTTTCCTGCGTGCATCGCAGGAGAAGCGGTCGCCATCTTCCAGGTGGCCAGGAGAGTCTTCGGCCGCGTCCTTCAGGAAAGGGGCGGCACTTCTGGCAGTGCACCGTCTCATTTCCTGGCGCTGGAACGCAGGGGGAGAGAGGACCAACTGGCGCCTTATTTCTGGTTGCGGTCGGCACAACAGCGATTGAGTCCGGGACTGGCGGCGGTGTATTCCACATGTCAGCCAGCGATGGAGAGTGATACAGACGAGGGGCAAGCCAAGGCGCCAGCAAGGTGAATGTAGGAGCAGTGCTCTGAATAGTCCGGATCCTATGCTCCTGGGGGAGGATGAGGGAAGTGATCACCCTTCCCCCACCCCCTCCCCCTCTCCCTCCCTTGTTGAGTGTTTGCAGTGGTGGAAGTTTAAGGAGTGTCAGCTTGCTAGGGCACTGGGAAATGGTGTGTTTTTCCTTAGTTGCCCCCTCTACACTGGCTGGGTAATACAGAGGTCTGGGGGTGGGGCCGGGAGCTCCACTGGCGCGCCCACTCCAATCACTGGCTCTCACTACAGCCACTCTGTTCCGAGCATTCAGGCTGCACGGGGTGGGGTCAGAGCGTCAGTGGAGCTCCCCGCCCCTCAGCTGGCTAGCACGGGCATACAGCCTCCCGTGTCCTCTGTGCACTCTGCAAAACCTTCATTGGGGCCCCAATTCGCGGGTAGCAGTGCGGGCCCCCCTACAAACATTGGGCCCAGGGCAGGTGCCCCGTTTGCCCTGCGCTAAAGACGGCCCTGTATGCCACTTTAGGTATTGAGGAAGAAAAGGGCTCTCCCTACATGATCGCATGTATGCGAGGCTAGGGGATTCCAGATCTCGCACCCTCGCCTGTGCATTCCCTGGTGTCTGACATGATCAAGAGTGGTTGGAGCCCAAGAAACCTTTTTTTTTTTTTTTTCTCCAGAGCACACGGGAGGAGTTTTCCTTTCGAAGATAGCTCGGACCTGGTCTGGGACAAGGTCCCAAAGTTACTCGGCCTTCTCTCAGGTTTCAAAATCGACAGACTTGGCTTTTGAAGACATGGGCACGCTAAAAGAACCCATGGATAAAAAGATGGATCTCCTTCAAAGATCCTGGCGGTCTTTTCATGAATTTAAAACCAGCCATGGCAACAACCTGTGTGGCAAGAAATCTAGATCATTGGGTTAACAAATTGAAATCTCACATTTTGGTGGATTCCCCTAAGCAGGAGATTTTGAAATGCATTGCTACTCTCTCAGCGGCAATTGTGTACATTGCAGATGCTTCAGCTGAGTCTGTTCGTATGACCGTATGAACGGTCAGCCGCCCTGACCAGCACTGTTAGAAGGGCCTTGTGTCTGAAAACCTGGCCAGGGGATGCGGCCTCAAAAAATTGTCTAAGCAGCATTCCTTTTGTGGGATTTGTTCGACCTAGAACTAGATTCTATTCTGGACCAAACGGCGTATAGGAAAAAATCTTTTCCAGTGAAGAAAAACCAGCGTAGACGCGGAGACTGTTTTTTCGGAGACCCAAGGGACAAGCTGATGGGATGCAGTACAAAAACCCAAGGGTAAAGGGAGTTCTCAATCCTCCTGTATCTGCCGCCAAGCCACAATGACTTGCCTGTCAGGATGGGAGGGAGGCTCCAAGAGTTTCTCCCTCAGTGGGGGGCCATTACTCAGAATTGGTTCATTTTGAGGATTATTTCCCATGGTTACGAGAGTTTTACGGAGGTCCCTCCTCAAAGGCTCCTGTTCACAAACATCCCCAGGGATCCCATCAAGGCCTTCGCTATGAAGTCACTTATTCAGGATCTGATGTTTCAGGGGGTCGTTGTGCCGGTCCCAACAGGGGAACTGGGTCGGATTTTTTTCCCATGTGTTCCTGGTCCGAAAGCCTTTTGGGAAGATTCCGACTCATCTTGAACCTCAAAGGGCTGAACAAGTCTGAGGTATGAGAAGTTTCGGATGGACTCCGTAAGGAACCTCCTGAATCAGGGGTGCTATATGGCATCCATATATTTGCAGGATGCGTAGCTCCATGTCCCGATTTGGGTCGGGTCTCAGATATTTGAGGTTGGCACTAAAGGTAGGGGAGCAAGGTTGTTCACCTCCAGTTCAGCCTCCTCCCGTTCGGTCTGTCATCATCTCAGAGTCTTCACCAAGATTATGGCCGACGCTTTAGCTCCCCTCCACCTGGAGGGAATCTTGGTGAATCCCTACCTAGATCTGTTATTTTTTTTTTTTGCCCAGACCAGGGAGGGTTTGCGGAAAGATCTGGACAGAGCCTGCATCCACCTAAGTTAGGATGGATTATAAATCTGCAAAAATCTAATTTGGTGCCTGCTCAGGAAGCGACTTTCCTGGTGTTTCATATCGGCTCTCTGGACCAAAAGATTTTCCTGCCGGAAGAGAAGCTAATAGTTAATATCCCAACTGCAGTCCAATCAACCCCTGTCCATCAGGAAGGTTATGTTGGCATTGGGAACTTTGACTTCTTCTATCCTGGCAGTCTAGTGGGCGAGGCATTACTTCAGGCCTCTTCAGGCTTTCTTGTTGAAGGTTTGGGATTGTCAGAGTTCGCTGGATGTTCTGGTGAGGATCCCAACCTCAGTAAAGCGAGGTCTGTGGTGGTGGCAAAACCGTTGGGTACTTTCAGAAGGCCTGTTGTGGTCCTTCCAGGTGCGACTGACAACCAATGCCAGCTCCTGGGGTTGGGGGGCTCACATGGACAGCCAATGGGTTCAGGGCTCATGGTCCACAGAGGAGGCAGAGAGGTCCTCAAATTGGAGGGAGCTGAAAGCAGTGGAGAGGGCGATGTTGGCCTTGGACGTGTTGCTTCTGAACACCACCTAAGTCCTATTGGACAATGCCACCATTGTGGCATACTTGAACAGGCAGGGAGGAACCAGAAGCAGGGCACTTCAGGATCTGGCAAAATGTATCCTGGTGTGGGCAGAGCACTTTACTCTATCATTGTCAGCAATCCACCTAAAGGGGTCTCTAAACGAAAAAGCAGACTTCCTCAGCAGGAACCAGATCTTAGAGGCAGAATGGCAGTTGAATCCGGAGGTCTTCAGGCTGGGGAAAGATGGGGTCAGCCAGATGTAGATCTCTTTGCCACTTGGGGAAAATGCCCAGGTCCCTCTCTTCTCCTTGAACAGGCACGTGATGTTGTTGGGAGTAGATGCCTTGGCACACAGTTGGCATTTTCACCCATGCTACGCCTTTTCCCCCGATCAGAAGAGAGGAGACGAGGGTAATTCTGATCACTCCCTTTTGGCCCAAAAGACTTGGGTTCTCGGCCCTATTGCAGATGCAGCAAAAACCGTTCTGGCATCTTCCTCTAAGACAGGATCTCCTCCGGCAGGGCACTCTAGTCCACCAAGACCTAGTGAAGCTGAGGCTCACGGCTTTGTTTCTGAAGAGCAGCTCTTGAAGAGGAAAGAGTTCTCAGACAGGTTGGTGGCTACCCTGATGTCGCTAGGACAATATATTTCAAATATTGGAAGGTGTTCAACTCCTGGTGCAAGACTTCGGCTAGATCACTGAGACAAATTGCTTAAATTTTGGAATTCCTGCAAGAAGGGGCAGATAAGTTAGCGATCAGCACCCTCAAGGTGCAAGTGGCCACTCTAGGGGTTTTCTTGGAGAAACCTATAGCATCGGACTCCCTAGTAGTCAGGTTCTTTAGAGCTCTTTCTTGATCTAGGCCTATTGTGTCTAAAAGTTGTCCAGGCTGGGACTTGTCTACTTTTCTGCAGGCCCTGATCAGGGATCCATTCGAACCTATTTCAGCCTCCGAGATGGATTACATTGAAAACCTTTTTTTATTTTTTTTTATTTTTTTTTTTGTGGGCATTACTTCAGCTCAGTCAGTGAGTTGCGGATCTGTGTAATGTAAGGACACAGATCCATGTCCTGTCAGTGGAGAGGAGACCGATGGTGTGTTCTCAGTACAAAGAAACGCTGATCGGTCTCCTAACCTTGTGAGTCCCTTTCCCCCACAGTTAGAATCACTCCCAGGGAACATAACCCCTGCAGTGCCCCTAGTGTTAACCCCTTCCCTGCCAGTCACATTTACACAGTAATCTGTGCAATTTTATAGCACCGATCTGTGAATAGTCCTATAAAGTGTCAAGTGTCCGTGTCCGCCATAATGTCGCAGTCACGAAAAAAATCGCAGTTCGCTGCCATTACTAGTGTAAAACAAAATGCCATAAATCTATCCCCTATTTTGTAGATGCTATAACTTTTGCACAAATCAAGCAATATATGCTTATTGCTATATCTTTTTTTTTTTTTTTTTTTTTTTTATTTTTTTTTTTTTTTTACGCATCAGCCTACACTGAGGAAAACCATTTTATTTTATATTTTTTTCTTTCAAAATTTTTTTGTTTATAGTGCAAAAAATAAAAAATGCAGAGGTGATCAAATACCACCAAAATAAAGCTCTATTTGTAGGGAAAAAAGACGTCAATTTTGTTTGGGTGTAACGTCGCACAACTGCGCAATTATTAAAGCGACGCAGTGCCGAATCGCAAAAAGGGTCTGGTCTTTGACCAGCAAATTGGTCCGGTCTGCAAGTGGTTAAACAGTCTTCCACTGAGGTATCGCCAGCTGTTGATGTCCCAGGCAAAGTGCATTCGGTATCACTCCGCCAAATCACAAAAAGTGCTCTGGTAAGGAAGGGGGGTAAAATCCTCTGGGGCTGAAGTGGTTAAAGCACCTGTGCAAAATGAAGGAAAACCTGAAAACAGCCTGTTGGGGGTACTTGAGTCAGAAGTTGAGAATCGCTGCTCTGCATGTGTTGTGGATATATCCTCTTCAGGAGGTTATACTGACCTGCTTTGCGTAATATTTCAGTGGTCTCTCTAACCACCTCTTAAATTCCCTGCCAGTACTTACCTCCTCAGCAAGCCATGTGCTACAGGGTCACCTATGCAGGCACGCTCATGAGCCAGACTGTCCATAGACACAGCAGTACTTCGGCCACAATTTCATTCTTTCAGGATTTGACTGACAGCAGAAGCCTTTTGTTTTCTGGAGCTGTCCCTCCTGTAAGAGGGAGAGCAGGGGCACTGCAGGCAGGATAAGACTGGATTGAGAGGCTTCGGTAAACATGAAGCCACTACATCTATGCTGTGGTTATACCTATTTTTTTTTTTTTTGAGGGGGGGGGTTGCTGTTTTGAGGTTTGCTCATTAACTTTGTTTGCTCCCAATAACCGATGCCACCTCAGCAGACCTAAAAGCTGAGCCCATCTTATATAGCCCAGAGCTTGACAGTTAATCCTCCCTCGGATGGTAGATGAGAGCCAACCCCCCCCCAGGACAGTGCGCCTGGGCCTGGGGGGGGTTGGCCTGGTCGCTAGTGTGATCTTTGTGACCCTGGTGCTTCCACCTCTGCAAGTAGACTTGAAAGAAGTATTTTTTTCCTATGTTGGGTAGCAGAAGAGGGAGGGGACATTGAAACCTAGGTCACTAGACCATATGGATTAATTTTGTGATAACCAAGTCTTCGTGTTCTGTTTGGATTCTAGAGGCGTGAAAGGGTACAAAAACAGACATCTGACCTCAAACCTGCCAATCAGGTTAAGGTAAGTAGGATCAAAGTTAAAATTCAGGTCTGAGACAAAGTAAGATGTTCCAACCTGCCCAATTTCCTCCCATGGTGGTGTGTCTGGCACACTAAAGTGGATGTTCTCTTAATCCCTTTGGGAATGCCATCTATCTAGATCCCTTTAGCAAACTCTCTCCTTTTACATTCCAGAACAGAATCTCAACTATTATCTTGGGTTCCTTGTCAAGTTTTAGCAACTAAAGTTTAGAGTTACTTTAGACCGAGTAGAGTGGTTAAAAACCCCTGTCCCATTTTTTTCTTGTAATCCAGTTGGTGAGAACACTTCCTTTCTGTCCTATAGACAAAATAAGAGAACGAGAAAACCCAATGTGATGGCACTACTTGCAGGACAAATATATAAAAAACCGAGAACACTGGTGATAACCAGGGAAGTTGCTAGGTGGTAAAGACCAGGGGCTTCAGCCCAAAGTCAGAGCATGGCACCAGGGGTCTTGACTATCTGACATGTACTCCTCATGCAGCTCAGCTGTAGTGTGTGGGGTGCCCATCACAGTAAACAGCAGCAGGCAGTCAGAGCCACAACTGAGGAGAGCCGCCCGCTGAGCAGCTATCTTAGTCACACGGTGCCTGCATTGTAATTCCTGCCTTCTGCAGCGCTTATGATGGGTATCTCATGTCCCATGGTCCCAGCATTGGACCAGTGGGAAGTCCATCATAGGCACTGCAGGCTATGTGGGAAGTGGGAAGTCCATCATAGGCACTGCAGGCTCCATAAGGCGGCACCTGCTATGTCACTCGGCCATGCTTGGGGCTAATATAATTCTGTGTGCCTGAGACCCTGGGCTTTTTGGGGACCTACTTGGGGCTCCAGCCCCCCCCCTTCCGATGCCACTGGATTGTTAAGGTTTGACCACTCCAAATTTTGTATTTTCCTCTCAATTTTAGCCTTGGTGGCAATAATTGGTTAACAAACCCTCTTGTCCTGTCCCACCCCCACCCCCCCCCCCCCCAAAAAAAAGAGCAGAGTGGTAGTATGGAAGCAAACCTGTCAGGTTTAGAGTTTAATGGGGGCTTCAGATCTTTTAGCGGGTTGCTGCCTTCTAGCTTTTGGGTAGAGTGGTGGCAGTAGAAATTCCGTGGATTTTTTGTTGCTATTGGTCTCCCTAAGAGGTGAGTGAGAGAAGGTATTGTGGCAAAAACGGTAAAGAAATGCAATGACTGTGGAACTGAGGGTTTTATTTCATTATTTTTTTTTTTTCTTTTAGGAAGCTAAGCTCCCTGCTGTAGTTAATGGACAGATTCCAGTGAAAAAGAGGGATGTCCCAGCACCCATTTGTGTTGGCCACCAGTCTCCAACTGTAGGCAATTCGCAGGTCTGTGAACTTCGGTTAAGGCTTGCATTGATGAATAAGTCAAAAAATGTAATGCACGATTTCTTCTACAGCTGTTGAAAAAACCGGTTTACTGGTTAAGTGAAAATGCTAAATATAAAAAATGCAACCATCAGAAGGCTGCAAAAGGTTTGCTTTTTTTATACCACTTTTAAAGCTGAACTCTAAGTTTTCACTAGAACTGAATGGCACGATCAATTCCAGCATAGATCATACCTCCTGTACCATGTTTCTCAGTTCAGATCCCCTGAAAGTCTGGGTTTGGTTTTAGTTTTGAATCATTTGACTCTGTATATCCTGTTGATACTGTTCCTGCCATACTCACTTCTGCAGCATCTAGAGTCTATAACACAACTTGCTTCACACACTGCTGTGGGTGGAATTGAATACTTAAAATGGTGTTGCCACCAAAAAAATAAAGTATTTTTTTTTTTTTAAGAATTTTAATCGAGGGGGGGGGGGGGGAGGTGACTTTTTACTCGCCTCTAAATGCCTGTTGCTAGGGGGTCCCTTGTAGTCTGTCTTCATTGCCCGGGCTGGTGACATCACTTCCCCTTGCGTCGCACAGTCATCTGGGACCTGTCACGTGTCCCAGATGACTGTGCGGCGTATCACGGCACATGCGCAGTGGGTGCCCGGCTGTGGCCCACAGTAAGACTGACGGCGCTGTGAGCGGAGTGGGGAATGAGGGGGGCTTCGTTCCACCGCATCGCTGGACCCTGAGACAGGTAAGTGTCCGATTATTAAAAGTCAGCAGGTGCAGTATTTGTAGCTGCTGACTTTAAATTTTTTTTTTTTTTTTTTTTTTGGGGGGGGCACCCCACTTTAAGTAACATTATATCCCAGCCACACCTACAATAAGAGTCCAAACCTAAAGTCCCGCCTCACAGATCACATTATTCAAGGAGACTTCCTCATATAATGCGTAAAAAGCCATCCTTGGACCCTACCAATCCTAACAACCTACGCCCTATCTCCTTCCTCCCGTTTTCCTCAACTCCTTAAATGCCTGGTTTACAACCGATTGACTACCTCATTAAAAACAACCTTCTTGACCCCCTTCAATCTGGATTTCGCACTCAACAGAAACTGCTCTTTTAAAACTCACAAATGACCTACTAACTGCAAAAACCAACGGACACTATTCTGTACTCCTACTTCTGGACCTTTCAGCTGCCTTCGACACGGTTGACCACCCTCTCCTCCTCAAAAAACTTTACTCCCTTGGTCTCCGTGACTGTGTTCTTCAGTGGCTCTCATCCTACCTATCCCAACGCACCTTCAGTGTCACTTACAATTCTACTTCCTCCACTCCTCTTCCCTTCTCTGTCGAAGTCCCCCAAGGTTCTGTTCTTGGACCTCTTTTATTTTCAATCTACACCTTCCCTGGGTCAGCTGATAGCCTCTCACGGCTTTCAATATCATTTCTACGCTGACACTCAAATCTATCTCTCCACCCCTCACCTCACTCTCTCGGTCTCCTCACACATCACCAACTTACTAACGGATATATCTGTATGGATGTCACACCACTTCCTTAAACGCAACTTGTCCAAAACCGAACTTATATTTCCTCCCCCACGCGCCTCTTCCCCTGACTTCTCTGTCAAGAGTAATGGCACAACCATCCACCCATCCCCACATATCAGGCTGCTAGTTGTTATCCTGGACTCTGAACTCTCCTTTCAGCCCCACATCCAATCACTTTCCAAAGCTTGCCGCCTCAACCTCCGAAACATCTCTAAACTGTCCCTTTCTAACCAATGAAACCACAAAGCTCCTGATTCACTCCCTAGTTATCTCTCGCTTTGACTACTGCAACTCCCTCCTCATTGGCTCACCTTTATATAGACTTTCTCCCCTTCAGTCCATCATGAATGCTGCTGCCAGACTCACACCTTACAAACCGCATAGTGTCTGCTACCCCTCTCTGCCAATCCCTCCATTGGCTGCCACTTGTCAAATGAATTAAATTCAAAATACTAACACTTACAAAGCGATCCACAACTCTGCCCCCAGCTACATCACTAGCCTAGTCTCAAAATACCAACCTAATCGCCCACTTAGTTCCTCCCAAGACCTCCTGATCTCTAGCTCCCTCATCACCTCCTCCCATATCTGCCTCCAGGACTTCTCCCATGCCTCGCCCATCCTCTGGAACTCACTACCCCAATCTCAGACTGTCTCCTTCATAATGACCACCTATATATATAGCCCTTCATTTGTAGTCATGCGGGAAAGACACAGGCTATGTCACATTTACACCTTTCCCCACCCACATGAAGGCCCAGAAATGCCAACAGTAACCCTAGGACCTATCAACTCAACTGGTACAAGTGAATCTACAGAGGCTGAAAGGATCATAGATGTAGTATCAGGGCTGGAAAAATAAGGAAACGAAGTTAGAACATGGCAATTCAGCCAGGAGCAGGAATTACATCAGACACAAACCCTGCTGTATACAGCCAAAGGAGATGCGTTGCACACAAACTGATGGTGGGGTTGATTTAATTTACATGCACAATGCACCTGTTTTGGGAAGATAAAGCTGGAGTTAAGTCAGCAACACCTTTAACTTCCGGTGATCCTACTAGCAACATGTCTGAGGTTGACCTCACATGTTGTACTGCATTAGGGTTGCTCTTTAAACCCAAACACATATGAATTACACAGGTTCTGAGGCTAATTTAATAAAACACCTGAGTGAGTTTACCACCTTAATCAGCTACAGAACCTGTGTACTTCATGTGTTGGGGTTTAACGGGATAAGGCGGATGCAGCATCCATGTATCAACGGCTTTGAAACTAGGAAAAAGTGTAGCCCTGCAACCTCCCCCTCATCTTCTAGTAACCTTGTGCACAGGACAGCACTGTATTTCTGACTACAGTTAATTTTTTTTCCACAAATTTTGAACTGTATATTTACAGTGCCTTGAAAATGTTTATACTACTTGAAATTTTCCACATTGTCATGTTAAAACCAAAAATGTATTTGTAGCATGGCCCCCTTGGGGCCTACTTAGATTTACCTGTTCTCCATTGCCATGACCCTGTGAACATTCCAACCAACCTGACACTCCCTGGGTTCAGACATCTTCCACAGCACCTTTAACCACTTAACGACCAGTGCACATCGATATACATCCTATTTTTGAAGAGGGATATCTCTAACGGCAGCAGCTGCTGCCACAACCGAGATATCCATCTCTTCAGGCGCCGGTCGTCTGTACGATAACGGTGGTCTCCGTGGTGGATTCACCGCAAGATCACCGCTATCCACCACTTACCGGAGCCGTCAGTAGCGGCGGAGGCCATCTGGTCCTCTTCCTAGCTGGGTATGGAGAAGAGTGAGGCTAAGATGGCCCCCCACTCGTGTCTATACCATAGGAGGGCGGAAGCGACGTCAAAACGTCACTTCCGCCCATACCTCTTAAAGGGGTGTGTGTGTGTGTGTGTGTGTGTGTGTGTGTGTGTGTTTTGCTTTTATTTTTTTGATTTTTTTATGTATGTTTTGCTTTTATTTTTTTGATTTTTTTTTTTTTTTTTTTTTTTTGCATTTTAGTCCAAATTTGAGATCTGAGGACTTTGTGACCCCAGATCTCACATTTAAGAGGACCTGTCATGCTTTTTTCTATTACGAGGGATGTTTACATTCCTTGTAATAGGAATAAAAGCGATTTGTCTTTTTTTTTTTTTTTTTCCAACAGTGTAAAAATAAAATCAATTAAAATAAGTGTTTTTAAAAACACCCCGTCACGACGAGCTCACACACAGAAGCGAGCGCATACGTGAGTAGCACCCGCATATGAAAACGGTGGTCAAACCACACATGTGAGGTATCGCCGCGATCGGTAGAGCAATAATTCTAGCTCTAGACCTCCTCTGTAATGCAAAAAATGCAACTTGTAGAATTTTTTAAATGTCGCTTATGGAGATTTTTGAGGCTAAAAGCTTGACGCCATTGCACGAGCGGGCGCAATTTTGAAGCGTGACATGTTGAGTATCAATTTACTCGGCGTAACATTATCCTTCACAATATAAAAAAAATTGGGCTAATTTTACGTTTTTTTTATTCAAAATTTTTTCCAAAATAAGTGCGCTTGTAAGACCGCTGCGCAAATACGGTGTAAAAAAAAATATTGCAATGACTGCCATTTTTTTCTCTAGGGTGTTAGAAAAAAAATATATAAAATGTTTGGGGGTTCTAAGTAATTTTCTAGCAAAAAAGTTTTAAACATATAAACACCAAATCTGAAAGAGGCCTGGTCCTTAAGTGGTTAAATGACACGTCGCTGAAGTCAGGTTTTTATAGTATATACATTTACTGTAGTAAGTAATGTGGTATTCATACACAGAAAAATAATTGGTCCACCAAGTGCTGGATAACAGCCCACACTTGAAGAATAATTCCCCTAAAAGCCAGTTTAAACCAGTACGACAGCACAAAAGCACAAATTACATATATGTACAATGAGGAACCACTTGGAGCATAACCTGTAAAGGCAATAAAAGGTTTGCCATCTAGGACAAGCAATCTCACACTAAAGGGGAAACCCCCAACCAGCCTATTCAACCTTCTAGATCCTAATGAGAGATCAGACTAAATAGGGGATAGTTGGGGCCCTTTGTATAACAGCAGTGTTAAATATGCAGGCCTGATGGTCTTTACTGGCAATGGGAGCTCATTAGCTTGTATCCAATAAGGCACAGTGGTGCGGTAATAGCCGAGGGGCTTAAACAAGCTAGTGATTCTCCTTGAAGTAGTTTTAAGTAAAGGTGTCTATGTACAGTGTTCCTAACAGTAATGCAATAAATTGTTGCCCGGGTAAAGGTGTCGGTATAGTTTTCAGGTATAGTAGCAAAGCAGTGTTGCAAAGGATAAGCAATTGCCCTCTCACAAACGTCCAGACCGGCTTGCACCTTACAAGCCAGGATCCTGGAAGAGACTTCCTTCAGCAACGACTGGCGATGACTAACAGCAGATGGATGCAATCGACCGTGGTGTAGATCGACTGGGAAGGTGCTGTGTTGATGTGTGGTGAACAGCAAGCAGGCTTAAACCCTCTGGAGCTGGGTTGGAATTACTCATTCACCGCATGGTAGGCTGCAGCCTCTCCACTGCCACGCAGGGAGATGTGAGCACAGCAAGGCCCAGGAAGAAGACCATGGATCTTTTGTAGCTCCTCCCAGGAGTCTCTTTGGGTCGCAGCAAGGATTCCTGGAATGTGTGGTCCAGATGTCTTATTGCGCAAAGGGCGCACTGGTCTAAGACTACTAATCCCACAATCCTTTCTGGTTGGGTTCACAGATGTGATGAGTCACTGGCGCCCAGTACTAGAGGGATATGTCTATAGGGAATTGTACCATGTTACAACTGTAGTCCATATCGCTACATGGTTTATTCATATTTTGCGATAAACCAACATAGTGGCACTTAATTGTGTAGTGAAAGGGAAATGATAAATGGGTTTTAAAATTGGTTGAACAACTATTTTTTTAGTCTTGCCAGAGATTCTCAATTGGGTTCATGTCTGGACTTTGACTGGGCCGTGCTAACACATGAATACGCTTTGCTCTAAAACCTTCCATTGTAGCTTTGGCTGTATGCTCAGGGCCATCCTGCTGGAAGGTGAACCTCTGTCCCATTTAAGTCTTCTGCAGACCCCAACAGGTTTTCTTCTAAGATTGCCCTGTATTTAGCTCCATCTAGCTTCCCATCAACTGACCAGCTTTCATGTCTCTGCTGAAGAAAAGCAACCCCGCAACATGATGCTGCCTCCACAATGTTTCACGGTGGGAATGGTGTGTTCAGGGTGATGTGCAGTGTGTTCTGCCAAATAGCGTTTTGCTTTTAGGCCCACAGTTCAATTTTCATCTCGTCTAACCAGAGCAATTTCTTCCACATGTTTGCTGTGTCCCTTGTTTTATAACCTGACCCTGCTTTAAACTTCTCCAACTTCATCCCTGACCTGCCTGGTGTGTTCCTTGGCTTTCATGATGCTGTTTATTCATTAAGGTTCTCTAACAAACCTGTGGGCTTCACAGAACAGCTGTATTCATACTGATTAAATCACACAGGTGGACTCCATTTACTAATTGGTTGACTTCTGAAGGCAATTGGTTCCACTAGATCATAGAAAAATTGGGTCTGGTTGAAGCAATAGCTCCAAGACACTCAGACAACCAAAACCTCCTTGTTCCCAAATCTCGGTACAAATCAAAGTGGGAATGGAGATTTGCTGTCTAAGGACCACGGCTATGGAACGATCTACCAACCACCATCCGCTTGGAAGAAAACCACCAGGTCTTCAGGAAAAAACTCAAGACCTTCCTCTTCTAGAAGCTGGACAACAAAGCTCTTCACAGCGCCTTGAGGCGATTCAGTTTGCATTGTGCGCTATACAAATTATTCATTAATTTACATACAAGTAAATAGAATACAATATTGTCATCCTCCCCTGCCACACTGTTCAGATTTTTGTAAAACAATTTGAAAACTCTTTTCCTTCCACTTCACATTTATGTGCCACTTTGTTGGTCTATCACATAAAATCCCAATAAAATTTACATTTTTGGTTGGAACGTGACAAAATATGAAAAATTTCAAGGGGTATGAATAATTTTTTAAGGCACTGTAACTGACCAAAAGAGGCAAACTAATTTTAGGGGTTAACCTACCAACCTATTTAAGCTTGGAAGAGGAAATGTCCTAAAACCTTTTTGTAGTAAAGACTTTGGTTTCTTGCACAGGTCCCCCGGGTACTCTCCCAGCCAGCTGCAGAATTCTGCTCTTCGCCAACTCTGCCTAAAGATCCAGAACTCAGAAAACAAAAGATTAATGACCTTATTGATGAAATAAAAGGCACTTATAATTTCATGCAGGTAAGACACCAGAGGTTTGCCTTTGTTAGGTTACATCACCCTTAAATGTGGCTCCAGGGGCCTTTCTCCATTGACAGATTTGTTCCATAATGGGCTTAATGGTTTACCCAATAACACTAAATGTTTCTGTAGAATGACCTATAAACAGAGCACAGTTGATGGAAGACCTGTAGAACAGTTAAACTTTTAGAAAAGTGTTCTTTAATACTTTTGCCTTAGCTTGTCCATGTTCTATAAATGTTCATGACTTTGACATTCTGGATAAAACCTGAAGACTGAATTGAATGCATGTACATTTTTCTCCTTTTCTTTTGTTAAAGGACTCAATGTTGGATTTTGAGTTTCCTTCAAAGGGCTCTCCTCAACAGCTGCCAAAGGGCTCTCCTCAACAGCTGCCAAAGGGCTCTCCTCAACAGCTGCCAAAGGGCTCTCCTCAACAGCTGCCAAAGGGCTCTCCTCAACAGCTGCCAAAGGGCTCTCCTCAACAGCTGCCAAAGGGCTCTCCTCAACAGCTGCCAAAGGGCTCTCCTCAGCTGCCAAAGGGTACTCCCCAACAGCTGCCACCAGAGTCTCCTCCTAAAGGTGAGTTAGAAATGCTGTGAATGGCTGTTATACACCAAAATCGACTTCATTGACTTTGTAGTGGGCTTTGATTCTTTGCAGTCCTGTGGTGTTCCTAACAATTGACATCTCCTACCTGAAGCTGTCTATACATTAATGAATTTCATTTGAAGTTTTGCTTAAAGTATAACTAAAGGCAAAACTTATATTTTGCATAGGATGGCTAGGTTCAGAATTTATTTTATTTTTTCCTGTCCCCCCCCATTTTAAGGAGATTTACACTTTGTCCTAATTATTCCTATGGGGACACTAGTTCAAGTGATCTGGGGGTCTCCAAGGACTTCCCTTTTATGTTGATTTCCTCACTACCTGTTTGGCTATGGAACCCAAAAATTAAAAATTAAAATTTACACAGGGGTTATAACCCTCCCTTGCTCAATCCTAAATGGTGGGGAGGGGAGAATTGCCTATAGTTCAACTTTAAGAATGTTTGCTCACTTTTCTAATTGTTAGTGGTTATATATTGACGTTTACTTTTGACCATAGTGAACAATTTGCAGGATTTTAATTTTCTCCAACAAATTTAAGTGTATTTTGGTTTTTGTTGACCATTTACTTTTAATTTCAAATTATAGTAGGTTTACCTTTAAAGCATACAAAATGTTGACTGACTGTCAGGCATTTTGTAGAGTCTTTGAATGCACTGAGAATTTCTTCATACAAATGTTCATACATGAATTTGAAAATGTACTAGTGTATAACCAGCTTTAGATATATGGCTGCTTTGGACAGAACCTACTGTAGGGTTTAGTAGATGTACAATTATGGCTGGAGTTGCCTTCTAAGTGTTTAACACCAGTCATGTACAATGCAGTTTCTACTAGCCACATTCGAGAACTATCCCTTTTTTGGGATGTGATGACATGAGATGGGAAGACTTCAATTTTTAATGTTTTTATTGTGCGTCGTAATCTAATTCAGAAGTGTAAAATCCATTAAACTAATGTGTGATATGAGCATATTCCAATTTTCTAAAGCTGGCTGGAGAGGAGGGTTCCCAGGAAGTAAAATTAAGTCACTGAAACTTTTTGGTAAAGAATTCACCAAATGTGTAGATAAAACTAGTGTATTGTCATAATTCTGGTGCCATCAGGGCTGTTTTTAAGGCGGGGCAAAAGGGGCAGCTGCCCTGAGTCATGTAATTGTTGTGGGGCCCAAAGCATCTGCCTCATACTTGGCAACTATACCAGTTTAAATTCTTGTTCCTTGAGGTTTTAGTCCCATGCTGTGTCCTGATATCTCAGTGTGAAGTTCTGTTAATGCTGCCCAGCTCTGCCCTATTGTGTCGATGACTCACCTGCAGACCCTGTGTTTATATGTAAATACCGACCTTGACATGTAAACAGTGACAGTCATATATGTAAATAGGGGCAGACTGTCAGGATTCATATGTAAATGGAGGCGCTATTCATATGTCTATCATTCCCCCTGATGTCATATCCACCATTACCTATACTGCCCACTGGGGAGGTGAAGGGGGCATGCTTGAAAGTCTGCACTGCCACTGATCCCAGAAGTCTTAGGATCCCTAGGAGTTTAATGTCCATTAATGGCCCCCTCATCTCCCCAGTCCATGGTGTGCAGGATTTGAGGAGATGATGTGCTGTAACCTCTAGTAACCAGTCGTAAGCAGCGATGTGCAGTACCCTATAGCAACCAATCAACAAGCAGAAATGATGTGCTGTAACCTAGCAACCAGTCAGTGAGTGGTACTACACTGTAACCTCTGGCAACCAAACGCAATCGCTGTTTAATCTCATTCAGTAAACTGAGTCTTGCTGCTTTTTTATCGCGTCTCAAAGCAGGTGGAGAGTGAAACTGCATTGGGGGGGGGGGGGGGAGGGGAGGCGGTTCCCAAAAAATTTTTTGCCCAGGGTCCAATCAATATTAGACGGCCCTGGATGCCATGCTAACAGAATGGAAACCAACAGTCTCATTGTGCAGGTGAGATTGTTAATCGTACAGTTAAAAATATTGCGACAGGCCAGTTTCTTATATTGGCTTATAAGTGAAACCTTTCTCCGTTCTTTGATAAGCTCTTTCCAGTTATTTCAGTAATGCTGCTCTTTCGTGTGTGTGTGTGTGTTTTTTTTTTTTTTTTTGTAATGCTTTAGTCTCTTTACAGCTGCTGAGATCAGGACTATGTTGCGTGGTCATTGGCTGATCTCTTGTAATCAAAATCCTTTGCCATTTTGTAATACAAACTTGTTCTTCATTTTAGTCTTAATTGAGGCTATGCCAATTCAAAAGGACCCCATTAAGCAACCTCAGGAGGTAAGAAACCATTTATTTATTTTTGGTGTTTGTGGGTAGGAGTTAAACTTCTATACAAAATGTGGACTGAGAAACCTGCTAATGTTAGTCTAGCACTTTGTATGCTCTAGTCCTGAGTAATGCTCTTGATTCCCTCTTTGCCATTTGAGGGATTATATGCAACCCTAGCCTTTTTTTTTTTTTTTTTTTTTCCCCTCACTTTCTACCTGAATTTCTTGAGGCTCAGCTGGTAGTGGCAGCAGTAAACTATGCATGAGATGGGGGACAAAGTTTCTTACATATTCAGCAAGGCTGTAAAACCAGTTCAAAGGAGGACTGCTTGTATAAAGTCATATAATACAAAACCAAGCCACTAACGACCTATACTGGATTTTAAGTTTCCCAATGAGTTCTCCTAAAACAGGCAGCACACCTATTCTACGCTGTGCATGGTCATAGGTTCAAGACAAACAAGTCATCAACCTATAGTGCAGTGATAAATTCCATTCACCCTGTGCAGTCATGTTTGAGCCACACCATAGTTGACTTCAAGTGGTTCTAAAGGTTCAAGGTTTTATGCTTTCTATGTATGAACATAAAACAACCTCTATGCGGCAGCCCCCCAAAACCTGAGCCCCACCTTGATACAGCAATGTGCATGAGTCTCTGCTGTCTGGGGACTCTGTCCTCATTGGCTGAGACAGCAGTGGGAGCTATTGACACTGTCAATCATGGCCAATGAGTAGGCAGGGTTGTGGACATTTGGAAACCTGCTTGATCTGTGGGCATGGGGGAGGGGCCAAGAGCACCAGTGAGACAGAGTATGTGGACAGCTTTGTGCAAAACTATTGCATAGTGCAGGTGTGTATGTATGTTTAAACAAATAAAAGCCTCTAATATCACTTTGTCTGTTGCATAGTGGTTAAAGAGGAAGTAAACCCTGATGGGTTTACTTCCTTTGATTCCCTGCAAAGGTAAAGCATAATGGACTACTATGCATCGCATAGTAGTCCATTATGTGTCACTTACCTGACACGGGAGCTAGCCAAGTCACTGCTGTCCCCTGTAGTCCGGAGCATCCATATTCTCTGTGGGTCTCGCTGTTCCGCCGCGGTCATTCGGCGAAGCCGCTATGACATCACTCCCGCGCATGAAAGCCGACACTCGCGGCATGACAGCGGCGCACTCAGTGCGCCTGCGCGCCGCTGTCTACGGCGCATGCGCCGTAGACAGTGGTGCCTGTCTTTCGCCAAATATCTCCTAAACCGTTTCTTGGACCTACAGGTAAGCCTTAATCTAGGCTTACCTGTAGGTCAAAGTTGGTTGTAAGGGTTTACAACCACTTTAAGGCCCCATTTCACTCCGCTGTTTGCTGAAAGACTGCTTACATAACACTAAAATCCCATGACCATGCACAGGGAACCAGAGACTCCTAAGCCATAGCATAGAGCCAAAAGTTGATGTAATTGATGCGCTTGGGCTTTCTCACAAAGTTCCATAGCTTAGTGGTCCAGGACGAAGCGAAGAAACTAAAGTCAAACTGAACAATTTAAGTTGCCCAAAACATTTAACCACTTGCCACCTGGGCCAAATTTGGGGTTTCTCACAAAGATGTCAAAATTATTTTTTAACTTGGAACCCCCAAACTATCTATTTTCTGGGGAAAAAAAAACATGGAGAATAAAATGGTTGGTGCAATTTGTCGTACAAGAGTTGTGCAGCCATTTTATCAAATGGAAATTTTTCAGGAAAATGCTTACATTTTTTAGTGCATACAAACTATAGCATACCCCATTTTTGGTAAAATCTAAAAGTTGTTGCGCCAGTTAAATGGATGCCAAACCTAAAATGTTTGCATGCCCTGTGAAATGGCAAACAACGCTGAATAAATTCCATAGACAATGATTTAAAAGCTTTTACAGGTTATCAGTTTAAAGTTAAACCTGAGGTCTGGCACTAGGATGATTGCTCCCAGTTTACAGCAATACCTAACATGGGGTGCAGTCAGGTTTACATATGAATGAGGGACCCAAGACCTGGTTCCCACCTATGCATTTTTTAATTATATTTTTTTTGTGCCCTTTCAGTTTTGCAGAAACGCTACAGTCCACTTAACATGGTTTCCAATGGGTCATGTTCACATCCTGCATTTTTATGGAAAGAGCCAGGGACTTTTTTTTTTTCTTTGGTGCCATAGATGTCAATGGATCAAAAGCGTGTATTGAAAAAACACAAAATGCACCTGGAATATGCAAACTTTAACCTGCATAGGTGTGAATTAGGCATTAGTGTGCGTTTTGCATTTGTGCATGAGCACACAGGGGAACTTTATTTTTTTTACACTTTTTAATTTTGATTTGTTCAACTTCATTGCTATCGCAAGAGATTAACATCCCTTATGATGGCTTGGACGGTGAGATGTTGGGGTTGTTGGATCCTCCTCTGCCCTCCAAGGCAGGTTATCTATCAAAGCCCAATAGTTTTCTATAACATAAGAGGCTTCATTCAAGACTATTAAAATAAATTGAAATCTTACTGTCTGAACTAAGGTTTAGGGTAAAGGGGGTCCTTTCCAAAGACTGCCGTACTAAAGTCTGTTAGTGATGAACTGGACACCAAGGCTTCTGTGTAATTACAAAGGGACTTTTGTTTGCTTTCTTGCCATAGAAATTGAACTTCTGCTTGTCCAATTTACAGCTCTCCCCAGTACCAGCTTCAGAAGAGTTGGAGCGTGACACAGCCTGTCCTGTTACACCTGAACCTGTTGACCTTCCTTCTGACCATCCATCTACCGTCAGGTCTCCTGTAAATGTACATATGTAGTTTCTGGATGTAGTGTTCTGTGCTAACCTAAGGGGGGGATACACAAAGCAAACTTCAGGGATTGGCATTTAAATCTCTATCACCAGAAGAAACCCCCCCCCCCCCCCCAAAAGTTCCTGTGTACGTACTGTAGCACTTGTCCCAATCCAAGTCTAATCTCTGCTTTTGTTTAGCGTCCAGAACTGAAGCCTGCTATTCAGGACATGGCATAGAGTGAGAAACTGTGAATGAGACGATTGCATCTGGAGATGCAATCCTCCAAACATCGGCCCAAGCCTGATGCTGTAGCCATGTGCTGTTTTCAGTTTTTTTGACTGAAAGTGCTCTTGAACTGCAATCCATTCACCACAAAAGCTGGCGACTTTCACTCTGTGCTTTGAATACCAAGCTGCCGGGGCTGTACAAAGGGCACGACCCAACTATAGCAGAGCATCACAAACCAAATTGGTTTGTTTCTATGCTTTGTTCAGAAATCCCTTTGAGACACCGCCAGCCTTTCTTGCTGCAGTCATCTTGAGTGAGGGCAGATCTGTGCAGAGTTTACTTCTGGAATCCATCTGCCCTTACTGTGAGACCCTAGAAAATCTTGCTTAATTCTATTGTACATGAGCTGCCGGTATACTTTTGCAAGGTCAAGCATGCATGCTTAGCCGAGCCTTTTCCCCCTCCAGATGAAAGTAAATGCCCAAGAAGACTCCTGGGATGCATGACATTTTGGCCTAGGTCAGAAACCCGGGAACTACTGTAGACCTAAGGCTAGAGGCTATATAGATTAAAAATCATTAATTTTGATATGTTTACTTGAACAGGAGAGATGACAGTTTCTGCAGAATAGAGTGGGAGTAGGGCACAGACTGTAAAACCCCCATTGGAATGCTTCTATTCGGCTGACAGGGAGAAGCTACAGCTAGCAATGATGGGTTTGTTTGGCTTTTTAATTGGAACAACTGCTAAGTGTACAAGGACCTCTGGGAATTGAAAAAGCTTGTCTTCTGGTGATCTTAAGGCAGTTTGTGTCCAAAGCATAAATGGGCATGCCTTAGTGCTTACTCTTTATGGAGCAGTGGTTCCTGACCTGAGGTATGCATACCTCTGGGGGTACATGCCACTACATCTGGGGTATGGCAAAGATTCAGCAATGGTGTTGGACTAGGCTTAACAGTAACATGCATTTTCATGGTATGTATAGTTTATCTGCAGTGTCATTGGCGACCCACACCATGTAAATGCATGATGCTGTGCAGCCTGCCTGCATTCTTATAACAAATTATGCTGGATAGAGCTAAGTGAAGAGGCAGTGAAACCAAAAAGGAGATTCTCAAATAAGCACAGGGGTGAAAAGCGGAGATGCATGCAAAGTACGGACTAGAACAGAAGTCTGTCCTTTTACCCCATTAATCTGATTTTAGAAGCAGTGTATAAATTATAGAAATAAGCTGCCAGGAATATGTAAGTGAAAATGGGTTGAGAACCACAGGTCTAGACCACTGAACATGGTAGGGGTACAATCGGGGCCAGGACAAGAGGTGGGCAGGAGGGACAGCTGCCCTGGGCACTGTGGTGTCATGTGAGGTGGGGGAGGCACCACAAGGAGATTGGGGGGACGTGGTTTGTAAGGAGGGGATTTAAGGGACAGCAGGGGGTAGGAGGTTCTGGAAGGGAAAAGTTGTCATTTGCCATGTTCGCCCTGCACTCCAGATGACCCTGTCCTGGCATTGGGTACAATGTAATATTACACTTATGCCCATAAATTGGTGCTAGAATCTAAACTTGTGTTTGCGTTCTAACACAAGGGATGTCAACAATGTAGTTTACACACTTGGGGCCCTAAGTATTGCTCTAGTGCTCCTGGGATGACATAACCGCATAAAACAGGGTAGAGTTATAAGTTGCAGGTAGGAGGTGTTTTTTTTTTAATCAGCATCTAGTGTAATGTCTTCTGATAGCTTCCAGCTTCTCCAGTTCATGAGTTGGAAGCGATCTCTACAGAGCACATGTATGTGACCAGTCCTCGTCTGACAGATCCGCCACTGGAAAGGAACCTGGTGAGTCTGGGCACCTTGCTGTGGTGTGTGGGGGTTTTTTTTTTTTTGTCATGCTGGCTCAGTATGAGTGTAACAGAATTCAAGTCGCATTGCTACGTTACCGCATGTGGAATTCCAGTGCTTTACCATCTGACTGGTGGTGCTACACCAAGAAACCAAACCTGCCTTGTTCATTAAATGGCAGGGAAGCCTTCCGGTCCAATATTGGATTTGTCTGTGATCAATGCCTTTTTAATACTGTAGATACTTAACCATTTGCTGACAAGCTCACGCAAATATACTGTGGCAGGTTGGCACTCCTGCACGAACCAATGTACCTGTATGTTGGCCTGTGCAAGGAGGATAGCTGGCGAATGCATGCTGGCTAAAGCATGCCTGCAAACTGTCAGCCATTGGCCTGCAATTGCTGTGTACAGAGGCAGAACAGGGAGCTGCCTATGTAAATAAGACGTTTCCCCGTTCTGCCTAATGACACGACAGATCTGCTCCCAGTGATCGGGAACAGTGATCTGTCATGTCCTAGTGAGCCAAGCCCCCCCCCCCCCCAGTTAGAACACACCTAGAGATCACACTTAACCCCTTGATCACACACTAGTATTAACCCTTTCCCTGCCAGTGTCATTTTTACTTTGATCAGTGCATTTTTATAGCGGGTCACTGGTCCACAAAATGGGTTATTTGGGGACAGATTTGACTGCTGCAATGTCGCAGTCCTGCTAAAAAAATCGCAGATAGCTGCTATTACCAGCAATAACAATAAGTCCCTAAATCTATCCTGTAGGTTGTGGATGTAATCGATATAAGCCTCTTGAGTTGTTTTTTTGAAAAAAAAAAAACATGTAGCATATGTATTGGCCTAAACTGATTTATTTGTGTGTGTGTTTTTTGGATATGTATTATAACAATTTCTTTTTTTTGGGTTTTATTTTTATAGCGCAAAAATAAACCGCAGGGTCACACAACCACACAATTGTCGCTTAAAGCAACAAAGTGGCGATCACCAAATTGGCCTGGTCACCAAGGGGGGTCAAATCCTTCCGAGATTGAAGTGGTTAACCGCTTGTCGACCGCCTCACACCGATATAAGTCAGCAGAAGGGCTCGTACAGGCAAACAAACGTACCTGCACATGGCCCTTTTAGAGGTGGACGGCGGTGCATGCCTGCGGCAACCTCTGTGAGTTGGGTCGTGGGTCCCGTGGACTCTATTGCTGCAGGGAGATGCTAATGTAAACAAGCATCTGCCCGTTCTGCCTGGTGACAGTGTCACTGATCTCTGCTCCCTGGGATCGGGAGCAGAGATCAGTGACGTATCACATGTAGCCACGCCCCCACAGTTAGAAACACTGCCCCCCTAGTGATTAACCCTTAAACTGCCAGTGCTATTTACACATGAATCTGTGCATTTGTATAGCACTGATTGCTGTATAAATGACAGTGGTCCCAAAAATGTGTCAAATGTCCGATGTGTCTGCCATAATGTTGCAGTCATGATAAAAATCATTGATCGCTGCCATTACTAGTAAAAAAAGTTAATAAAATTAATAAAAATGCCATAACTATCCCCTATCTTGTAAACGCTTTAACTTTTGCGCGAACCAAATACTTGCGATTTTTTTAATTTTTTTAATTTTTTTATTTTTTATGTAGAATGCCTATCGGCCTAAACTGAGGGGAAAAACTTTATTATATATATTTTTGGGGGATATAGCAAAATCTAAATGCGTTTTTTTTTAAATTGACGCTTTTTTATCGCAAAAATAAAAACCGCAGGGGTGATCAAATACCACCAAATAAAAGCTCTACTTGTGGGGGGAAAAAAGTGTTTAGATTTTTTCTGGGAGCCATGTTGCATGACCGCACAATTGTCAGGTAAAGTAATGCAGTGCCGAATCGCAAAAAGTGCTCTGGTCAGGAAGTAGGCTAAATTCTTCCAGGACTGAGGCAGCTTTTTAAGGTAAATGGGGAGTCAGGAAGTCCAGTTAAGCACAATGCGGCTATCTGTGTGCGCTACCATGGTTTCCCAGAACTCTCCTTGCCTGATGTACATAAGCATTGTGTTAAAGAGGAAGTAAACCCTGATGAGTTTACTTCCTCTTTTTTTCCCTGCAAAGGTAAAGCATAATGGACTACTATGCATCGCATAGTAGCCCATTATGTGTCACTTACCTGACACAGGAGCCAGCGAAGTCGCCGCTGTCCCCTGTAGTCCGCCGCATCCATCTTGCTTGTGGCGTCTCGCAGCTCCGCCGAATGACGTCACTCCCGCGCATGCGCACGGGAGTCGACAAATGCGGCAGCTCCATTCTTGGAACTGCCGCGTTTATTGCGCCTGCGCGCCGCTGTCTACGGCGCATGCGCCGTAGACAGCGGTGCCCGTTTTCGGGCAAATATCTCCTAAACCATATAGGTTTAGGAGATATTTCTTGGACCTACAGGTAAGCCTTAATCTAGGCTTACCTGTAGGCCAAAGTGGTTTGTAAGGGTTTACTTCCTCTTTAAGTGACATTAAACGACTTGAGGCGATTGACACGTGTGGATAACTCTGATATGACTGAGCTCATGGGCATGTGTGTTTAACCACTTCAGCCCTGGAAGGATTTGGCCCCTTAATGACAGGCCATTTTCCCAAGTGTTCTTCCAGGACAGCCCTTGAGAGATGGAGCTCCTCCCATCGACACAGGAAACACATTGCCACAGTTCAAAAGGCGGTCCCTCAGGTCCCTGGTCAGTCATTTGTGTTTCCTCCGTCGGAGGAACATGTTGCCAGGAACCTGGAGGCCCCTCTCAGGGGCTGCCTGAGAACCTGCAAGCCTAAGGGACCGGGTCCTGGTTTATGGCTGCAGTTTGGGTCCATACCTTTTTTTCTTTGGCTCGGGTACCGTCCAGCTGAACCGGAGCAGACCCGTTACCCTCCTCCTTCCAGTGCCGAGGTGGCCAGGGGCAGAATGACGCCGGTTTCCCCCAGGAGTGGTGAGTGGAACCTTCCATCTTCCCTCCTCGTTGCAGGGGGTCGGAGACGCCGAGCGTTCACTTCCGGCGGAACCGCGTCATCACTGCGTGCCGAGACTTCCGGTTCCGGGTCTCTAAGGGTACAAGGAGGAGAGGGAGAGCCAGCGCTGTGCCTGTAAAGCCCGACCAGCGTCCAGCTATACCGGATTAGCGGCGGGATTCGGAGCGTCAGAGGGGGACCATGGAGGCTATTCCCCAGGATACTCCGGCGGAGACAGGCACCAGCCAAACCCAGGTAGGCTGCTGGGCATGCTATTACTCTGGTGGAGTGGTGGTGTTTGTAGGCTGGGCCCTGTAGTACCCCACGGTGGCGGTTTACTCACAGTGAGGTTGTTTGTTAGTGGTGATTCTAAGAGGGACATGGTTCTGACGCTAAGAAATCCTTTGTCTTCTTATTTTCAGGCTAAAGAGATGCCAAGGGAAGACAAGACAGGCCGCAAAAAGTGTCCTAATTGTGGGAATAGGTTGTCCTCTGGCTCTAACAAAGCCCTATGCAAGCAATGCATTGCAAGCTTGCTTAAATCTGAGGCAGATTCCCCTTTAGCAAAGTTTTTGGGCTCCTTTAAAGAGGAAATGGCGTCGACCTTTAAGTCCCTCCGGGAGTTAATCACTGACGTGGGATCAGCTGCAGCTGCCTCCACGAGTAAAACAACTATAATCTCATCCTCACCATGCCTTACAACACCCAGCTCAGGGGAGCCCCGTATGGTCAGGGAGCCTAGCCCCACGTTGATTAGCCCCGAATCCTCTGACACTGACTCGGGTCAGGAAGAGGATCAAGCAGCATCTAAAGCCTCAAAATATAGATTATCTCTCGAGGAAGTAGATGAGCTAATGGGGGCTATCTATGATACGCTGGAAATTGAGGAGGAAGAAACTGTTATCCAGACATGATCAAATGTATGAGGCTCTGGGGAAAAAGAAAGCAAGGGTTTTTCCTATACATAAGGTGCTTTCTGACCTTGTCCTTAAGGAGTGGTCTGAACCAGACAAGAAGGTTTTCTTTCCTAAATCCCTTAAGAGAAGGTTCCCTTTTGATGAGAGCCCAGAGGCGGTCTGGAATAAAAATCCAAAACTAGACGCCCCTCTGTCCAAAATCTCAAAGCAGGCTGATCTGGCCTTTGAGGATATGGGCCACCTGAAAGATCCCATGGACAGGAGAACAGACATCGTAATAAAAAGGGGTCATGCGCTGGAATTTCACAGCAACCCTCCTTCCAAGTTTCTGGTGACAAAGCTTCCAAGTCACTCAGAAAAGGCCAGGGCCTTACCTTTACTAATAGGGGAAATGGTAGATCAAGAAGTATTGACACCAGTCCCTATTCAGGAACAAGGGGACGGTTTTTACTCGCACATCTTTGTGGTAAGAAAACCGTCAGGGAGATTCAGACTAATTATGAACCTCCGTCCACTGAATCGCTCCATCCGTTACAAGAGATTTCGGATGGAGTCCATTTATTCCATAAAGAATCTCCTGCAGAAAGAGACATTTATGGCAACCCTGGACCTAAGGGATGCTTATCTGCACATTCCAATAAGGGAGGAATGCCAGAAATTCCTTCGGATGGCAGTGCAGATAGACACAAAGGTTTACCACTTTCAGTGCAGAGCACTTCCCTTCGGTCTATCATCCTCTCCGAGAATCTTTACCAAGGTTCTCGGAGAGGCTTTAGTTCCTCTGAGGCTTCAATCAGTCTCAATTATCCCCTACCTAGACGATCTGCTCCTAACAGCCCACTCAGAGAGTCGTCTTTCTCAGGACCTAGAATTGACTCAACTCAGTCTGAGTCGATTAGGGTGGATTGTCAGTCAGGAGAAATCCAAGACAACCCCAACACAGGAGATCCTGTATCTGGGGTACTGGATCAAGTCTGTAGATCAGAAAATTATACTGCCGGAAGAAAAGATTTTGAATCTGTGGCAGAGAATATCTTTTCTTCAATGCAGCCCCAAGTGTACGGTGAGGGAAGTAATGTCGGTCTTAGGTCTTATGACGGCAGCCATTCCAGCCGTACAATGGGCCAGGTTCCATCAAAGAGAACTTCAGGGTTTTCTGTTAGAACAATTAAAAGGCAGAGATCTGGAGGAGGAGGTATCGATCCCCTCAAGGGTAAAACGCTCCCTCTGGTGGTGGAAGGACAGGGAGAACCTAAACAAAGGGGTTCATTGGGTCCTTCCTATCACTTCAACACTAACAACGGATGCGAGCAGTTGGGGCTGGGGAGCCCACCTAGGCTCAAGCTGGGTCCAGGACAAGTGGACCCCGGAGGAGAAATGTTTCTCTTCCAATTGGAAAGAACTAACAGCAATCCTGAGAGCTGTTCTAGCTTTCCACCCCGCAATACAGGGTCACCATCTACAAGTCCGTTCAGACAATACGACGGCTGTAGCATACATAAACAAACAAGGAGGAACCAGAAGTCCTCGTTTGATGTTGGTAGCCAGACGCATTCTCCAGTGGGCAGAAGCCAATCTGGAATCCATTTCTGCAGTTCACCTGAAAGGGGAGCTGAACAACAAGGCGGACTTCTTGAGTCGACAGAGGATTTCGAACCAAGAATGGTCCTTACACCCAGAGGCATTCAATCTCATAACAGCTCACTGGGGAGAACCAGAGGTAGACCTTTTTGCGAGCAAGAAAAATGCAAAGGTTCCCAATTTTTTCTCGCTAAACCCAGGAGATCAACCCCTGGCGGTAGATGCCTTGCAAACTCCATGGACTTTCAGTCTGGCGTATGCATTTCCCCCTCTTCATCTCATTCCGAGGGTCCTAGCAAGATTCCTCAAGGAAAAAACCTGTTTGATTCTAGTAGCACCTTTTTGGCCCAGGAGACCGTGGTTCACAACGTTGCTACAATTGACAGACTGTCCGCCTCTAAGACTTCCCTACAGACAGGACCTCCTGTCGCAGGGACCTCTTTACCATCCGCAGGTCGCCACACTGAAGCTGTCAGCGTGGTTACTGAGGAGGAAATCTTAAGGAGTAAGGGCCTGTCAGACGAGGTAATTGCGACCTTACTACAGAGTCGCAAACCAGTCACGAGAGCTATTTACAAAAAAGTCTGGAAAAAATTCAATAGCTGGCTGAATGGCCGGGACATAAATACGGCTAATATTCTACAGTTTTTACAGGAAGGTGTAAACAAGGGTTTAACCCTAAGTACTATTAAAGTACAGATAGCTGCCTTAAGTGTATACCTAGATGAACGCTTACAGGAAAATCCTTTTGTCGCTAGATTCTGTAAGGCAGTCGCTAGACGCAAGCCAGTCAGAATCACAAAAGTCCCATCCTGGGATTTAGCAGTTAGGCTCAAAGGGTGACCCCAAGAAAGCTTTTAGCACATCTCAGAGGCCTCCCTAAGGCTTATTACCTTTAAGACAGTTCTCCTGGTGGCAATCACTTCAGCCCGTAGGGTCAGTGAAATCCAAGCACTTTCCATCAGGGAACCATTCCTACAGATCCTAGAAGACAGAGTCATTCTAAAGACAGACCCTGGGTTCTTACCAAAGGTAGCATCTAGCTTCCATAGGTCCCAAGATATTGTCCTCCCTTCATTTTGTCAAAATGCAGCAAATGAGAAAGAGGAACGTTTTCATTTATTGGATGTGAGGAGGTGTATTCTAGAATATCTTAAAATAACAAATCCATTCAGAATCTCAGACTCCCTTTTTGTCCTTTTTTCCGGACAGCGTAGGGGACAGAAAGCTTCAAAAGTAACCATAGCTAGATGGATTAGGCTAGCTATAGCAGAGGGGTATAAGGCCTTGAATAGAGATCCTCCTGAGGGTGTTAAAGCTCACTCAACAAGAGCGTTGTCTGCATCCTGGGCAGAAAGAGCTGGTGCCACCCCGGAGCAGGTATGTAAAGCAGCCACATGGTCAAGCTTTTCCACCTTTACAAGGCATTACCGACTGGACTTAATGTCTAGTCAGGATCAGGCCTTTGGGAGGAAAGTCCTCCAGGCCGTGGTCCCCCCCTAATCTGGTAAGTACTTGGGGATCCTCTCAAGGGCTGTCCTGGAAGAACACTTGGGAAAACTGGAGTTAGTACTTACCGGTAACTCCTTTTCCGGTGGTCTTCCAGGACAGCACGATCCCACCCTTTATTTGATTGTAGTGATGTACTAATGTTATTACCTGTTATGGTTTTATATGTTTTTCAGTTCCATCCTTCGGTTCTTGGTGAATGACTGACCAGGGACCTGAGGGACCGCCTTTTGAACTGTGGCAATGTGTTTCCTGTGTCGATGGGAGGAGCTCCATCTCTCAAGGGCTGTCCTGGAAGACCACCGGAAAAGGAGTTACCGGTAAGTACTAACTCCAGTTTTTTGCGATACGGCACTGTCGCTTTAACTGACAATTGTGCAGGACTCAAACCCCCCCACAGACAGATGGTTTTCTTTTGGTTGTACTTCTGTGGTTATTTGTGCTATAAACGGACATCTTTGAGAAATTTTTTTGCTACAATACATATCCAAAAAATATATAAATTATCTTTGTAGCGTTGTCAGTCTAAGGTAAACGCCTAGTATTTAGCACCTGAGTCAAATATTAAAAAAAGTTGGGAGGGGATTATCACGGTGCTTGCAAATGGCAACTATATATGAGTTATAGTTTAATAAAGACAAAATTAAAAACCAGAGCAGTTTGTGTAGTGTTGAACTTTCGCCACGTGACCACCATCACAATGAAATGTTAATGTTGAACAAGAATCTCATATTTGTAAATTAACTCAACAATGGCTTCATCAGGGATATGAATCAACCAAGGACTATGTGAGAAGCTTTAATTCCCAGAGGGCCACTGCCAAAAGGGACCACCACAAGGGGGAGGCACTGCGTGGCCACAGAGGACACAACGACCAGGTTAAGAGAATTAACTCTGAGCATATGGTGGAGGGTGCCTAAAGTCTCAGGCTAGAGACAGACAACGACCTATGAACTACTTCTGTTCACGAGTTATTCATTCCATCTTTATTGGGCATATGATCTATACTGAGCAATTTCTTTTCAACCTGGTCATTGTGTGTCCTCTGTGGCTGTGCAGCGTCTCCCCCCTCGTGGTGGTCCCTCTTGGCAGTGGCCCTTTCTAAGAATTTTCAGGCATCTCACGTAGTCATGGCTTCATCGGGGTATATATGAATCAACCAATAAGGCGAAACATGTTGGTTAATATGATTGAGATCCCTGTTTAACATTTCATTTTAATGGTGGTCACATAGCAAAAGTTCATGTTGAACACTACTCAAACTGCTTTGGTTTTTAATCGTGTGTGTGTGTGTATATGTATATGTGTGTGTATGGATAGATGGTACATTTCGCCTCGCATTTGTTCCATTGTAAGGGACTAAACCAGAATCCGGCCCGGTTTTTCCAGCCTCTGTGGCAGGCTGGGTTCTGGTCTGGGTCCACTGGAGTCCAGTCAGCTGGATTTTAAATATCCAGGTAGAGGGCACAGCAGGTCTCTAGTTTTGAGATTCAGGAAGGAACCGGAGTAAGAGGAGCTCTGGCTGTTGGACTAAAAAGGTTTGCTTTTCCATATGTTTTGTGGGTGATGGGGGACCAGCCCCGCACTGTAGAGAGGAGACTGTTTGTTTAGTTGGTGCCGGACGGCAAGGATTTAATTTACGGTTCTTGTTTTTTATTTTACAAACCTCCTGCAAATAAACCTGGCATCCGCCAGATTTTTAATAAAGTGCTTGTTTGCTGACTAAGGAAAAAAATTGTGTAGCGTTTCAATAGTAATAAGTGTAATCAACATAGATTATAAAATAATCAAATACCAAAAATCATATAGTTAATAATTTAAGAAAAGAGTCCATGAGATGGGCACCAATTTCACAATGAAGCTGGTATGGAGATGACTGGACCGTCATAAGGCAACAACAGATCACTAAGCAGATATGTTCATGTAAACCAGCTTGTCTGTAAACGTCAAGAGGGTAGATAAATACTTCTTACCGACTCTGTTGGACTCACAAAGTCTTATGACAGTTGAGTCTGAAAAGGCTTGAGGTCTCACTCTGGGACCAAGGAGTATATGGAGGGAGGTCCGTTAGACTGGTGGAGGAACTTCAAACGGCTGTGTGCTCAATGGTGTGTTTCATAGATGGAACATCGAGGTAGTTTGGAATCCAGCTCAGACACGGTCCATTACACCAATACTCCAATCCCCCCCAAGTGGGGAGGAAAATGTTTGGGGGTTTAAACCACAAAGAGAAGAAAAAAGAAAAAAGAGCTCCACATGGTGCGGGTCAAACGGTATAAAATGCGAATTTATTGAAGTCAAAAAGTTATTAATGACTTGGTGATCACAAAAATAGAATAAAATAAAGTTAAAAGCAATGTAGGGTGCCAACAGCTAGCCAACGCGTTTCGACATAAATGTCTTCGACAGGGGCATGTTGCCCCTGTCGAAGACATTTATGTCGAAACGCGTTGGGCTAGCTGTTGGCACCCCTACATTGCTTTTAACTTTATTTTATTCTATTTTTGTGATCACCAAGTCATTAATAACTTTTTGACTTCAATAAATTCGCATTTTATACCGTTTAACCCGCACCATGTGGAGCTCTTTTTTTCTTTTTTCTTCTCTTTGTGGTTTAAACCCCCAAACATTTTCCTCCCCACTTGGGGGGATTGGAGTATTGGTGTAATTGACCGTGTCTGAGCTGGATTCCAAACTACCTCGATGTTCCATCTGTGAAACACACCATTGAGCACACAGCCGTTTGAAGTTCCTCCACCAGTCTAACGGACCTCCCTCCATATACTCCTTGGTCCCAGAGTGAGACCTCAAGCCTTTTCAGACTCAACTGTCATAAGACTTTGTGAGTCCAACAGAGTCGGTAAGAAGTATTTATCTACCCTCTTTTGACGTTTACAGACAAGCTGGTTTACATGAACATATCTGCTTAGTGATCTGTTGTTGCCTTATGACGGTCCAGTCATCTCCATACCAGCTTCATTGTGAAATTGGTGCCCATCTCATGGACTCTTTTCTTAAATTATTAACTATGATTTTTGGTATTTGATTATTTTATAATCTATGTTGATTACACTTATTACTATTGAAGCGCTACACAATTTTTTTCCTTTGCATGCTGAACTTTGTTTGTTTTTAGTGTTAGCTGCTATTTTTGGCTGTTGAGGCCGTTCTGTTATATGTCTAACTTTAGCGCAGTGTTTTCCCCTTAACTTTGTTTGCTGACTGCTCCTCAGAAAAGGAGATCCCCCCCCCCCCCCCCCACAAAAAAAAATATGGTTTGCGCAAAACTTATCGAGTCTACAAACTATGGGATAGTTAGGAACTCTTTTTTTTTTTTTTTTATTGGAAATGGCAGCAATCTGTAATTTTTTGCAGGACTGTGACATTGCGGCCAGCAAATCTGACCCCAAAACACTTTTTATTTTTTTTTTTTTTTTATTTTTTTTTTTTGGGGACATTGCAATGATCAGTGCTATAAAAATTAGACTGGCAAGGAAGGGGTTAACAGTACAGGGCAATGGGTTAAATGTGTTCCCTCAGTGTGTAACTGTAGGGGGGATGGGCTGGCAGGGACATGACAGATCACTGTCACAAATGACATTTCTCCTGTCAAAATGGGGATCTGCCTTGTTTACAAAGGCAGATTCCCATTCTGCTTCTGTATACCACAATTGCGGGTCACCGGTGGACATGGAGTCCGCTCAGCCTGCAGGCACGCTCCAGAGTCTGTGCAAGCCGCCATACAACTATGGATGATTTGTGCAACAGAGCCGACCTGTCACCGTAGAACGTTGGCTGGTCAGCAGTTAAGTGACAACGTTGTCAGTTTTTACCATGTGTAATCTATTTGCTTTCCTTTTTAATTTACTTTTTTTTTTTTTTTTTTTTTCTACCAATTGTTTTAATAAAGATATATCGGGTTCAACTGCAGTTCCTTTTCTTTCATCTAAGGCAATGACACCTTTATACCTATTCTCACTTTCCTTTTTTTATTTTGACTTTCTCCTGTCTTGATAAGGAACTCCACCTATTTGGGTAACGTGCCACCTGAATTGATCGACCATTGGTCATCTGGACCCCACCAATTGTTTTTATATTTTGATTTGTATACAAATTCCCACATCTCCAAAGCTTGAGGGTTTTATACACACAAAGCAATGGGAAGGGGGGGGGGGGCGCGCGCGCGATTGCATTGAAGCCATATTGTCTGGTTGTGGAATGGGATGCCTCTCGGTCATAAATGCTTTGACTAGTGGCTGGAACTTTACCCTTGCTGTGTTGGTGACCTGTGCTCGTTGCAACATATTGGTTGGTTCTTTGGGCTTCCTCTAGCACAAATATTTGACTGCATAGCATAGAATACCTCTGTTCAGGGGTATAGTTTGGCTAGCTTGTCAGTTGCGTACACATGTATCATTCGTAGATGGAAATGTATGTTTTAGTATGTATTGGATGCACAGAGCAAAGCTTTTTCTGAACTGCAAAGTAATATAGACAACTGTAATTGTCTTAATTTCCTTGGTGTAGACACCAGTCAATCTGCCAAGCAGCCGGATCCAGTCTCCAAAGACTCCAACCAACATGTCAATCTTGCAGCTGCAACAAGAGGAAACTGCCTTATCCAGGAGCCCACCAATGTCTCCTCACACCTCCCCATTCCAGAGCATGCCGGCTGTAAGTTCAATTGTAATGGCAGTTAATATAACATCCCAGAAGGGCCTTCGAGTTCCTGCATATTCCACAACAAAACCCCATCTAAAGCCAACATATTTAATTTTAGATAGTAGGGGAGGGTAGGGGATGAATAAGAATCCCTGTCTAGATATTTTAAATCTGTCCCACTGAAATGACCCCTCACTTGTCCTGTATGCACAACAGGAAATATTTCCAAAATGATTATCACCCTCCTAGGCAATTGCTACAGGAACAGGTGTTGAAAGGTGTCTCCTTTGTTCCTATTCTGGTGACAAACTACTAAATGTCTTTGGGTACTGTAAGCATAATGCTATTTTTCTGCTTAAAGTGTCAAAAGCATGCTGGCAAAAAAATGCACAGAGAAACAGGCTGAAGGAAGATGCAAACGATAAAGTATATAAGGGGGGTTAAGGAGGCAAATGGGTATCAATCTATTGGGCTTCTTCTTGGTGACAAATTTATAAAGTATATTTAAGCCCAATCAAACTTTTTTTGGATTCTGAAATATACCATTGAAAGCATTTTTGTTAAATTACATTTTTGCTCCTGCCAGAAGTCAGGTGAGTGCACAATGCCCTAGTAAGCTGACCATGCCTCTGTAAAGTGATCATCCTATGCAGTCTATTCAGCCTTTCCTTTAAATGAAAACATGTGTAGTTGGTGACCCTAAAAGATGCCTATATAAAAATGCTACTTTCCTGAAAGGAAAAGCGGGGGGGGGGGGGGGGGGGTGTTTATCTGGGAGTCTTAATGCGTACCGCCCAACTTTCTAAGATGGGAATGAGGGACACCTATTAGTAAAAGTACATATGCATGCCCCCTAATAAAGAATTGTAGCAAAGAAATTGATTAAACCCACAAGGTTTTTTTTTTTTTTACCACTTCTAATTTCTGTTTTATATTGCCTTTTAGAATTTACAAATGTGGCAATTTAGAAATTGGTTTAGCACTGTAAAACACTGACTGTGCATTTTGTATACAACTCTATAGATGAGACACAAATGAGGGACAAATGAGGAGCTATGAGGCACTTTGTTCCAAATCAGAGACAGTCCCTTAAAATCGAGGACAGTTAGGAGCTATGTTAATCTACAATGGCATGCATACAGGTAGCATGGGATATTTGGTCAGCTTTTAATGTTTTATGCAAATATAACCCCTCAATCTATATGTAGGGATTTTCAATCTGTAATGCCATCTAGGAGGTTCATAAATGCCTGGATCAGGGCCATGTCTAGCCAAACTGATCTGAAAGTGCAGTAAAAGGGACCAGAGGCATGAAGAATTACAAGAAGTGATTGTAGTCGAAGTGAAGGAACTGTAAAGCCCCATACACACTATCAGATTTTCTGCTGAGTTTTTCCTTCAGGTTTGCCAAAACCATGTAGTAGAAGGGCCTGTCTGATTGCATACAAATTGAAACTCCTAAGGTTTGACTTCATATTATATGGTTTTGGTAAATCTGAAGGAAAAACTCAGTAGAAAATCTGATAGTGTGTATGGGGCTTTAGATTTTGTTAGGAACTGTTGAAGACCATTGCCATAGACAGCATTCCTACACATGCAGATGTGGTGTCTTGCTGGATGCTTTTCCCTGGATGGCCGTCCTCCAGGTTGCAGTCCAAGTCTGCCATTTAATCTTACAACTACCTAAGGGTGTCCTGGCCCTAACCCTCTCCCAAAGTTCTATTAAGGGAAATAAAAATCTCTTGCGTTCAAGAAGTGTCTGGCGCCCAATGACTTTACCTACTTTGCACCCACCATGCCTCTCAACCCACCATATACAGAAGGATGTTGGCTATCTCTGGCCCTGGAGGTCCTCATTAGACCGAAGGAGGCCTGGGACCTTTAGGGAGATGGAGTGATATTGCTTTGATAAACCTTGATTAACCCTGCTAATACCCACTAGCCTTGTAAAAGAGTTAGATCTATACTCCACTATTGTCATGTTTGTTTTTTTTTTTTTTTTATGGAACCTGCATATCTTGAATTGTTGACTAGACTAAGGGACACACTTTACTTATCTAGGTAGTCTTTCATTTTAATAAAGAGAACTTTTACACTTCTATAAATTATACAAAAAAAAATGATGGCAGGGGTATGCAGCCTTTGAGAGGTGGAGATCTACCTGAGCAAAACAGATTAAAAAAAGGTCTCTGCACCCCAGTAATCTTTGAAGAAATTAACTAGCAAGGCCAAAGTTTATAATGTGAAGAAAACTTATAAAAATATAACCAATGTCACTGTAAAAAAAAATGTATATACGTGCCTATTCGGCCTGGTCATGTGATTTTTGCCTGTGCCAGCCAACGGTGGCTGCAGAGGAGAGAGTGCTTGGCTGAAAAGGCCTGGAGCGGTGATGATTCCCATGTCCCAGAGTTGTTGGCACTCCCTCTCCTGCATATGCTGCTTTATTACACACGTGAGATAATGTGACCAGATTACAGCAACCTGAAAATAGGTTAGTCGGCATAGCTGCTACTTGACTAGTGTATAACATATATGCATTTTGCTACCAACCTATACTCCACTTACCTCCCCATTATATAATAAATAAGACCATACCACTTTTGGAGTAAAATAGGCCGTAGCAGCCATTAATTAAACAAACTGTATAAAATATCTAAAAATATATAACTCTTTAAATAACATAAACCATAATAAAAACAGTAACAAAACAATAACATCAGTTATGACGAAAACATCAGCTCCCCCTAGTGTTGGTCTTCGCAGGTACACCAATAACCCTCAGGTTATATCCAAAAATGACACTGCGGTCCCTCTGACGTGGGTTACTGGGCCTCAAGCCGACAGGCTGACTCAGACACCCACCTACCACAATGCCCCCATAACCAATTACCAGATAACCTCCGTTAACTGGAGTACCACCCACAGGACCCATACCACCGACAGATCCTGACTCTTCATTCAGAACTCTCTTCCTCACCCACAAAGACCAAACACCAGCCACTGCCACGACAGTCCACGTTCTAGTCCTGAAAGAGAAAAACACAAACGCACAACACAGAAAAAACACACCTCGACATATACAACCCAAGCTTGGGGAGGGTGGGAAACTTTTTTTTCTTGAATGCTGCCTCGTGGAGGGGGCGGGATTGGCTTCTCTGCACTGAGTAACTCACACCCTACTCCCCTCGGCCAATCCCCCGCCCCCTATCATGCAGGGCTGACATGCACTGTTCACACAGTCATGCCAGCCCTCTGCCTACGGGGTTTTGTTAACCCCTGCGGTGCCGGGCTTTTCTTTTGGCCTGGTTCGTGTCGTCATGGGCTATGTCTACACGCCAGCCCATTCATTTGGATGGGCAGCTGTGCCTGTGTTTGACGCAGGAAAAATGGTTCCTGCATTTTGAAAATGTTTTCCCTGTAGGTACCCGCAAACATGCTGCTGCTTTTTTTTTTTTTTTTTTTTTTTTTTTGGGTGTGCCATTCAGAATGCAATTTGCCTGTAGGTGTTTGCAAGTGTAGGAAAGAGGTGAGATTCTTGCCACCACAAATGGTGTGAACCAGCTATCCATCTTTCTGCACTGATGTTCAATGGTATTTAAAACTCCCTATTGGTGAGCAGTGTTGGTGTTAACCCCTTTATGCTGCATCAGTGGCAGTGTTAACTTCATGCTGCAGCACAACTGGTGCCACTAATGCCACACAAGGGTTATTTGTTTATGGTCGTTAATATATTGGTGACCAGTGGCAGCACATTAAACCCTTCATGTTGCATATGACTGTCAGGTATTCCAATCAGTGTTCCCCACCCTTACATCAGGTATCCTCATCTTGTGCCAACTTACATCAATTGCCCCCATCAGACTGGCTCATAATTTAGTGGATGTAATCAGGGAATAAACACACCACCCCCTGATCTGGCCTTGTCTTGAATTGGTCTCGGATAATCTGGTGGTTAAAAGTATCTGATATGCACTCTGTTCTCAGGTTTTTAAAGTCAATGCTCCTCTGCGAAAAGAGATGGAAGTTAAGGAGGACGTGCCTTATCCTGTAGAATACCAACAAACATTCAGCACAGCCAGTACCCAGACCCTTCCTCATGGGCTGCTGGACATGAATGGGTCGGATCCACGTTCACTCATGCAGGAGCCCTTACCTGGTGAGCAGTAAGCTTTGAAGAATTTTGGGATTGTCACATGGGAGCCTTCTGGCTTGTGGTTCTATTATACATGAGAATTTCCTAAAATTACTGTTGGCATGAACTGAATGCAAATACCTTGTACAATTACTCTTTAAATACTGAAAATGTCCCCAGTCTTTTATAGATGTACGCATGTATACTTGGCAGATTGCTACAAGCATTTGCTGACATAGCTGCAGGCACTGTGGGGCAATTCATGTTCCATCTCATCAGCTCCCTCTGCTCTTCCTCCCCATAGCAACTCTGTTTGTAGCCTTTAAAGCTGACACAATTTTTTGCCTGAAGGCGACGTCAATAAAACAAAGTCCTATGAGCAGGAGCAGTCTGCTCCGAGCACATAGCCTTTCACCACTGCAGCCCTCGTTGACAATATTCCAGCCCTGCCTAGGTCCAGTCAGATGCCGGTGACATCACTTCCTGTACCACAGTGGTGCACTACGTTTGTGCTTCTACATGCAGTGCTATGCAGTACAATATTATGCAAACATGTTGCATAATATTGCACATCTCTGGAATTTAGGGAAACCCTGTTCTATTGTGAACATGACATAGAAAACGACAAGTTTTTCTATGTGTCCTTGAAGTTACCTCCGTTTATCATGAGGAAAAATGCATGAGGTGCGAACAGGCCCTTAGAAGTAGAACCTGATTGGCCAGAGTTTAAGGGTTAGAGTTACTGCTGGAGGGCAGAGCAGAGAAATCAAAGTTTCTGCTGTAAACTGATTTACTATATAATTTCTACAGCTACACAGATCAGGGAGGGCTTTTTTGTAGCAAGGGCATTGGGCTGCATTACCCATTGCTGCCACAAAGCAAGAACAAGGTATATTGCTTTCTATCCGAGGAGTTCAGTTCACACCAATATGTGGAGTTGGTCTGCACCAAAGAAAAACTGTTTTCCTGCTCCATGTCCAACTTGCTGTAATGCAGTGGGAATGTGTGGCGTGCGACAGCATGGTGTGAAGGAGTCATAGAACCTAATTTTAATGTAAATTTAAGATGCACAGCCTGACCTATTTTAGCACAAGCTTTTTTTAATATAAAGCATAACTGTTTTAGTTTGTGGCTTTTTGTCCTGTTCCCTTGACTGCCTTGCTTTGAGACACAAGGAAATGAGAATAGATGTTCCTTTTGCAAGATGTTCCTTTATGTTTAGTAGATGGTCATCAGGACAGTAGTGTGATCTGGGCATTCAGGAAAACTATTTGCAGTTTTCAAACCATATTTCTTTCTTTTTTAGGTCCTTATTCATCTGGGGCTTCTCCTGTAAACAGTGGAAGTCTGCCCTGTTACACATCTACCCCCAACATCCTACCCAGACTTTCCCAGCCATGCGTGACAAGGGGTGGAACAATCAGGGGGACCAGCCGTGGAGGGCGTATCCTGACCAATGGCTATCGCTGCCAGACCACCTTCAAAGGTCAGACTTTTTATTTATTTTTTGTGATCCGTTTATAGGGTTTTTACGTTCTACTTGGTCCCATTGTATGGAGGAAAGTAGACACTCTTGCTTGCTCCTGAGAAAGGACTAGGGTCTTTGAGATTTGTAGTGTGCATAAAGCAGTGTGTGACCACAACAAAGTGGCAGTCTGTTGCAAATATGTGCAAGTGAGGGGGGAAAGGAAGGGATTCAAGGGCTCAGATTGTTGCAAGGGAGCATAAAAAAGCAGTAAAACTTTCTCCGAAAATCTTATCACTGCTTAACATGGGGCCACCAGGCAATAGCAGATTATGGGGCCCCTGGCAATAGATTATGGGGCCACACAGTATATACACACACATGCACACGCACGCAATTAAGCCAGGAATGGTGGTTTGCGACAATGGCACCAACCTCTCTGCCCTCCGACAGGGACAACTGACCCATGTGCCCTGTCTGGCTCACATCCAACTTGGTGGTGCTGCAGTTCTTGGGCAGGTACCCAGGCTTACAGGATTTCCAGGAAAGTCATATAATGCCAGTGCTTGGCTGGCTGACCTCCAAAAGGAATTGAACCTGCCCAAGAACCACCTAATCTGTGACATGCCCACCAGATGGAACTCGATGGCCATGCTGCAGCGGCTGCACATGCAGCAGAGGGCCATTGATGAGTACCTGTGTGACTAAGGCACCAGGACAGGGTCAGGGGAGCTTGTGTTTTTTTTTTTTTTTTTTTTTTTTTTTTTTTCCCCCCCCACACCAGTGGGCCATGATCAGGGATGCATGCACTGTCCTGCCTCCATTTGAGGAGGCCATGAGGTTGGTGAGCAGTGACCGTGCATGCATCAGTGACAATCTCCCTATTGTCCACCTGTTGGAGCACACGCTGTGTGGAATAATGGACAGGGCACTTGAGGCAGAACAGGCAGGAAGAGGACTTCCTTGCCTCTTGCCGCCTTTATCCAGACAGTGTTCCTGCTGGCCTGCCGATCATATAGAGGTGGAGCCTGGCACTCGGCATCAGCAGCAGTCTTTTAGGGATGATTTACAGTCCCAAGAAACCCGTGGACTTGTACGTGGCTGGGAGGAGGTGGCTGCAGATCATGTAGTCCTTGGTGACCCAGAGGACTCCGGACCGAATACCTCAGCTAACCTACACTGCATGGCCTCCCTGATCCTGCAAAGCCTGTGGAAGGATCCTCATATTCAGCAGATCAAGGAGAGGTATCATTAATGGCTGGCAACTCTCCTTGATTCACATTACAAGGATAAGGTTGCAGACCTCCTCTTGAAGTCAGAGGGAACAGGATGAAACCTCTTCGGGAGGCCTTTCAGAAAGGTCTGTGCAACACATTCCCAGAGACAGGGAGGTTACAAATTCCTGGTCCTGGACCATGTGTTGCTGAGGCTTCAGTCGGTCACAGAAGGAGCGGTGGAGAAGGTGTCCGTCTGACCAATGCGTTTCGTTCGAGGTTGTCTCTTCCCACTGTGGAAGAGTTTGTCTTAAATATAATAAAAAGGAGTCACGCGCTGGAATTCCGCAGCAGCCCTCCCTCAAAGTTTTTGGTGACAAAACTCCCAAGTCACTCGGAAAAGGCCAGGGCCTTACCTTTACTGATGGGGGAAATGGTGGATCAAGAAGTATTGACACCAGTCCCTATTCAGGATCAAGGGGACGGTTTTTACTGGCACATTTTGTGGTAAAAAAGCCGTCGGGGAGGTTCAGACTAATTATGAACCTCCGACCACTGAACCGCTCCATCCGTTACAAGAGATTTCGGATGGAGTCCATTTATTACATAAAAAATCTCCTCCAGAAAGATATTTATGGCTACCCTGGATCTAAGGGATGCTTATTTGCATATCCCAATAAGTGAGGAATGCCAAAAATTCCTTCGGATGGCAGTGCAGATAGACACAAAAGTTTAACACTTTCAGTGCAGAGCGCTCCCCTTCGGTCTATCATCCTCCCCGAGGATCTTTACCAAGGTTCTCGGAGAGGCACTAGTTCCATTGAGGCTTCAGTCAGTCTCGATTATTCCTTATTTAGACGACCTGCTTCTAACAGCCCACTTGGGGGGGAGTCTTTCTCAGGATCTGGAGTTAACTCAACTCAGCCTGAGTCGATTAGGGTGGATTGTCAGTCAGGAGAAATCCAAGACAACCCCAACACAGGAGATCCTGTATTTAGGTTACTGGATCAAGTCTGTAGATCAGAAAATTGTACTGCCGGAAGAAAAGATTGACTGGGACGATCTTTGAGGCCGCTGGTTGGTTGAAGTGTATAGCTAGTAAGGGGGCGTGGCGCCGATTGAATAGCTGTGTAATCTGGATGTGGCTTTACTTTAGCAGCCTCATCTGGGACAACAGCAGCGGAAGAGCAGGCGTCTCCCAGGACAACAGCGAAAGCATTGCCAGAGAGCAGCACAGTGGCGGCTGTTTCACCCCTACTGGGGTAAGAGCTCTGGTGAGGGCAATCACATTATTATTCACTGTGCACTGCGAGATAGATATCTATCTAATTTATTTATTTTTTCTGAAGATAATCACGGAAGATTTTCACCATTATTTATCATCAGTCGCCTGTTATTTATCTTTTGGCACTTATCAAATTGACTTTTTTTATAAACGTGGGACTTTCACTGACTGGAATCTTAAAATAGTTTTGCTTTTCATGTTTAATTTTACTTTTATCGGTTTCACTTGTATTTTTGTTATTATTCCTTGCAATAGAAATCTGCACGTTTATCATTGCATTTACAAATATGTTTGTGATTTTCTATGGAATGTTTTTAGTGACACTAGCACACTAAGCACCTGATATAGGGGACTTAGAATGATCTAACCTAATTTGCTGACACAGGGCACTTAAAAAGATTTAACCTTTTTGGGCTTATTTACCAGAGTGCTGATAATTCATTATTATTTTTTCCACACTTTTGTCTCATTTTTTCACAACTTAAATATTTGTTTAACTGAAGGGTATAGCACCAAATCTATTTCCCAATTTTTTTCATACAATCTGTGGCAGAGAAAATCTTTTCTTCAATACAGCCCCAAATGTACAGTGAGGGAAGTAATGTCTGTCCTAGGTCTTATGACTGCAGCTATTCCAGCCGTACAATGGGCCAGGTTCCACCAAAGAGACCTTCAGGGGTTTCTGTTGGAACAATTAAAGGGCAGAGATCTGGAGGAGGTATCGATCCCCCTCAAAAATAAAACGCTCCCTCTCTGGTGGTGGAAGGACAGGGAGAACCTAGACAAAGGGGTTCCTTGGGTCCTTCCTATCACTTCAACACTGACCACAGATGCGAGCAGCTGGGGAGCCCACCTCTGCTCGAGCTGGGTCCAGGACAAGTGGACCCTGGAAGAGAAATGTTTCTCCTCCAATTGGAAGGAGCTAACGGCAATCCTGAGAGCTATTTTTAGCTTTTCAGTCCACAATACAGGGTCACCATCTAAAAGTCCGTTCAGACAACATGACGGCTGTAGCATATATAAACAAGGAGGTACCAGATGTTCATGTTTGATGTTTGTAGCCAGACGCATTTTCCAGTGGGCAGAAGCCAATCTGGAATCCATTTCTGCTGTACACCTGAAAGGGGAGCTGAACAGCATGGCAGACTTGAGTCGACAAAGTTTCGAACCAAGAGTGGTCCTTGCACCCAGTTATTCAATCTTATAACTCACTGGGGAAAACCAGTAGTGGACCTTTTTGCAAGCAAGGAGAATGCAAAGGTTCTCAGTTTTTGCTCGCTAAGCCCAGGAGATCAGCCCCTGGCTGTAGATGCCTTGCAGACTCTGTGGACTTTCAGTCTGGCGTATGCATTTCCCCCCTCTTCATCTCATTCCGAGGGTCCTAACAAGATTCCTCAGAGGATATCTGTTTGATCCTAGTAGCACCGTTCTGGCCCAGGAGACCGTGGTTCACAACGTTACTACAATTGACAGACTGTCCTTCTCTAAGGCTTCCCTGCAGACAGGACCTCCTGTCGCAGGGACCTCTTTAACATCCGCAGGTGGCCACGCTGAAGCTTTCAGCATGGTTACTGAGGAGGAAATCTTAAGGAGTAAGGGCCTGACAGACTAGGTAATTACGACCTTGCTTCAGAGTCGCAAACCAGTCACGAGGGCTATTTACAAAAGTCTGGAGAAAATGTAATAGCTGGCTGAATAGCTGTAAGGAAATAAACATGAATACGGCTAATATTCTACAGTTTTTACAGGAGGGGATAAACAAAGGGTTAACTCTAAGTACTATTAAGGTACAGATAGCTGCCTTAAGTGTGTACCTAGATGAATGCTTACAGGAAAATCCTTTTGTCACTAGGTTCTGTAAGGCAGTTGCTAGACGTAAGCCGGTCAGTCAACAGTCCCATCCTGGGATTTAGCAGTTGTGCTAAAAGCTTTCTTGGGGTCACCCTTTGAGCCAATCTCAGAGGCCTCCCTAAGGCTTATTACATTTAAGACAGTACTCCTGGTGGCAATCACTTCAGCCCGTAGGGTCAGTGAAATCCAAGCCCTTTCCATCAGTGAACTGTTTTTACAGATCCTAGAAGACAGTCATTCTAAAGACAGACCCTGGGTTCTTACCAAAGGTAGCATCTAGCTTCCATAGGTCACAAGATACTGTCCTCCCCTCATTTTGTCAAAATGTAGCAAATAAGAAGGAACAACATTTTCATTTATTGGATGTGAGGAGGTGTATTCTAGAGTACCTAAAAGTAACAAATCCATTCAGAATCTGACTCCCTTTTTGTCCTTTTTTTCCAGGCAGCGTAGGGGGCAAAAAGCTTAAAAAGTAACCATGGATTAGGCTAGCTATAGCAGAGGGGTATAAGGCCTTATATAGAAATCCTCCTGAGGGTGTGAAAGCTCACTCCACAAGAGCATTGTCTGCATCCTGGGCAGAAAGAGCTGGTGCCACCCCAGAGCAGGTATGTAAAGCAGCCACATGGTCAAGATTTTCCACCTTTACAAGGCATTACCGACTGGACCTAATGTTTAGTCAGGATCAGGCCTTTGGGAGGAAAGTCCTCCAGGCCGTGGTCCCCCCCTAATCTGGTAAGTACTCGGAGAGCCTCTCAAGGGCTGTCCTGGAAGAACACTTGGGAAAACTGGAGTTAGTATTTACCGGTAACTCCTTTTCTGGTGGTCTTCCAGGACAGCACGATCCCACCCTTTGATTATAGTGATGTACTAATGTTGTTACCTGTCATGGTTTATATGTTTTGCAGTTCCATCCTTCCGTTCTTGGTGAATGACTGACCAGGGACCTGAGGGACTGCCTTTTGAACTGTGGCAATGTGTTTCCTGTGTCGATAAAAGGGACTCCATCTCTCAAGGGCTGTCCTGGAAGACCACTGGAAAAGGGGTTACCGGTAAGTACTAACTCCAGTTTTTTTTTTCCCCAACGACCCCTGGAGTCACTCACTGGTAAGTACCTTTGTTCAAGGGGTGCGACATGTAGTCCCTCCGGTGCGTCCACTGTTACCTCTGTGGGATCTGAACCTGGTGCTATCGGCGCTGCAAAAACCACCATTTGAGAATATCGGGGAGATCCCTCTGACTTTCCCAGAAAGTGGTCTTTCTAGTGGCCATCGGGCAGGAGGGGTTTGGAACTGGTGGCCTTGTTCTGCAAGTCGCCCTACCTGGTTATCCACAAGGATAAGGTGCTGTTGCATCCGCAACAGTCTTTTCTGCCGAAAGTGGGCTCAGCATTTTACCTCAATGAGGACATCGTGTTATCTGTGTCCTAAGCTGACACGTCTTAAGGAGGTGGCCTTTCACGCTCTGGATGTGGTTCGGGCTCTTAAGGTGTATTTGTCTCACTGCTCCCTTTCGGAAGTCACTCTTTTTGTTTCGGTGGCTGGTCCAAAGAAAGGCATCCCAGTCTCATCGGGCACCATTTCCAGGTGGATCAGACAGATTGTAGTTCAAGCCGATGCCTTGAAGGGGCACGTGCCCCCCTTTCTGATCACAGCCCACTCCACAAGGGCAATCGAAAGTCTTGGGCCTTCCAACGCCAATAGTCTGTCGCTCAAGTGTGTAAAGCGGCTACCTGGTCATCTGTCCACACGTTTACAAAGTTCTACAAGGTAGATGTCAGTGCATCGGCTGAAGCTTGTTTTGGAATTTGAAATTTTGCAGGCGGCCGTATAATTGCAATTGAGTATGCAATGTTTTTCTCTTCCTGTTTTTTTTTCTATAAACGCAGTACCGTTTAGTTAATGCACTGTTGCATTAAATTCTGCAGTTTTTGGTGCGGTTGTGGGTAGTCACTCCTGTTGAGGGTACCCTGGTTTTATGGTGGATTATTCCTTGCACTGTTTTTTTTTTTTTGTGGGTAAAGTTTCACTAGTTCCCACTTGCCATGGTGAATGAAGGTTTTTTTATGCTGTTTTTCCACCCCTCGTTTGGCACTGCTTGGACGTCCCAATGGCTAAGAGGAGCTGTCGGTCGGTGAATATAAGAGAAAATAGGATTTTTTGTACTCACCGTAAAATCCTTTTCTCTATAATTCACCGACCGACACAGCACCCGCCCCTCCATTTTCTCTTTACGTTATACTGCTTGTTGATGTACCGATGACTGCATGGCGGGGGGGGGGGGGTTGTTACCCAAGGGACCCCCCCCCCCCCCGGGTGGAACTGGAAAGTTCTGTGTGTTACATAACATGTAATGCCTAGTATTCTCCTAAAGGTGGGCGTATCAACCCAATGGCTAAGAGGAGCTGTGTTGGTCGAATTACAGAGAAAAGGATTTTACAGTGAGTACAAAAAATCCTATTTTTTTGATCCAATACTTTGCAGCAGGGCCCATTCCTGCTCTCCAACTAGAGTTTGAGGTGTTGCAGTGTTGTGGCGCCAGTGCCTAAGGCCCAATTTTTATGCCCCCCCTCAACAGGTGCATGTAATTACAATTCTTGATATATTTCACAGCAGGGCCCGTTCCAGCACCCACCAAGAGTAACTGTGAGGACTTAGTGTTATGGCACCAGCATCACCACCACAGGCCCAGTCTTTCTACCACTGTTCAACAATGTCGTGTAATTACAATTCTTGACATAGTTCACAGCAGGGTGTTTCAGTGCCCACCAAGAGTCACTTTGAGGGCTTAGTGTTGTGGCAACACCAACACCTTAGGCCCAAATTTCTGCAGAGCATATAGGGCAGGCCCCTACTTTCAAACATCCAACTTACAAACATCTCCTTGCAAACGCAAGGAGACAACAGGAAGTGAGATGAAATCTACCCCTAGGAAGGGAAATTTTCTCCTGTAAGAGTTAATATGGGAAAAACATGTCTCCTCTCCACTGATGCTTTATCCCAATCCTTGTTTTACTAAACCCCAAACTTTCAAAAAACGTTTGTCATTGGGACAAAGCGAGGTGAAATCTTCTGAAGGGGCGCACAGACAGCAAAAAGTTACAGGGGTGATGACCCTTCACTGTTTTCCAAAAAGCTTAAAATAATTTTTTTTGACTGGAGCTACACTTTAACAACTTCAGCCCCGGACCTTTTTACTGGCCAAAGACCAGACCACTTTTCGCAATTCGGCACTGCAACACTTTAACTGACAATTGCGCGGTCATGCGACAAGGCTCCCAAACAAAATTGACGTCATTTTTTTTTCCCACAAATAGAGCTTTCTTTTGGTGGTATTTGATCACCTCTGCAGTTTTCATTTTTTTGCGCTATAAACAAAAATAGAGCAGCAATTTTGAAAAAACACATTTTTTACTTTGTTATAATTAATATCCCCCAAAAATATATAAAACCTTTTTTCCCTCAGTTTAGGCCGATACGCATTTTACATATTATTTTTGGTTAAAAAAATCGCAATAAGCAGTTGATTGGTTTGCGCAAAAGTTAGTGTTTAATAAAAATGCCATAAAACTAGCCCCTACTTTGTCTTTTTTTTTTTTTTTTTTTTTTTTCTGCTGCAACATTATGGCAGACACATCGGTCATTTTTGACAATTTTTGGGACCATTGTCATTTTATACAGCAATCACTGCTATACAAATGCAGTGATTCCTGTGTAAATGACACTGGCAGTGAAGGGGTTAAACAGTGGGTGGCAGTGTAGGGGTTAAGTGTTCCTAGGGGTGTGTTACTAACTGTGGGGGGCTGGGCTTTCATTTAGTGAACACTGATCTCTGTTCCAATCATATGGAGCAGAGATCAGCGTCACTTGTTGCTAGGCAGAGCTGGGAGATGCTGTTTACAATGGCATCTCTCCATTCAGCCACCCCGTGAGACGATTTCCGGTATGCCCGTGGCGATAGTCCACGGGACCCGCGACCAGACTCACGGGTCCCGACCAGCACGCGAGCGCGCCGCTTGTGGCGAGCTCGGAATGGCAGGGCGGCATTAAAGATTGGACGTACCTGTACGCCAAAATGCCTGCCCATGGCATTCTGCCGACGTACATCGGTGTGGGCTGGTCGGGAACTGGTTAAAAATGTACCAGTTCAAAATTACAGATTCTACTTGACGACAAACCTACGCAGTCCCTGTCTTATTTGCACCGCCTGTATACTGTTCTGAGTATATAGGGCCCCCATGCCTTTCTTTTCTTTTTTTTTTTTTTTTTTGATATGGGGTTCCCCTTAATATCCGTAAGACCCAAAGGGGCTGGTAATGTGGAGGGTGGGGGGGGGGGGTTTACCCATGCCAATTTTCTCAATGATTTTCACCCATATTGTCGGGGCCAGACATTACATTAAAACCTCAAGCAGTTTTCATTTTTTTTCCGTTAGAAATATCTTTTTTTTTTTTTTTTTTTTTTTTTTTTTTTTTCACTTTAAGCGTCATTAAAGAGGAAGTAAACCCTCCTAAACATGTTTAGCTTGTTAGATAATACTTTTCTCAGGCAGCTGATCGCTGCCTGAGAAAGTGAACTTACTTGTCACATTTTCGTAAAAACCGCCGTTTACGTTTCCGTGACGTCAGCCGCGCTTGCGCTGTGTGGTCGTGCGAATGCGGCGTATACTGTCTTGCCGACTTTCATCTTCCTGCCTCTCTGCCTTTTTTTATTACGAGGCATTCTCCTCACTGCGGCAGAGGAGAAGTCTCGCGTTGTAATCCTATCCCTGCTCTTCCTGACACTCCCCCTTGTGACTGAAGACGTCACGCAGGGGAATGAATGCTTTGTTGCCTTAGTAACGGCAACCGAGATCGAGGCTTGGTTAGGATTTCTATTGACGCTACGGCGCATGCGCGAGATTTCCGGAGTGAAATCGAACTAAGGGCGGAAATGACGTCCGGAACGGACGTCAAAGCCCTAATATGAAATGGCGCGGGAGATACCCGGAAGGAGGATATTTTGTAAAAGAGAAAAAAAGGTATTTACAGCGCTCGTTTTGCGATATAACATAAATAGAATGAAGGCTGATGTACAGTATTAGAGTAAGATTATTAAAATGGAAATTTTTTGGGCGGGTTTACTTCCTCTTTAAAATCGGTACTCCCGGAAAAAACTGAAGTTTTCAAAACTTTTTTTTTTGCATTGATGCATGTCCCCTGGGGCAGGAGCCGGGTCCCCAAACCCTTTTTAGGACAATAACTTGCATATTGGCCTTTTAAAATTGGCACTTTTTATTTTGAACGTTCGAGTCTCAGACTTTAACGGAGTTCTAAAGGTCGCGCAAATTTTCATTACGTTCGCAGGTTTTGGACCGAACCGGGGGGTGTTGGGCTCATCCCTACTGAGGACGCCAATCAGGCTCGCACTTGAAGCTTTGTTATAAAACAGATGCTCTCATTGTCAGATCTCAGAGCAACTGAAGAGAAGTCTGTCACACAGGAGAGCTAAGGCCCGTAAGGGGTGTATACAGGAAATACCTTGTTGGCATCAAGCTGATGTTTATGGTGGCATTGTTTTGCTAGACTATTGCTCAGCAAATGGTACATTTTACTAGAGTGCCTCTGCTTTTGTGCTTGGCACTATGGCTTCAGGAGTTGCCACAAAGGTACCAAAACCACCCCCAGGCACTGTGAACTCCAGTCAAGCCTCCACACTGTCATCCTCTCGGGAGATGCCAGATATGGCAAGCCAGGGTGAATAACATTGGAACCAATTGGTGGTGCAACTGCTTCTCACACTTCAGCCCCTGTATACATGACTGAAGATGCATTTTCCTCTGCCCTGCAAGCCTAGAAGGAATATTAGCAGCTTTATTCGCATCCTCTATCCAAATGGATAGGAAGCATGCTAGGTCCCCCTCCACCACCTCAAACCATTTACCAAGGGAACAGTGGGTACAGGATGAGGTATTATCCTCAGGCGATCACAAGGAAAAACCAGTAGATTATTCCTCTGCGGAGGAAACAGTTGATGAACTTTTCAAATTCGTAAGTTTGTACCAGCAATCTCTCAGATTGCGGAGATGGTTTGTTCCACTTTCATGCTACCCCTAACAGTCAGCTGAAAGTTTGGCTTCTTCCTTGGGTTCTTTAAAACCTTTTATAGCCTTTTCATACATTTTCGGTCCATGCATTACTAGAAAAGCTTATTTATGCTGAATGGGATCACCCGGATAAGCATTTTCTCTCTAAAGAGATTCTCAGTTCTCTATCCCATGGAGAAATTCACCAAAAGATGGAATGTACCAGCAGTTGACGCTGTGATTTCGACTGTGAATAAAAGATTTTAACTTGTCCAGTAGACAATGCACAAATGCTTAATGCTTGTGCTAATACACATGCGTAGGACCCTTAGGTTAAAAAAAAATTGGTCAGCCAAAGCACCTTGCAAAAGGCTTCTGATTAGTTTCCCTTCATGGGGATCGACTATTTAGGGAGGATTTGCACAAATGCATCCAAACTATTTCTAGTAGGAAGAGTACTCTTTTGCCAGTCAAAGTATAAACATCCTTCATTTTAAACTGACTTTTTTTTTTTCTCCTGTGCCAGGGGCTTCCGCCTCTAGGCAGTGGCGACAGCCTCCGCCGTCAGACTCTAGAGGAAAACCTCAGGGTCACACCCAAGCACAAAAGACCTGGAGCCAGAAATCTGCGAAGCAGAATACTAAACCTCATCGACGGGCGCCCCCCCTCGCCAGAGTGGGGGGGAAGACTTCTGCAATACTCACACGTCTGGCAAAAGGAAATTCAGGACAGATGGGTCATCTCCATGGTGTCTCTAGGATACAAACTAGAATTTTGGGAGTTTCCACTGTCTCGTCTTGGGTTTTGTCAGTGTTTTTACCCAAAAGTCCGGCGGATTAAAAGTATTTTTTGCACTCCAATCTGTCCGCCGGACTCATTTCGGCGGACAATACGGCTGTGTGTGTGCCAGTCTGCCGTACTTTTAAAATGAAAGGACTTTTCCCACCCGGAGAAAAGTCCGCTCATTTTGAGCGTGTCTCCAGGTAGCCGGGACCAGCGAAGGAGGCGTCGCTGGCCCCGTCACCTGGTATGGACTTTAAGGGGAGTCGCCCCCCCCCCCCCCCAGGTCCATATGAGACCCTTATCCGAGCACGCTACCTGGCCAGCCAGGAAAGGGGGTGGGGACGAGTGAGCGCCCCCCCTCTTGAGCCATACCAGGCCGCGTGCCCTCAACATGGGGGGGTGCCTTGTCCCCATGTTGAGGACAAGGGCCTTTTCCTGACAACCCTGGCCTGGTTGTCTGGATCTGCGGGCGGGGGGCTTATCAGAATCCGTGAGCCCCCGGATCCTGGCCCGCCACCCTATGTGAAATGAGTATGGGGTACAATGTACCCCTACCCATTCACTTGTAAAAAAAAAAAGTAAAAAAACACAACACACAAGGGTTAAAATAGTTTATTGCACAGCTCCGGGGGTTTTCTTCCGTCTTCGGGGTCTTCTCGCCGGACTCCTCCGCTATCTTCTGCTAGCTCTTTTACTAGCAGAGGAGCCCGGCTTTCTTCTTCGCCGCCGCCCTCTTCTTCCGACTTCGGGCGTCTTGTTATAGGGGCTCACGGATTCCGATAAGCCCCCTGCCCACAGGCCCCAACAACCAGGGTTGTCAAGAAGAGGCCCTTGTCCCCAACATGGGGACAAGGTGCTTTGGGGTGGGAGGGGCCGCGCGGCACCCCCCCATGTTGAGGGCACGCGGCCTGGTACGGCTCAGGAGGGGGGGTGCTCGCTCGTCCCCACCCCCTTTCTCTGCTGGCCCGGTAGCATGCTCGGATAAGGGTCTGATATGGACCTGGGGGGGACCCCCATGCCGATTTTTCGGCGTAGGGCTTCTCCTTTAAGTCCATACCAGGTGACGGGCCAGCGACTCCTCCTTCGCTGGCCCCGGCTACCTGGAGACGCGCTCAAAATGAGCGGACTTTCCTCCGTGTGTGGGCGAGTACGTTCATTTCAAAAGTACGGCGGATAGTCCGGTGGACTTAGTGCGCCATATTAATCCGCTGCAAAAGTACCATGTGTGGTCAAGTAGCTCGTTCAGAAAGTCCGCCAGACTAAGTCCGCCGGATAGTCTGCCTCCTCTTTGCCTTCAAACTACCAAACTATTACCCTTATGCCGCGTACACACGTAGCAAACAGAGTGAAACGAATAAGGTGGTCAGAGAGAGGAAAAATAATATTGGAAAAGTTGTGCGGAGTGTATAGGTAGCATGAGCTTGTCCATTGTTTTAGTTCAAGAGGTTAGGCTCAGCAGTTTAGAAGTAGCGGGAGTGTTAAAATTAACAGGGATGTTGACGTCGCCAAGAATTGTTGGAATTTCAGAAGTGAAAGTAGGGTAGCCAGACAAGAAGTTGTCAAGGAAGTTTGCTACCGGTCTAGGGGGGCGATGGATCACAGCAATTCTCAATGAAACTGGAGAAAATAAACACATGGTGAGCTTCAAATGAGGGACAGAGGGGGGTGGATTAAGAACCTGAAAAGTGCTTTGAGGGGGATAGGATTCCTACACCACCTCCTTTCTGTCCATTAGGCCTGGGAGAGTGAGTCCATAGGCCACCATAGGAGGGAGAAGCAGGAGAAGGAAGGTCAGATTCTTGAATCCAGGTCTCGGTAATTGCAAGTAGGTTCAGGGAGTTTGTGATAAATAAGTCATGAACGGAGTTAGAGTGGGTATTCCAAAGAGCACAGGAAAATGGGAGTTTGGTTCTAGGCTGAAGAGGAATAGAAATGAAATTGTGTGGATTGCGTCTGGCCAACATACCCAGCACCCCCATCCTCTGATAGCAAAGGTGAATGATGGCAGTCTAGGATTTGGGGAAATATCTCCCGAAGTTAAGAGAAGCCGAAAGGTGAGTGGTGATATGGGAGTGTGACTTATGGTTCCCAATGTCCGCTACTATATAAATAACAAATGTCCACAATGAATAACTGAGATGTTAAAGTACAGTTAAAAAGAATCCAATAACTGTAGACTGAGATTTTCTCCATTAGCCCTGAAGCAAAATAGCACAGTAACGGGCTCTGTGTGGTTTTGACACCCTCTGCCTTTTTGTTCAGCTTTCACATCTTGAACAAATTTTTCCTGCAGGTCCAGAAACTTTTAGAGGAGCCCAATGTGTCCCTAATGGAATGTATGGACATGGCCCATGCCCTGGGAGAGACTTTCCAGTTACTCAGGTCATATCACGGGTAGGTAGATTTTTATTTGAATTGCTGACTTGATGATTTTAATTCTCTGGTCTTCACTTAAAAATGACAAGGGTACTTTTAGAAATGCTTGGTAATGACCATATGCAAACTGATACTTTTGCAGAATTTTTGTTAAGATACTTTTTATTTTCCCTCGCCATTCTGCTCATGGCACACTTTTTCAGCGAGGGTTCACTAATTAATAAATATCACTTCCTAGGTATTTGGGTCTTCTCCCTGGAACATGTGACAGGGCGCATCTGAGAAGGCACTGGTGAGGAGCCTTCCTAGGATGCATTGGAGGTTTTGCTTAACATTACCAAGGCCTTACTCAACCATAAAGTAGCAAAAATGGTAATTGAAAGTAGAAGCCAAAGCTTAATGAATAAGATTAGGTTTTCATATTGGTATGCAGATGCATGCTTGGGTTTTATTTTTAATGCATTTTTTTGGGGGGGGCTTTAAGCAACACACCACTTAATGCAATGACTTGCCTTCAATATAGTATAAGCCAGTGAGTGGCTTAAGGGCAAACTTTGATCTAATGCTTGTTTTTTTTTTTTTCGTTTTTTTTTTCTAGGATGCAAATGCCCATCTGTGTCACAAGCGAAGTGTCACGCCTAGTACACGCTCTACTGCAAGAAGTGAGTACTAATATTCTGCACCCTAGGATGAAAGTAAAACTGAGTAGGGTCCAACTAGCCAATTGGGTTAACAGCCTAATTTTAACAATAATTGCGATGAACCTCAAATATAAATTCAAATATTTCAGTTTAAAATATGTTTGAGTAAATGCAAATACAAAATGCATTTCAATTAAATCTGCAAAACTGGGCATACATTTGGGGAATTTTTCTTTTTTTGGCAGTGTGATCAGGCTTAATAGCCTGTAATGAATGACTTTGAATGTTTTCATATAGTGGTGATCATACAATTTGCACAATAACTCAATGGCTTTATTTTTTTTTTTTTTTCTTGAGCAATCATAGCTCTGTGTGCTTGGTAGGTGGCACTGTAAACTGTCCACAGTAAATGACTGAAATGTATTTTTACTTCAGACTGGAACGACACTCAGCTTGGCAGTCCAGAACATGAGGAAAGTTTCAACAGTACGGACTCTGGCCAAGGAGATTCCCGCAACATGACGTCAGTTGACATGTCCATGAACAACCAAGCCACCATCCTTCCTGTTCATGTTTACCCCCTCCCCCAACAAATGAGGGTTGCCTTCTCTGCTGCCAGGACCTCAAACTTTGCTCCAGGTACCCTAGATCAGCCGATTACCTTTGACCTCTTGCTCAACAACCTAGGAGACACCTTTGATTTCCAGATGGGCCGTTTTATGTGTCCTGTTAACGGCACATATGTTTTCATCTTTCATATGCTAAAGCTTGCTGTCAATGTTCCACTGTACGTCAACCTGATGAAGAACGAAGAGGTAATGGTTTCAGCCTATGCCAATGATGGTGCTCCTGACCATGAAACAGCCAGCAACCATGCTGTCCTACAACTTTTCCAAGGTGACCAGATATGGTTACGGCTACACAGAGGAGCAATTTATGGCAGTAGCTGGAAGTACTCCACTTTTTCTGGGTATTTACTGTACCAGGATTGACCAGCCAGTTTCTTGGTGCTGGGGCCAGTACATGAGCAACTTAAGTAATGGTAAATGGTTCCTTTTTTTTACCAATGCAGTTGTGTGATTTGGAACTATATAGGCCCATTAAAGGACTGGACCTGGATAGGCCATGCAGAGTTTCTATGGTCTAAAGCTGGCCATGCATTATACAATTTTTTTTTTTTTTTTTTTTTTTTTCAATTTCCTTTTAGATTTACCTTTAACGATGTAATGCAAGGGCTTGCCTGATTGCATACAAATTGAAAGTGTTTAGGTTTGACATGTGTGGTTTTGGTAAATCTAAAAGAACATTTTATAATGTATGGCCAGCTTTAGGTGTTCCCCACAATACCATGGAAATGTTATCTGGTCTAAATCTGTATGCACAAATGTAGTCATCCCAAAATGCTTTGGTGGAAAGTGTGGGTTTTTGTCACTTAAATAAGGATTCTGGTGTGTAGCAAGGTCTGCTGGTGTTTGTATGGAGTGGAACTGCTTTAAATAAACACTGGTTGCAATCTTCTGTGTCATTTATGGTCTTTTAAAGTGGGGTACCCCCTAAAAAAAAAAAAATTATTATTAAAAGCCAGCAGCTGCAGTATTTGTAGCTGCTGGCTTTTAATAATCGGACACTTATCTGTCCCAGGGTCCAGCGATGCGGGGGAACGAAGCCCCCCCCTCGCTCACCTCGCGGCGCCGTCATGCATACTGTGGGCACCCGGCTGTGGCTTCACAGCCGGGCACCCACTGCGCATGCGCGAGCGGCGCAGGGCGCCGTGATACGCCGTACAGTCACCTGGGACACATGACAGGTTCCAGGTGAATGTGCGGCGCGAGGGGAAGTGATCTCACCAGCCCGGGCAATGAAGAAGGCAGACTACGAGGGACCCCCTAGCAACCGGTATTTAGAGGTGAGTAAAAATTTTTTTTTTGCCAATTATTTTTTTTTTTTTTTTTTTTTACGAATTTTAAGTAGTTTTATTTTTTTGGTGGCAACACCACTTTAAATCCTAATCAAGAATGAACAAAAACTTCCAAACAAGTTCTCCTTACCGCCACTAGTTGCTTTAAAGAAACATGCATTTAATAAAAAAGGGCTGGCTCCCCCAAGTGGCCCCTGCTATTTGATAAGCCCAGACATGGCTATAGGGCAGTGATGACGAACCTTGGCACCCCAGATGTTTTGGAACTACATTTCCCATGATGCTCTGGCACTCTGCAGTGTACTGGAGCATCATGGGAAATGTAGTTCCAAAACATCTGGGGTGCCAAGGTTCGCCATCACTGCTTTAGGGAGTGACCGTTTTAAAAATTGATAAAAATTCAAATAATGAACTTCTGTTGCTGCTGCTTGGTCTGTTAAATACACCCTCAAATGCACTTAACTCAAAATAGTTGGCAGCTCCTACAGGAAGGTGTACTTGCAGCCAGGGGAGTAACTAGAAATCACAGGGGCCCCATAGCAAAATGTTGTATGGGGCCCCCCTCACCCAGGAGCAGATCCAGAGTCAAGTCTCGGGAGGGGCACTGACAGAAGTTTTTTTTTTTTTTTTTTTTGGGGGGGGTGTAATTTATCAGGGCAATGTTGGTGCTTCAATCATCACGGCACCATTTGTGTTATGGTGTCAGGATGATTGAAACACATTGATTCTATTACATTGTTATAGAAAATGAAATGGTTCAACTCGCCATAATGCAGAATCAGTAGAAGCCCTGAGTGTCACCTACCACCAGATGCAGATTTTCACTTGTCACATGTTGCAGATTGTCCATTTGCCACGTCACCTGCCACAAGTCACGGATTGTCACGTTCCTGCTAAGGTGGGGAATGGGGATAGTCACGTCTGTTTCCCAGTCTGAGTCAGGCAGCAGAGAGATAATGTAATCTCTCTGCTGGCTGCACAGTGAGTGAGGGTGGAACTGCCAGTTTGCAGGGCGGGCGCTCAGATGTCATCTCTGCTCCGCCACCCACCCACCGAGCCTCCCAGCTGGCAGCTTCCCCACCGCTGCCAAGTCACCCAGCTGCGTCCGCTAGTACAGTCAGTGTGACTGTACGAGCGGCTCACCAGGCCCTCTGCTGTGGGCCCCATAGTGACCTTATGGGTTGCTATGGCGGTAGTTCCGGCACTGATATTTAAGGAGGTTAAAACCTGGGCATATGTGAATGTGTTGCACAGATGTATAAATCCTATTTTTCCTTCACATACACGTCAAGACTATTGGTCAAATTTTGGCATTGGTGCTAAATATGGTCAGTGTGTAAACCTAACAATCATTTGCTCCATTTCCGTCTGATAGTTTACCAGATACATATCCTACTCAAACAATTTCTGGTTCAATAATTTTTAATGCAAGTGTCAGAAAATTTGCAGTAATCTAATAAAAACTATAACAATGGAAGGAGATCATTCAGGTGGTGGGCATGTGCTCACGGAATGTGTCCCAACTGCCCAATGTCGGTCTCCCATTTCTCCCTCACCCTCAGAGGATGCTGCTTCATCACGGACTGTAACAGGATGGCATAGCATTAGGAGATGAATACTTTTGCCGAAAAAGCATCCTCAAGAAGGCTAAACGTTAGTCTGAGACAAGTCCCACTTTGAAGTCCGGCCCTGTGCTGCAACCGCGTGATTAAGTTGCATATAGAAGTGCATCAATAAGGGTAGACCATATATTTCCTTCAGGTCAGTGAAGGAGCGCGGCACACCACCCCTGAATATTTTGCTTGAGATCAGTAACTCAAAATGGCTTCCACCTAGCTCCAGACTTGGCAGTTTGGCCAGTTCAGTGTACGTTTCCCTTTGCCATGCTCTTATCTTTAGGGACGAATGAGCATTGGCCTTGTACAAACTGTACATAACGGCTGTCCTGTTTACTGGAACGAGTTTTCCGTTTTTCAGGACAGCACACTTGAGACCTTGGCTCCTCCCTTCTCAGGAAACTCCACCTCCACCAGATCTTTAAAGCCACTCCTTCCCTCCAGCCCTTCAGTTTTGGTGTTTCCTCTGGTGAGGAGACATCGCTAGGAACCTGGGCTTGTTTTAGCTGGGGAGACTGAGGCCGGTGCAATCCTGGAGGGAGAGACAGGTCTCTCATACACGGCAGCAGGGCTGGGAGTTTACCTGCTGTGTTGACGCGCCCTGTCCTCCATTGTTGAATGTGGAGGCCTGGGGCGTTCATATGGTGCTGCCTGGGGAAGTTGTTTCCGGGAGTGTCCGAGTCTTCCTCTCTAGAGTGGCCAGCATGGAGCTCAAGGCTGGGTCATATCCAGTAGGAGAGGTCACTTCCGGTTGACCCGCGTGTTCCGCGTGTAAACGAACGGCATTAAGGCTGGAGGGAGCCCCATTTAAGCTGTAGTGTCAGCTAGAGGAGCTGCCTGTGGCGGACCACTCGTTCCGGCCGAAGGGTTGTCCGAGACAGTTCCCGTTCTGTGCCAGGTGACGCCAGCACCAGCCACTCCAAGGTAAGTGGAACCCTGGGGTGGTGTTTCCTTAACATTTTCCCACTTTGCTCCACGGATGAACCTCCCTCCTTGGTGGTTAGAGGGGAGGAGTTGCACTTCTGGGACCCTGGTGGTCGGTCCGGGGGGGTGCACTCCTGATGTTGCATATTTTTTTGCTGGCAGGGCTGATGCTGTGCTGGGTTTTGTCATTTCAGGACAAGTCCATTGAAAAATCCAAGCTCACACAGGTTCAATAAAGTGCCCTCATGTAGAAGTGTTAGGAGAATCCTGGGGAAAAGTTTTGTGCAGGAGTTGCGTTGAGGGCATAGTCGGGGAGCATGCTGAGGAATAAAGTTCTCGTCTGGCAGCTTCTGTTAAAGAGCTTTCCAGCACTTTTCAATCTTTTAAGGCTTTGAGAATTTTCAGCCTATGCAAGCCCCAGCTCCAGCGCAGCAAGATGTCGCACCTGGCCCTTTAGCAGATCTCTGCAAATTAAGGGTTACCTGGGGTCACCAGAATGGCATTAGAGGATGATCTTGAGAGCGCATCCTCAGACTCTTCAGAGTTAGACGGAGAGAAGGTGGAAGATGAATCCTCCAGATCCTCCCAATGCTCCTTGGAGGAAGTGGAAGAGCTCCTGAGAGAAATCCACACCATGTTGGGTATCCAAGAGGAGAGAAAAATCCTGGTCTCTCCATGATCGGATGTACAAGGGTCTTGGAGAACCAAAGAAAAAGTTCTTCCCGGTTCATGAGGTTCTGGTAGACGCCATTAAGAATGAATGGCGAGACCTGGAAAGGAAGACTTTCTTTTCTAGAGCGTTTAAAACGCAGATTCCCTTTTTTTCAGAGGATGGAGCTGCTGTGTAACAAATCACCTAGACTGAATGCAGCCTTTTCTCAGGTATCCAGAAAGACGGATTTGGCCTTTGAAGATGCCGTATGCTAGCAGACCCTATTGACAAGAGGATGGATTCTCTCCTCAAATCTTGGGATTCTTCTCTAGGCAATCTTAAGCCTGCCATAGCTGTCACAGTGGTGGCACATAACCTGGAGCATTGGTTAACTCATAAAGCACATATTGAGGTGGGGACCGCAAAAGAAACGATTCTCTCCTCCTTCCCAATGCTTTTAAAAGGAGTCGCATACATAGCGGATGCATCAGCAGAGTCTGTCTGCATGTCTGCTAGGTCCTCTGCTTTGGCCAATTCAGCCAGAGCTCTTTGGTTAAAAACGTGGCAAGGGGACAATGCATCAAAGATCAAGCTTTGAATCCCTTTCACTGGGAATTTACTGTTCAGTCCAGACTTGGAGGCTGTCCTTGATTGAACAGTGGATAAAAAGGCCTTTCCCTTAAAGAAAAAATTGGGGGGAAAAAAAAAATCTAAAGACTCGCCCACAAAGGAAGTTTAACTGTCAGAGGGCAGAGTCCCAGAAAAGTCTGGACCAACAAGGGCAGAGGGTGCAGGGGAGCAAAATTTTCGCCAAGAACAGTCCCAAAAGTCCCAATGACAGGTTAACCCCAGTGGGAGGAAGACTGGGGGCTTTCCTCCCACAGTGGGAGTCGGTTACCTCCAATCCGTTCATACTAGGGATTGTAAGGAGGGGGTACAGTCTGCAATTCTGAAGCGCCCCCTTCCCCCCCCCCCCCCCCCCCCCAACAGGTTGTTAAATACAGATTTACCAGTGTGTGGGAAAGGTGGCAGCCCTATTGGGTTCACTGGAGGATCTGGAACAGCAGGATTTCATGTCGCGTCATGTCATGTTCTAGAAAGGAAGAGACGCACAGGATTTATTTGCAAGTATGGAAGATATTCAATTCTTGGTGCGTGGAGAGCTCCTTTTTAAAGAGGAAGTAAACCCTGATGAGTTTACTTCCTCTTTCATTCCCTGCAAAGGTAAAGCATAATGAACTACTATGCATTGCATAGTAGTCCATTATGTGTCACTTACCTGACACAGGAGCTAGCGATGTCACCACTTTCCCCTGTAGTCCGGCGCATCCATCTTCTTGGTGGGTCTCGCTGCTCTGCTGCTGTCCCCTTTCCCTTTTAATAGCCTATAAGTTTGTTAAATTTGAGCATGCCAGCTGTAGATGCAGCAGTCTTCCTTAATCAAGAACTTGTCTTGTCCAGTAGATAACGCACAGGGCTTGAAAGACCCTGACTAGAAATTGAAGTCCTTATTAAAGGCTTAGTTTTTCTTTGGCCAATTCAGCTATTCAGCCAGCTGTTGCAGTACTTGGTATCTGCCAGTCTGTAAAATGATCAGGTCAAACGGTCTGATAGGCCTAACCAGGAGGATGATCTGCCTGACAGATATTCCTCGAGCCCTGTTTTTTTTTTTTTTTTTTTTTTTTTTTTTTTTTGCTGCTGATGCCTTAAAGGATTCAATACACCAGGTTTCTTGTTTTGGCTTTTCTGTATACGCACACTTTTGTGCCTTAAGAACTGGTCAGCCGAGCTTCCTTGTAAAGTTATTGGCAGGTTTCCCGTTTTCATGGAGAATGTTTGATCATTTGGACAAATGTATCCAAAAGATTTCTGGAGGGAAGAGGTCTCTACTTCCTGTGAAGAAAAGCACCAGATGTGCCTTGTTTAAAACCTCAGGGACTGCGTCCTTTAAATGTGTCAGCATCAAGGCAGTTCTGCCGCCAACAGGGCACCAGGGGAAAGCCCCAGGGCCAGAAGAAGCCCTGGGTCAAAAATTCTTCTAAACCCAGCACCAAGCCCTCCTTTTGAGGGGACGAACCCACACCATTGAGTGGGAGGGAAGGCTGCTGCACTTTGAAGAGATTTGGAGAACAATAATTCAGGACGAGTAGGTTACAAGCTGGAGTTGCAGGGGGTACTACATGTAGTGCATCAAGGAGTGATTGTAGCGGTTCCTGTATCTGAAAGGGGCACAGGGTCTTAATTATACTGGTTTATGGTTTAGAAACCAAACAGGGACACGCAGCCCATTTTGGACCTAAGATCCCTGAACAACTATCTACTTGATACAGTCCTTTTGGATGGAGTGTCTTAGTGGTAACTTCACTCTGAGGGGAGACTTTCTAGCCTCCATGGTTATAAAAGAAGTGTATTTACACATACGATCTTTCAGCCTTATCATAGGTTCCTACATTTTGCAGTAGAAGAATGTCATTTTCAGTTTGTGACTCTATCCTTCAGGCCTTCTACAGATTCCCAGGTGTTCACAAAGGTCCTAGCATCTGTACCGGGTCTTTAAGGGCCCAAGGGATCCCTGGTGCTTGGCTATCTGGACGATTACCTGCTCAGAAATCACTCCATCAATGCTCTAGAACAGGGCATAATATGCACAGTGTTATTTGAAAAGCTTAGGCTGGATCATAAATACGGAAAAGTCAGCCTTGAAACAGCTCAGTCTAAAGTATTTAGGTCTGATTCTAGATATGGTTCAAGCAAGAGTATTCTTGCCACCTGTAAGGATGGCCTGAAGGTTCAGACCTTCCGTACTAGACAACCCTCCATTCGGCTCTGTATGAGTCTTCTAGGGAGGATGGTATCTTCCTTTGAAGCAGTGCCCTATGTCCAGTTCCATTCCAGGCCTTTACAACAAATCTTGCTGGCTTGGAACAGGAGACAAGCCCTGGATTATCCAATGTGCTCATCTCCTTGGGCATGCTCAAGTCTAAACTGGTGGTTGCAGGATCAGAACCTGTGAGACGGAAAATCCTTTCTCCCGGTATCTTGGAGAGTGCTGACTACAGATGCCAGTCCCTAGATGGGCTTACAGCTCAGGAGAAATGGTCAGGGAATAGAACAAATCCTGCCCATCAATGTCCTGGAATTATGGGCAGTACATCTGGCCTTTTTAATCCTGGACAGTGGAGCTTCAGGACTGCGTTATCTGGGTTCAGCCTGACAGTGCCACTGCAGTGGCCTATATAAATCACCAAGGCGGTACCAGGAGTCCTTCACCTCTGAAGGAGGTGAACCACATACTAGCCTGGGCAGAGGGACATGTGCTGATTCTATCGGCAGTCAATATGCCGAGAGTAGAGAACTGGAAGGCAGATTATCTCAGCCGCCAGCAGATCTAACTGGGGGAAATGGTCCCTATACCCAGAGGTGTTTCAGGAAGTTTGCCAGCATTGGATGGCCGGAGATAAACCTATTGGCATCCAGGTTCAACAAGCTACAGCAATTTGTGTCTTGAACAAGGCATCCTCTGGCAATTGGAACAGATGCTCTGATGGTTTCATGTAGCCAGTAATCCCTGGTTTATGCTTTTATCTCCAATCCCTCTCCTTCCACATTTTGTTACGCAGGATTCAGAGAGCAAGGGGGGGGGGGTGTTAGTCATTCTGGTGGCACCAGACTGGCCCAGAAGGCCCTGGTTCCCAAAGATTGTGAGGCTGACAATAGACAAGCCATGGATGCTTCCACAATTCCCCGATCTACTGTATCAAGGTCCTGTATCCCACCCCAATATACAGTCTCTAAATGTGATGGCATGGCTATTGAAGCCAGAGTGCTGAAGGACCATGGCATCTTGACCAGTAGTGTCTACCCTAGTGAATGCTAGAAAAGCTGTCACTAGGAAGATTTATAAGTTCTGGAATTTTTTTTTATTTTATTGGTTGGCATGAAGCTAGAAAATGGCATCCTTGGAAATGTGATTGGGAGAATTTTTTTCTTTCTAGTCTGCTGTGGAAATCATATTGGCTTTGAGTACAATCGGAGGTCAGATTTTGGCCTTGTCAGTATTCTTATAAAGGGCTTTAGCATCCCATTTGTTAGTCTGAACCTTTATGTAGGGGGCTCCTTGTTTTCTCCCCCCCCCCCGGCAAGTAATTTGTGCCCCCCTAACTTGCGGACTTTTAGCACTCCCCAAGTCCTGTCCCCTTCCCTTCTTACAGTAGTACTAACCAACCTGATTCCTATACTGACCACTACACTACATGGTCCATGATGCTGACCCCCCATACTATACTGACCACGATGCTGACCCCCGTGCTATGCTGACCACGGTGCTGACCCCCGTGCTATGCTGACCACGGTGCTGACCCCCGTGCTATGCTGACCACGGTGCTGACCCCCGTGCTATGCTGACCACGGTGCTGACCCCCGTGCTATGCTGACCACGGTGCTGACCCCCGTGCTATGCTGACCACGGTGCTGACCCCCGTGCTATGCTGACCACGGTGCTGACCCCCGTGCTATGCTGACCACGGTGCTGACCCCCGTGCTATGCTGACCACGGTGCTGACCCCCGTGCTATGCTGACCACGGTGCTGACCCCCGTGCTATGCTGACCACGGTGCTGACCCCCGTGCTATGCTGACCACGGTGCTGACCCCCGTGCTATGCTGACCACTGTGCTGACCCCCGTGCTATGCTGGCCACTGTGCTGACCCCCGTGCTATGCTGGCCACTGTGCTGACCCCCGTGCTATGCTGGCCACTGTGCTGACCCCCGTGCTATGCTGGCCACTGTGCTGACCCCCGTGCTATGCTGGCCACTGTGCTGACCCCCGTGCTATGCTGGCCACTGTGCTGACCCCCGTGCTATGCTGGCCACTGTGCTGACCCCCGTGCTATGCTGGCCACTGTGCTGACCCCCGTGCTATGCTGGCCACTGTGCTGACCCCCGTGCTATGCTGGCCACTGTGCTGACCCCCGTGCTATGCTGGCCACTGTGCTGACCCCCGTGCTATGCTGGCCACTGTGCTGACCCCCGTGCTATGCTGGCCACTGTGCTGACCCCCGTGCTATGCTGGCCACTGTGCTGACCCCCGTGCTATGCTGGCCACTGTGCTGACCCCCGTGCTATGCTGGCCACTGTGCTGACCCCCGTGCTATGCTGGCCACTGTGCTGACCCCCGTGCTATGCTGGCCACTGTGCTGACCCCCGTGCTATGCTGGCCACTGTGCTGACCCCCGTGCTATGCTGGCCACTGTGCTGACCCCCGTGCTATGCTGGCCACTGTGCTGACCCCCGTGCTATGCTGGCCACTGTGCTGACCCCCGTGCTATGCTGGCCACTGTGCTGACCCCCGTGCTATGCTGGCCACTGTGCTGACCCCCGTGCTATGCTGGCCACTGTGCTGACCCCCGTGCTATGCTGGCCACTGTGCTGACCCCCGTGCTATGCTGGCCACTGTGCTGACCCCCGTGCTATGCTGACCACTGTGCTGACCCCCGTGCTATGCTGACCACTGTGCTGACCCCCGTGCTATGCTGACCACTGTGCTGACCCCCGTGCTATGCTGACCACTGTGCTGACCCCCGTGCTATGCTGACCACTGTGCTGACCCCCGTGCTATGCTGACCACTGTGCTGACCCCCGTGCTATGCTGACCACTGTGCTGACCCCCGTGCTATGCTGACCACTGTGCTGACCCCTAGGGATGAGCTCAGGCGTGTTCGCATGGACCATGTGCAGAGCCCGCCATGAAATCGGCACTGCGCTAATCACAGGCAATGAGACATTGCCCCGATGTGCGGCTGCAGAGATCGGGCAATATCTCACTGCCTGTGATTAGCGCTGCACCGACTTCTTAGCGGGCTCTGCATGTGCTCCATGCAAACACGCCTGAGCTCATCTCCACTGCTCCCTCTCCGCAGACCATGTTCAACCCCCCCCCCCCCCCCATACACCTTACCTTCTCTTTGTTCTCCTTCGGTCCGGAGGGGAGGAGAAGGAGGCAAAGACAGTGGTGGCTCACATTCATGATTTCTTGTGTCCCCCTCACGCTCCGCCATGTTCAAACTCCGGCGCCCTGTGATTGGGCGTATGGGGTCATGTGGGGCTGGCCTGTTAACATTGCTCCTGGAGTCCTGCCTCCACACATGACCCCATTCGCCCAATCGCAGGGTGCCAGAGACTGAACATGTGCAGAGGCAGGACTCCAGGGTCTACTGTGATCGTGGATAGGCCAGCCCCGCCGCCGCACATGTCCCCATACACTCAATCAATCACAGGGCGCCGGAGTTTGAACATGGTGGAGCATGGGGGATACAGCAAAGTAAATTTAATGTTGCGCCCGGGGCCACGGCCCCCTCCGCACCCCCCACGCTACGCTACGCCACTGCCTATGTGTCATTGGAACTTGGTACTGTCTGTATTACAGAAACGACCATTTGAACCTATCGAGGCAATTCCATTAGACTTGCTGTCACGCAAGCTATCCTTCCTGATGGCCATCACCTCGGCTAGAAGGGTGTTGGAGTTGGCAGCCCTTTCGTGCAGGGAACCATACTTGATCCTTCACGACAGGGTCATATTAGAACCTATTCCATCCTTTTTGCCAAAAGTGGTATCAGCCTTTCATTTAAATCAGGACTTTGAGTTGTTTGGGTTTGATCACCAGCACTTCTGAATCGTAAGTAGCTCAAGACTGGGTTTTTATTAAATTTTTGCTTTTAATCTAGTTTACTGACCCAGGAATATGCGATTACTTTTTGGGTGCGACATGGTTTTATTCCGCATAACCTATGTATCTTTTTTAAGCTATACTGTGTGGCATTAAGAATGGGGCAAAGATGCTTCCACTACTCTTCTAAAATGAAAAATGGAACAGATGCTACTCCTAATTAACAAAGGGGTAGGCATGACCATTTTTCCATTAAGTGCTATTTTCTGTGTTGGATTTGTAGTATATTAAAACAAACATCGTATCCTTATGTCACCTCTAATCTGCTCCTTCAGATAACTGACTCATTCCATTCCCCCCCCCCCCTCAGACTCCCTACTGTGCATGACACAAAATGACATGTCCTTGATAAGACTTATTATAAATGCTGTTTATACTTTTCTATATTAGGTAAGTGGTTGTAAAGGCTCAAGATTTTTTTTTTTTTTTACCTTCATGCACTCTATGCATTAAGATAATCTTATGCCATCCCCTCTAAAACTTGCCTGACTCCTATCTCGATCCAGCAATGTGCACCAACTCTTCAGGTCTCATTGGCTGAGACAGCAGCGGTAGCCATTGTCTCCCACTATAGTAAATCAGAGGGCAGAGCTAAGCCACACTCTGTGTGAATGGACACACGAAGCAGTGGCTCAGTAGCCCCATCACAAGCTGCTTGCAATAGGGGGCAATAAGCTGGAGGGAGGGGCCTGGAGTACCAGCAGAGGACCCAAGAAAAGGATTGGAACTGCTCTGTGCAAAGCCATTGCACAGTGGCCTTTTAATGGCTCCTTGTCCAAGGTCAAAGATCTTGCCTTGTCTTGATGTTTTGCAATTTGTTTAGGTCAGCTAACCTCCCCTTTCACCAATGTCCTAGTGTGTTTAACAAAAAAAAAAGTATAATTGTCCACCTTCCCCACGCCATCTGAGTATAAATTCTGTACCCATTCCTAAAAGCCAAGTAAGGTGTAGGCATGGCCTTTTTGTGTAAATTGCCATTTTCCCAGGCACATACAAACACTAGTGCTCCACTTCAAACTTTTTATGCATGTGCACTTTCATTTCTTAGCTCTCCCTTTTGGGCTGCTTTTTCCCTCTCCTCACCCTTTTAACATGATCTCACAAACCTTCCTTTTTTGCAATAATGCCCCCTCAAACGCTTTTTTTTTTTTTTTATTCTTTTTTTTTTTTTATTCTTTTTTTTTTTTTTATCCCTCGTTTCCACCTCGCAGCCTATGCACATCACCCTCACCCCTGCCCTCTCAATATTACTGCACTTATCTCCTGCTACTTCAGACCTGACCTCACATGTTAATACTTGAAAATCACTGGGTCATTTACCCTCTTATGTTCTACTCCCTACTTGCATTACTCTTCACCTGTGGGGATATCAACCCAAACTCTGGCCCTCCACTATCCAATGTACACCTCCAGATTTGGCAGTAGCCCAACCCTCACTCTGATTTAATTTCTTCTGCTTCTGTTAGTTTCCCACCACTTATGATGTTGCTCTCTGAAATGACCGCTCAGTCTCCTAACAAACTTTCCTCTTTCAGTAACCTTTTCCTCTCAAACTCCCTCCACCTACTTGCTGTTAAGGAAACCTGGCTCCTGGAATCTGACTCTGGCAGCTGCCCTTTCTGCTAGTTGCCTCCATGGACTGGCTCACCCAGTTGATGAAAAGGAGGGGGGAGCTGGACTTCTCCTTTCCCCAGAAAGCACCTTCCAGGTTCTGTGCTGTATTCATTTTTGCTTTTCCTCCAATTTGTCAAAGGACTGCAGCAATTTCTTGGCTCCCTGGACTTATTGATTTTGCTGCATGACTACCCTACTTTCTCTCTGAAGTACCCACCATCCTTGGTGATTTTAACTTTTAAGTCAATAGCAACTACTCAACCTAACCACCTCCTTTTTACCCAACACAATGGACACACTCTAGTGGCAACATCCCCAAATTATCCTGCCTTTGCACTCCCTGCAACCTCTAAAACACTCTTCCTCTGATCACAGCCATATCGGGGGGAGAAAGAACAGGTGGAACAGCAGAGCTTCCCTTTTTGGGTGAAATTCCACCATGACACCACAAAACCACTTATTCACTCCCTGGTTATCTTTTACCTTGCCTGCTGCAGCTCTCCTCGCTGGCCTACCTTTACACAGGCTTTTCCCTTCAGTCTATCAGGAAGGCTGCTGCTAGCCTTAGTAAGGGCTGTGGCTTTTGGGTAGCATACACTATTCCTGAAGACTCTGCTTGTGCAGCAATTACACGACATGAGCAGAGAAATGCAAGCTGTCTGACAGCTTGCACCCTCTGTCACAAGGTCACACCAGCTGGGCATATGTGGTAGTTAATTTCTTTATCGTACATCATAGGACACAGTCTCAAGTAATTACTTGGTGGGTTATAGGCCTACCTTCAGGTGTTGACACTGGTATAACCAATACAGGAAGTTGACTCCAATATATAACCCCTCCTCCTCCCAGGAGAACTCAGTTTTTTTGCCAGTGTCTAAGGTGTTGGTCACGAGTGAAGATGTGCTCAGCGGAGCTCCAGGAGGGATCCATACTGGATTTAAAGAAACCTCCACAATCGGATCAATCCTCGCCACTGAGGCCATAGGATGGTACCTGGACCTCGATGCAAGAACGAGGTTTTGCCTGTAATGCTTCTCTTTGAGAGCTGGACCCTAGGAACCAGGACTTTTTGGTCTTGCTACATTTCCTAAAGTTGTCCTGAGGGGTGCTATACAAGGCCCAAAGGAGCGGAACCCCTTTTAAAAGGGCCCCAGTCTTTGAGCGTGTTTAAACACAACCCGCCGTGATGGGTGAAAGTTGGATCTGTCTGTTAAATCAGCAGTATCCTGCAGTGAGGACAAGGTAAGGGAAGAAGCTTTGCTTTTTCCTTCAATATACCTTATAAATGTCTCCTCTATAAGGAGTAACTTACACTACCTATGATGTGCAGCTCTGTCTCAGAACATGTGTGGTCCCAGCGGCAGAGGGGGTTCTTACTTAAATAGCTCTTGTGGGATTTGGTAAAAAATACAGCAGTTGCGAATAGAGAGATGTGTATAAACTTCTATATGGGCGGTGGCTGATTGGTTGACGCAGCTGCTTTAGCTGCATGGTTTAATTACAACCCAGCACTTCCACCTAGTAACATTGGGAAACACCCCCCTATGCTTCTGTGGTTTTAAAAAAAAACTATAAATCTGCTGACAGAACCCCCCCCCCCCCCCCCCCGATTCAAGCTTTGGACTTGCCAAAGTGGATGTCCCCATGAGTGTCCCAAAGCCTCAGTTGGTGGTTACTATTTGGGAACCTGCTGAAGGGAAAGTCCTTCAGATCAATTATCTGGAAGGTAGTAATGACAGATGCCAGCCTTTCAGGCTGGCGAGTAGGAGCCTTGCCCATCGACATCCTAGAGATTCCGGTAGTGTATCTGGCTCTAGAAACCTGGACCTCCAGGTTAAAGAATTGTCCTGCCAGGATCCAGTCCAACAATGCCACCGCTGTGGCATATATCAATCAAAAGGGGTCACAAAGCATCTCTCAGCTCAGATAGGTGAACCAGATTCTAACTTGGACAGAAGAGAATGTCCCATGCCTATCGGCAGTTTTCATTCCTGGAGCAGAGAATTGGCAGGTGGACTATCTAAGTCGCCGGCAGTTATTCCCAGGAGAATGGTCTCTTCACCCCAAGGTGTTTCAGGCTGTTTACCAAAGATGAGGGACTCCAGACGTAGACCTTCTAGCGTCCAGATTCTACACTAAGCTAGTCAAGTTTGCATCCAGGACAGGGGACCCACTCGCATACGGAACAGATGCGTTGGCAACCCTGTGGGATCAGTTTTACTGATCTATGCACTTTTCCTCGATTCAGTTGCTACCTCAAGTTCTTTGCAGGATCAAGCTGGAAAGAAAATCGGTAATACTGGTAGCACCAGCATGGCCCAGAAGGTCATGGTACGCAGAGACTGTAAGGATGGCAGTGGAGGGTCCAGGGCTCTTCCCACTAAGGCCAGACCTGCTTTCTCAGGTGCTGATATGCCATCCTACTTTACGAACGCTAAATTTAACGGCTTGGCTATTGAGACCCACGTTCTGAATAAGAGAGTTATCTCTACTTTGATTAATGCTAGGAAGCCAGCTTCTAGAGCTATATATTATAGAGCCGGGAAAGCTTACGTTTCCTGGTGTAAGTCCAAGGGTTGGTACCCTCGGAGATGTATCATAGGCAGAATTCTTACCTTTCTACAATTAAGCGTAGAGATGAAGTTGGCCCTGAGTACTATTAAGGGCCAAGTCTCCTCAGCCTTATCAATTTTTATTTCAAAGACTGCTTGCTATGCATTCTTTAGTCCATAGTTTAATGCAAGGAGTGCTGCGGATTAATCCGCCAGTTAAATCACTCTTGAGCCCTTGGGACTTAAATTTAGTTTGGTCAGTATTACAAAATTTGCCATTCGAACCCTTGCAGCATGTTCCCTTAGTCCTTCTGACTAGGAAGCTGATATTTTCGTTTGCTATATCCTCAGCAAGGAGGATTTCAGAATTGGCTGCTCTTTCTTGTAAGGAGTCATATTTGATTATTCATGAGGACAGAGTGGTACGCCCTTGTCCAGGTTTTTTGCCAAAAGTGGTTTCAGGCTTTCATCTGAATGAAGATATTGTCCTGCCAGGGTTTTTTCCCAAGACCTTGTTCCATGGAAGAAAGGTCACTACATTGTCTTGATGTAGTGAGAGCAGTGAAAATGTATTTAAGAAAACTGCTCCGATTCGTAAGACTGATGTCTTATTTCTTCTGCCAGAGGGTCCTAAGAAGGGACAGGCAGCGTCAAAATCCACTGTCACTAAGTGCATTTGACAAGTTATAATTCAAAGGGAAGAGAAAATCTGCGCTACAGTGAAAAAACAAACAAAATTTTTTTGTCATGCAGCAATTCAAAATATATACCAAAAAATGCTATATAAAAAGGACTTGAAAAAAAGAAATAATGGAACTGCGCAATCCTTAATATTTAAATTAAGGTGTGAATAAACAATAAAGTGCATGTGTGCTCAATGTTGTGCAGAGTATTAACATAAACCCCAACATAGAAAATGCATTAGCGACATATACCCATGCAGTACAAGTAAGACCACATATAAAATAACACCAATTGTTATAAATAAGCACTAATAAATCAATACTGAAATCTCAATGGTACTAGTGCTTCAAAGAAATATATGTGCAAAAAATACTAAATAAAAATCAAAAATAAATAAAAATAAATATAAAAATAAAAAACTTGTTGAAAAGTCCAGGTAAGCGAGTTCAAAACAAACAAATGTCCACAGTGACTTGTCCAAAAATCCAAAACAGGTGTAGTCGTGAAGCAAAATTTAAAGTGCACCACCACCGTGTAGATAACAAATGGCTCCTTACCAGATGCCCCAGTAAGGAGTGCGTATCTTAAAGATCAAGACAAGGTATGCATCAGACTCAGATCTTCAAAGGATAAGAGACCACTGGTGCCGGACTCAAACGAATTTCAACCAAGAAGCAGATGTTCACCATAAGGAGGAAACAAACAATCCAAAATAGTGTAACACCTAGTGTTACACTATTTTGGATTGTTTGTTTCCTCCTTATGGTGAACATCTGCTTCTTGGTTGAAATTCGTTTGAGTCCGGCACCAGTGGTCTCTTATCCTTTGAAGATCTGAGTCTGATGCATACCTTGTCTTGATCTTTAAGATACGCACTCCTTACTGGGGCATCTGGTAAGGAGCCATTTGTTATCTACACGGTGGTGGTGCACTTTAAATTTTGCTTCACGACTACACCTGTTTTGGATTTTTGGACAAGTCACTGTGGACATTTGTTTGTTTTGAACTCGCTTACCTGGACTTTTCAACAAGTTTTTTATTTTTATATTTATTTTTATTTATTTTTGATTTTTATTTAGTATTTTTTGCACATATTTCTTTGAAGCACTAGTACCATTGAGATTTCAGTATTGATTTATTAGTGCTTATTTATAACAATTGGTGTTATTTTATATGTGGTCTTAGGCCGCGTACACACGCGCGGACTGTTCGCCCAACTTTGTCCGTCCAACAGTTTCAGCAAACAGTCCGCTCAAAATTAGCATGGACGGACTTGCCCACACACGACGAACGAACAGTTTGCTGAAACCGTGCGCGATGACGTGAACGGCACGTACGACGGGACGAAAAATACGACGTCCTATACACTGCATTATAGCTTTCGGCGTGAAAATCCTTTCTGAGCATGCGCGCAACTTTGTTTGACGAACAAGCCTACACACGGGCGGACTGTTCGCTCAAACAAGGTTTCAGCGGACAGTTTTTCGGAAATTCCAAAAAACCTTGTCCGTCCAACTGTCCGCTGAAACTGTCCGCTGAAAGCCCACACACGAGCAGACTGTCCGCCCAAACACTGTTCAGCGGACAAAGTTGGGCGAACAGTCCGCCCGTGTGTACGCGGCCTTACTTGTACTGCATGGGTATATGTCGCTAATGCATTTTCTATGTTGGGGTTTATGTTAATACTCTGCACAACATTGAGCACACATGCACTTTATTGTTTATTCACACCTTAATTTAAATATTAAGGATTGCGCAGTTCCATTATTTCTTTTTTTCAAGTTATAATTCAAACTTATGATTTAAAGGGAAAGATTCCCTCTTTTCAAGTTAAGGCGCACTCTACCAGAGCGGTTGGTGCTTCTTGGGCAGTGTGTCACCAGGCCTCCAGGTCTCAAATCTGCAAGGGCGCGACTTGGCATTAAGTACATACATTTGCAAAATTTTGCATGTAAGATGGAATGAGGATATCGCCTTCGGGCGCAGTGTGCTGCAGGCAGCAGTATAAGTCCTCAGGTCTGGGGGTTACCCTACGGCTTGTGTCTCCCTCCCCTCAAGTAGCATTGCTATGGGACATCCCACCAAGTAATTACTTGAGACTGTGTCCTATGGTGTACGATAAAAAAAATTGGATTTTTAAAACGGCTTACCTGTAAAATCCTTTTCTTGGAGTACATCATAGGACACAGAGCTCCCGCCCCTCTGTTTTATGGGGTGAGAGTATATTACTTTTATTGCTTGGCTACAAAAACTGAGTGCTCCTGGAAGGAGGAGGGGGTTATATAGGGGAGTCAACTTCCTGTATTGGTTATACCAGTGTCAGCACCTGAAGGTAGGCCTATAACCCACCAAGTAATTAATTGAAACTCTGTGTCCTATGATGCACTCCACGAAAAGGATTTTACAGGTAAGCGGTTTTAAAAATCCTGTTATTGTATAGCACTGCTCAGGACAACTTTAGGAAATGTAGCAAGACCAAAAAGAGTCCTGGTTCCTAGGGTCCAGCTCTCAAAGAGAAGCATTACAGGCAAAACCTCGTTCTTGCATCGAGGTCCAGGTACCATCCTATGGCCTCAGTGGCGAGGATGGATCTGATTGTGGAGGTTTCTTTAAATCCAGCATGGATCCCTCCTGGAGCTCCACAGAGCACATCTTCACTCGTGACCAACACCTTACTCACTGGTGAAAAAACTGAGTGCTCCTGGAAGGAAGAGGGGTTATATAGGGGAGTCAACTTCCTGTATTGGTTATACCAGTGTCAGCACCTGAAGGTAGGCCTATAACCCACCAAGTAATTACTTGAGACTGTGTCCTAATGATGTACGATAAAGAAAAGGATTTTACAGGTAAGCAGTTTTAAAAATCCTATTTTTATGGCATTCCCTTTAAGTAGTCTTAGATCTGCGCTTGTTTCTTTCACTCTGAAATAGAAACTGGCACTGGTGGTGCAGATAAACATGATATACAGCATCTCTCACAAGTGAGTACACCACTCATATTTTTGTGAAGCTTTTATTATCCTTTTCATGTGACAACACTGAAGAAATTACGCATAGTGCGCCCTGAGTCCACCCAATTGTGTGGTGATGGCAAATAAAATTTTGCTATATCCACACTAACCTTCCTCCCTGCCAATCAGGAGACAGGGTGTCAAACTTTTTCATTTTTGGGAGGGTTATACCCCTGTCCAGGTTTTTTTTTTTTTTTTTTTTTTTTTGCGATCTGTGTCCCATTGGGGATATTACCCTTTTCTTCCTGTCCCATAGAAGTGAAAGGAAATCCCTCCAATGAGGGAATACTGGGGTGCCACTAGAACTAGTGTCCCCATTTAAAGATTTTCCCACCATTACTGTTCTGTCGATCCACAATTTGGGCTTTTCTTTCAATGATGGACGCTAACAAATAGTGGAAGAATCACCCACAGAGGTTCTAATCCCTCTCCACTCTATCCAAAACAAAAAAAACCGCTTTCCTTTAGTGATACTTAAAATCGGAGTTCTGCCCAAAAGTGTAACTTCCACTCATTTCTCCCCCCCCCCCGGTGCCATAATTTGCACCTTTTGGGGTGAGGGGTGGTGGTGACAGGTTACCTGTCTTTGGTATCCTGTTCCCACTTCCAGGAGCCAAAGTTGTGGATATTGACGTCACGGCTCAGCTCCCTCCTCTTCCCCCTGTCTTCGTGCCAGTAGTAGAAGAGCCTTGCGCTTGATCAGTAGGGTTCTCGGGGTGAAGCTGTAAGGCTATACTGCCGGCTTCCCTTGCCCGCAATGGCAGCGGCAGCACCTGCCAGCTGATGGGAACCTCAGCTGTGATGCCGACATCACTGGACACCAGGTCAGGTAAGTGTCCTATTAAAATCCAGCAGCTGCAGTATGTGTACCTGCTGGTTTTTAATTTTTTCAGCAGTGGGCGGACCTCCGTTTTTAAATGCTGTGTAGGTGGCTGCAGTGTCTCTTCCATGTTGCAGGTGCACACTGGGCCCATGGGACATTCAGTAAATGTCCCTGACACATTGGTCACCTCATCTTCAAAGGAAATTGATATCTTCAAGCTGCATCTTGGGAGGCAGAGAGCTGCCTAGGCTGTTTGTGACCGAGATGGTGGGGATCCTTCCCCCCCCCCCCCCCCCCCACACAATGTGATGCTTACTATATATATATATATATATATATATATATATCTTAAATGTTTTGTTACTAGTTTTAATGGCTGCAAATATTTTTGTCCTTTATAGCGCTGTCCATGGCCTTTGTAGGTTTGTTTCAACTTTGGGTCCTCCTCTAATAACATGACATTGTCTTGTCCTTGTTTTTCTTTACGGTGCCTGAATAAGGAAACAGTTGAAATTAGAGGAAGAGTAGTTTAAGAAAAAAAAAAAGCAGTCTACCTTTCTGACAAATGATTTTTGATACACCTATATTTGAGCATATTATGAAACCAAGTCAGCGTTTGCAGCATGTGCCCTGCCTTACTCAATCTGAAAGCCCTTCTTCCTAAGTGCTCCTGTCTGTCTTGTGTGTTTTTTTTGTGGTAGCTGTGCATGGCTGTTCCCACACAGCTGCATCTTTTCAGAGTTCTGTCACTGGAAAGACTAAAAGTCCCATCTTCCATCACATCAGGGGCACTTGTAGCTCTCAAAATAAAACCTGTGCAGTTGCACCCTAAACTGCAAATAGTTAAGCAACACCATGCAGTTTTAGGTATTTTTGTGTGATCTACTTAATGCAAAAATGCATGAGGGGCACCTAATTACCCATTAGTTGAACCCTGGGAATTTGACAAAAGCTACTCTTGCAATGGAGTCCAAGGCTTCAGCGATAAGGTGTAACACTTAAGTTATTCCTGGCGCTGCTGGGCTCCCTCAGGCTATAGGCCTTCTGTTGCTTTACCTTGCTGGGGCAAGGTGTGCCAATGTGTCTTGAAGGGCTATAGTTGACCCCATTTTCACCTGTTATAGGTTGCCTCATCCATGGTTAATGCTTCAAATACTAGGTCAAGTAGTTTAGCCCTAAAGTGGTTGTAAAACCTCATATACCCAGTGAAGTGACTGGCCTCAGGTGAAGCACAGATGTAACTAAAAAAATCCTCCTACATAAGTTTTGCCTGATTATCTGCAGTTTTCACTAATGCTGTTCAAAATCCAGAATTTGTAAAGCTGTCTGAGCTGTCAGGAAAAAAAGAGGCAAAAACTGTTCCTCCCACAGAGCTCAGATTGTCCATCCGCTGTTACCTTTGCTCTTAAAAGCGAAATAAGAAAAGAATGTCAGCGCTTATTGGTAAATATAGCTGCTACCAATTAGTACAAATGTAGTTGGTGACATTTGGGATCACACGCCTGTAAATTTAGTTTTTGGCCTCAAAACAGTAGAGGTTCTGAGGGTTAATTGTGTAGGTAGGCCTTAACACCAGTCTGGCCAGGCTGTGTTTGAAAGCTCTGCCTGGTCATGTGGATGGTGAGGTGCACATGAAAGGCTAGAAGTCTGGTTGTGTGTTTGGGTATCGGCATTCTCGGAGCCAATCAGTGGGAGTGCTGGGGCCTGCTGAGGAGTCTGTGAAGGGGTACTTAAACTGGTGTGGGTCATGTATTTGGGGTTCTGGAGTTGTTCGAGAGACCCATGTAGTCTGGTCTGGTTCCAAGACTGGGGTTGCCCCGTGAGGAGTCCCGGTCGCGGCGTGTTTGACACCCTGCAACATGTTCCTCTCAGTGGCCCCTGATAAACCTGCCTAGTCTGGGGTAGGGATCCCTCTGTTCCCGAGTCTCGGAACCTGTTTGTCCGAGACGCAGTAACTGAGGGAGGATTCAAGGTGTCCGGATGTGCTCTCGGCTTAGAGGGGCACCGCAACTCGTGGAAGTGACCGGCGGGGGGGGGGGGGAGAGAGACTCTTCGGAGGAGGACTGGCAAGTGGCATCCTGGGAAGTGCCTGGTTACTGAGTTGAGAAGGACATTGACTAATTCACACTTTTCTAGTACCAGAAAGTAGACAGGGAAATGTTCCAGATACGGAGGGAAAAGGTTCCTGTTTGCCCTTGGTTATTTGTTCAAGTTTGGGTCAGTGTGCTGACTGCCATGATCTCTGGCTAGAGATCTGTTCAGCCTTGAAGTAATCAGCTGCAAGTGGCTACTCTCTGGGTGGAAATAGAGACTTTGCTAGACCTGCAGTTCAAGGTGCCTAAGTTCTTCACCTGTGCCCTCTGTTCCCTAAGAGACTGTGTTGATTGAAAGTTCTACTGTAAAATTAAACCTTTTTCAAAGCACTTTATCGGTGTCAGTGTACAAGTCGTTGGTTATCAACTCTGGGAACCCCTAGAAGTGGAAGAGCAGGCCAAGAGAAGGTAACCGGTAAGCCTATTAAGCCAAGGCCACCCTGCAATGGGTTATGTCCGCTACCCAAATATACAAAACACTGGAGCAGTGACAAAGAAATTGCAGCATTTATCACAATTATTTAACACTCATGTAGCGCTGGCAGTTTTGCCTATTAATGTAATTCTATGGACAGTGTTATAGCTTAGCATTTGGCGCCATCTAGCGGCTAAATACATGACTGGTGTATTGCAGACTTACCAGCTGATGTGACCAAATTCTGCTAACCACCAAACTTTACGCAAATAAGACACCAAACCTTACTGGATTTTAATGGCCATAGCAGCCTTTATTAACAATGAACATCAAAGAAAAAATTTCAACCATAACATATACTTACTGACTGTATAGCAGGTATTTTGGAGGCAAGCATGGTCTACCAGCTATGCTGTATCAAGCTGTCTTTTAATACCATGGCCCCCAGTCGCGAATAACCTGGCATGGGGACAATTTGTACCCCTTACCAACCTGATACAGCCACAATACCATTCTCGTCTTACTGACGTCACTTAGAGGGATTCCACCTACAAAAAAAATATTAAAAGCCAGCAGCTATAAATACTACAGCTGCTGACTTTTAATAAATGGACACTCACCTGTCCCGGGGTCCAGCGATGCCGGCAGCTGAGGCCGATCGATCTCTCGGCTCTCAGCTGCTGCCGCCACCATTCTAGGTGAGGGAATCAGGAATCGGCTTCACTTCCCAGTTCCCTACTGCGCATGCGCGAGTCACGCAGCGCAATAGGAATTGTCTGCACTGTCTCTGGGACCCGTGTGTGCCCAGCAGACAGCGTGGCAGGACAGGAAATGACATAGACTCCCACGGGAGTCTATGCCCGGAAGTGGGTGTAAATACCTGTCTTTGACAGGTATCTCCACCCCCCTCCCCCCTGCAAGGTGCCAATTGTGACACCAGAGGGGGGAGGGTTCCGATCAGCGGAAGTTACACTTTAGGGTGGAACCCTGCTTTAATTCGGGAAGGTACCCATACCAAAGATGAGCCCCTTCCACCATTCTCCAAGATAACATTTTTTTACCATACCCACCTTCAAGACCCTGAGACCCCTGCCACAGGCGCACAAGTGGGAAACCTCACACTTGAGCGGCCTGCCACACACTCGCTGCCCTCTGTATCCCATCTTGCAGGCCCAAGCACCACATATCCATTCCGACAGCATTCAAGTGAACACCGTCCAAATGCAGATACAGCCAGTTGTTACCCTCCAATTCCTCATGGCGCACCGTGATGCTACCATTCCGCACAAAAAAAAATAACGAGCCACTTCCTCCCTGGCTTTATTAAGCCTCTCCGCTGACTGGGCGAGGCGCTAGGAAGCTCTGCCCACTATGTCCGACCAAACCAAAATCGTCTCGGGGGAAAAAATGACAGCAAATGTAAAAAATCAAACTTAATGTCCTGAATTAACTCCCTGGCGGCCCTTAACCTGAGGTCGTTGCGCGCCACCCCCCCCCCCCCCCCCCCCCGCATGCACCACTAAAACGTCCGGGGGTCTATCCAGTCTGACATACCGATGCACTTCAGGTAATACCCTAGACCACAGCATGCCCGGGACTCCGAGCCACCGCACTCTGGCCAAATTCCGTGGGAAGCCTAATTGCCTGCCATCCTGCCTGACCGCTGCCCTTTTTGTACCACAGAAAACATAGGAATGGCCGATAATCCACATCAAACATTCTCTGACTGAAAAACATAAGATTACAAGAATAACAAGGTAACAAAACAGCCCCAGACAAACAATACAATACAATACAAAACAAAACCTTGGCCACACCTATAACATCACACCGGGTAGAACAACAATTAACACATCACAAGAGATGTGGACAAACATACAACTTAAAACGCTGTGAATCCGCTGTAAAATATGGTCGCCCAAATCCCATCTAGCCGCCTCTGCGGTGGCCCCTATGCAGAACGAATGGGAAGCATACTCACCTGGATCATACCCAGCCACCCCTAAACACCTTGAACACTGAAACAAACTGAAAACGGGACTGCACCGAGCAGTCCACGTGTATCAACCAGGGTCCCGGCCCCGGCTTCCTTACACTCAACCACTGACCCATGGCCACGACCGGGCAGGCCGCAGAATCGGGAACACTACATGGCCCCCTTGCCCTACTGCTCCGTTTTCGATTTCCTTATGTGTAAATATAACTTGTCGCCTCGTACCATGACTTCTGAAACTCCCAAACCTCCCCCTGCTCTGATAGAAGGGCTAACAAATTCCCCAATCCTAAGAGCTCAGAAAAAAGCCAAAACAAAGGGTGTTTTAAAGAGAACCATCTCAAAAGAAGTAGAACAGACACAGTAGCTTATCCAAGAGCACCTGGAGCAATGCAAAAGAAACTGTACGGCGGGAATCGGGCACCCCCCGCCCCCTTTTTGTAACCTCGTAAAGCACGCTTGACCAAGAAAACTTTTGTGAAATCCGACAACCTTGAAAGCTGAAAAAGGAATCACAAACCAGCCATCTTCCTGTTCAGGGAAGAAATTGAAACACCCTCCTCACAATTCTTACCAATAAAATACAGCAAGGCTTGTAACCGATCTTCCTCTCGAAAGCACCCCCCTACCGACCTTACCAGACTGTGCCATTTATCCCACACCCTTGCATAAGCTGTCCATGTCCCATCACCCACCGACTGCCTAATCAGTCCAGCTACGGTGGCGAAACAACGTCCCACAAGGACTCCGGGCATGGGACCCCGACCTGCTCGGCTTCCGGTGCCAACTGTCGGAATATCTACCACTGTAGATGAGAAAGGGCCAATGTGTAAGTCACCCCAGGCAAGTGCACCGCAAAAAAACACATTTAAACTTAAACATAGCAAAACTAGATGTCATGAAAGACAAACCACAAGTAGAGAGGAGGAATTGACAGAATTAATAACCTGAACGACACCCAAATTATCGCAGTAAAACCGCACGCATTTGTTCTGAAACTCCTGACCCCAGATTTCCACTGCCATGACTATCGGAAAAAGTTCCAATAGCACCATATTCCTGATGAATGAATGGCAAATTGTGCCACAATTCCCGCCAACGCCCCGCACCCCACCTTGCCACCAAAAGAAGCTGCATTCCCCACTGAGCCCGCCGCATCCGTGAAGAGTTCCAAATCAAAATTGGACACCGTCACGTCCATCCATACCGATCTCCCGTTATACCGCTTAAGGAACGTTTTACAAATCCTCCCGATGCTCCCTGTGAAGCCGCACGTAGTGATGTGGGGATTTAACCCCTGCAGTGGCAGCCGCCAACTGCCTGCAAAAAACCTGCCCCATGGGCATAATGCGGCATTTGAAATTGAGTTTGCCCAGCAGCGATTGCAGGGAGCGCAATTGTAACTTCCTGCAACCATTCGCAGACTCAACCGTAACATGGAGGTCCTCAAGTTTATCGGGCGGAAGCCTGCATTCCATCTGTAGCATATCGATAATGATGCCCAGAAACTTGAGTTCCTCTACCGTCCCTTTCATCTTATCCGGTGCCAGCGCCCCCCCCCGAAAATATGGAACATATGTTGCAACGTGGACAACAAAATCTGACAAATTCTAGTCCCAGGAGGTCCGACCAACAAAAAAATCATCCAAATAGTGGACCACGGATTGCCAGCCGGACACATCACGCACTACCCAATCCAGAAGGGAACTAAACGTTTTCGAAAAAAGTACAAGAAATAGCGCAACCCATCGGTAAACATCAGTCAACAAAATACTGTCCCTCCCAAACGCAGCCCAGAAACCGAAAACTACTAGGGTGCACCGGTAGCAACCTGAAGGCTGACTCTATGTCCGTCTTTGCCAACAATGCACCCCTGCCAAACTTAAGCACCCATTTAATGGCATCATCAAAAGCTGCATAAGACACCATGCACAGGTGGGGGTCAATAGCATCGTTGACCGACCCCCCCGGGGGATGCGACAGGTGATGTATCGGGCAAAATTTATTGGGTTCCTTCTTGGGTACCACCCCAAGTGGAGAAACCACCAAGTCTGCCAAAGGAGGGAAAGGAAAAGGTCCCACCATCCTGCCCATAGCTACTTCTTTCGATGGTTTTTCCGACACCACTTCCGAATGCAACTTCGCAGAGCGCAAATTATCACCCACCGCAGGAACCATGGACAACGTGCAAGGAATTGGAAAACCCTCATTAAACCCCCGAAAAACAAAAACTGCGCAGCGGCTTGATCCGGATACCTATCGAGAAAAGGGACCATTTTTTCCACCGTCACCGGAGTTCTCCCTTTTTCCAGCGTCGGTCGACTTAGCTTTTCCCTGCTTGAAACATTTTGAGAACGGATGAGAACCTCCGCAACCGGAGCATTCGTGGCAATATCTGCACACTCCCCCGAACCTACAGAGGCTATCATTGTATTTCCAGCAGTAACCCTTATGGTTTGCCGCCGATATTGTCGAGGCACCCGCACCCCGGCCCCGCCCTGAAAGGGTTGCGGAAACATTCTCACTGAGTCATCAACTTCATCCATAAGCCGATATCTTTGTGGTCCCATCTCAACAACGGCTTTACCACCTTGCATTGACGAAATTGTTAATCGTAACGCAACCACGCAACTCCCCCATACACTCTCTGGGCTTCGTTAATGGAGTCCAAATGGCAAAAGAGAGCGGAACAGCACTCCGATGCCTTTTCTCCGATCACGCTAGCCAAAATGGTAAACTCCTGAAGCCAGTTTCCGAAGGTTCTGGGAATCAAGCGGTTAACAACGCTTCTCCTCCTCGTCGGGTTTTACCTTATCCAAGTTAAACTTTTCAATCGGCTAAAGCACGAAAATTTCAATGTACTCTCCTTTCCAGATGCGTTCCTTCATCTCTGGCTTCAAATGGGCCCCCAACAGGCCCTCGAAGCACACGTATACCTCTCCTTTTCGCAGAGTCGGCCAATCTCACCCCATCCGCTGTCCCGTCCGCCGACTTAGGTGCCCCCGTCTTTGTTGCATTGTCCATGGGGCCCCCACCGGGGTCCCCACCATTGACATAGAACTAGCCACCGTCTGTCGGTCACCAGCGACAGGCAGCCCACTGTCCCCCGGCGTTGTCCACGCAGTCACCGGCAACCCAGACACCTTACTTACCAACATGTCCCGGCATCTGTTCAACCAAGCCTGAAAGATCCTATCCAAGCCTTCCCCAGACACACCTGCATTAACTGCATCCCCGGACACTCCCCCTGCACGCCCTCCCTACCCCCGCATCAACCCCAGAAGGCTGCAATACTTGTACGGGGGGGGGGGGCATACACTGCAGGGACTATCATCCACAGCTGAGACAGGCTGTACATTGACATGAGCAGACACTGCAGACTCACCAGGCTGTCCCGGAGCATGATGCCACACAGCCGCTTCTCCTGGATCCAGACGCCTTCTCCCGCTAGCTGCCGCCGCCGCCTCCTCCTCCTCCTCTCTAGGAAATTCCACCTCATCGGAAGTGGAGATCTCCCCCTCCGAACGGTCTTCTGCTTCCCCCTCACTGGCTCCGGGGACAGACGTGCCGTTCGTGTCAGGTGCTGGCTGATGACGTCACCGGCCGCTCTCCTTCCTCTCAGCCACGCCTCTCTGTTCCTCCCACACTGCCCACTCTGCCTCTGGGTCCCAGAGGCAGCTGCCGCACTCTGCTCTGGAATCACGGGCGGGGATGCAGATCTCCTCCTCCTGGTACAGTCTCTTCTCTCTGTCAGGGGTCCCGGCCGCATCAGGGGACTGGCTGGCACCCGCAGCCGCTCCACACCTCCGCTAGCCATCCGACCACTCTCTCTGGCCCTCTGCCTGTGTGCGGGAGCTGGTGGCCAAACTAGAGCTTATGCCGGGGTCCCGCCTAAGTGGAGGATTCCTCCCAGCCCTACCGTCATCCGAGGGAGGCTGCCTCTTTGCCCGTGGAGCTGAAGGGTCCCATTTACCGGGGGCTCCTAACACGGCAGCTGACCCTAGGGGTTACCTCAGGAGGGTGAGACCTTCTAGCACGCTGTGGATGGGGGGTAGGCGTAGCATGAGCCTGCCCCAACCCCTGTCTCAAACCCGCCAACTGTTGCTCAAGCCACTGGGGCCCATTAGCCTCCGCAGCCGCACTCAGTTGGGTGAACAAGTCTTCTAGGTCTGCCATGAGTCTTCCCCACACAATACTTCACTGACCTGGCCTGAGAAACTGCACAGAAACTTCTCCTACTCTGTCTGGCTCCAACTGACCCTGTCCTAACTCCCCCCACTGCCTACACTCTCCTTTACTTCACCCTGATCATCTTGCTCCACCCTACCACACCTTATTCTCCTCCAATGACCTAACTTGATTTTGTTGCCACAGTTATTTTTTTTAAACTGCCTCACTACAGTCTGTCCTGCCCGCACCCCCCCAGAAATGTAGGCCTTCCACTAATTGCTTCACATATTACAGGCCTGTTCTGGAAATTTTCCTTTTTCAAGCACTAGAAAGATAACAGGAAGTGACTGTTCTGTTTACATTTTACTGTGACCTACCTACCCATGATCACCCTGTGCCGAACTGCATGCTGGGTAGGCTATAAAAGAGCTAGCGTGGCCATTTTCTTTCTCTTCTGGACACATGGCCTATCTGCAAGGACCTGTGGGGGTGTGTTTCCCACAGCACTGCGGCCTGTTCGGTGCAGAGCAATATTTAAAGCCAGAGGAGGACTTCACACCACAGCATGCTGGGACAGCAGTGTGGTCGGATCGGGAAGGATCCAGAGGCACCCTGACAGAGGTAACTGAAAGCTCCTGGTGACCTTGTGAAGCGGAACAGCGTGATCGCAGCAAATGAACTGAGACCTGTGGAGTGGAGCTGTCTTATTCTTTAGACCCAGTTTTGTGGGAGGGCTGTTGCCCAGTTTCTTACGCACTTGCATACACCTAGACTTTAACACAGTGTTGCTGGGACCTGTAATCACACAGAGGAGAACCAAACTAAAGACTGAGTTTAAACAGACCTCAACCCTATTCATCACAACACTATTAGCACTGTGTTATTCCAAAGCAATTACACCAAAGGGAATTTGAAGTGGATTACAATTGTTAAAAACACAAATAGCTAGCAGAAGACTAAAGAGACTGCATCTGATACTACAAGGCCTTGCATCCTATTGTAGTAGGGGAGCTCCCTTGTAGTGGTGTTCTACTTCATTATTGACTTTGTATTCACCAGAGTGTGCTGGAAGTGGGAAGGTGCCCAGATTAAGGCGAAGCCACTCTGAGCCCCAGTCCCAATTGGAGCCACATTCTAAGAGGTCCTCTAGGACAACTGTACAGGTACAATCCGTTGTGTATACCTACTGTGCTGTCACATTATGCTTATGTGACAGTGCAAATGTTGTAATTACTATTTTACACTTTTCAATACAAATTCTAGTAAAGATACGTTTCTGCTTAAGTACTATTGGTGTGGAGTGTTCCTTTCCCAGCAGGTGGAGCCGTCGGATACCCAGGTAATAACAAAGGTATACTGTTATTATTATATTGCATATTGTGGGATTATCCTTCACTATTAGATTCACACCAACATTGCACCACAGCTGTGTCAAGGGGATTGAGCCAAGTCAGTGGGGGTTCACTAGCAGAGTACAGTGAAACAAATTCAGCAGCTCCTTCGGGGGTCAATGCTACAGTCAAAAGACCTGTGTTGCTTTAGGCTTAATTTTTATTTATTTATTCATTTTAATATAGACTCCCTATTGCAAGTTCAAAGTAAGTCTTGTAAAAATGTTTAAAGTTTAAAGTATTATTTTACAGGTTATCTTCCAGTCACCCAGTGCGCCCTGTACTATTGCCAGAAAAATGCAATCACCAAATGTACTTGCTGTCTATCATCCTTGGCTCACATTATCCACCGCTATCCAAACCAAGGGGCCTTCTTTCAGGGTATATGGATTGTGACCAGGAAACTTTTTTTTTTTCCATAGTAAAAACAGCTTGACGCATCCTAATCTGAGCAATAAGTCACCAATAACAAGAAATTCTAATGGTGCAGTATTTATTGGTGAATCAGTATAAAAAAACAAAAACTTAAAAATATGGTTTGGATAGAGACAGATAATGTGAGCTAATGATTACTATATACCTCCGAAGTCCTGGATCCCGTTTTATGAAATTTTTTCTGTTTTAATTCTTAGACAGCAGCTACATTTGGTGAGTGTGTTTTTCTGGCATTGGTGGAGGTTGCACTTGGTGACTGGATTACTAGAGGAAGATCACCTGGAATATAATACTTTACACCTTTTTACAAGACTTACTTGTACTTACTTTTATGTTTTAATATTTTTTTTTATTTATAATTGTGATAAGCGCTACAATTTTTGTCTCCTTTGCTCTTTTGGTGTCAGGAAAATTTGTCAGAAGGGAATCCTGCTAGCTAAGGGAAGGAAGCAGGAGACAGAAATGACATGTAGTGCTCATAGTACACACTATAGAGCAGTGGTTCTCAACCTTTCTAGGGCCGTGACCCCTTGATTTAATTTCCCAAGTTGTGGGGACCCTTAACAGTAAAATTATTTTCCAAGCGTGGGTTGTCAGCACCTAAGGCAAGACAAGTTTGCGCCCCCAAACCCACAGACATTTAGCTCTCTGAGTCCCTTCCACTTGTACCGTATTAAACACCTTATGGTACATATTAGGATCTAGCACTTTCTTCTTTCTGTTCCTTTTCTCTTTCTTGTGTTTTTTTGTTTTGTTTTTTCTCCCCCCCCCCCGTCCTTCTTGAGCCGTCTTTTTTTTTTTTCGTTCTTTTTTAGTCTTTCTCTTTTTCTTTGTTACTCCCCCTCCTTTTCCTCTCCCTTACATTTAATTATTTTTTATTTCTTCTCTTACTCCTTGGGGGGCGTGGCGAGTTGGGATGAGTGGCAGTGCTGCCGGGAAATTGGGATCAGTGGCAATGCTGGGGGGAGTTCTGATCAGCCAACTTGGGTACTCTTGATTAAGGTCATCTGCTGATCTGAGAACTGTAGTGGAAACTTTTAATGGCAACTATTATCACAAGTAGTGTTACTGTGTCTCCTGCTTCACTGTGTCTCCAACTCTGTTGTGTCTCATAACAGTGACACCTATGCCGAAATCCGGAGATGGGGTCTCCTCCAGCCCCTCCCACATTAACATTCCTCACCAGTCAGCTGACCTTTAGTCTCTGCCCCCAGCCATGCCATGAACTGAATGGGCAGCAGTGAAGAGGCTGAGTAGGCAGCCACGGGCTTCAGGAACAGAGAAGCTGAGCGGCCGCAAAAAGGCTGGGACAACGGTGCCCGCTTCAGGAACAGCCCAGGATTCGGTGACCCCTGGCAAATTCATTCGACCCCCAGGTTGAGAACCACTGCTATAGAGGCATATGCTTTGTTCATATTTCATGGCAGAGGTTTACAACCACTTTAAAAGAAAAGGACAAAAAAATTATTTTACACAGACAAATCATGGTGAATTAGCAGAGAAATGTGGACTGTCCTGATGTCATGTTCCACATAGCCTGGGGCTATAGTTTGATCACTAAAGTACACCTAAACTTTAGAATAGGAAACTGTAAAACAAATCCTTGTCGAGAGGAAACCTCTTCTAAGGGCCCATTTACACTATTGTGCTGCAATAATACATGCCTTATTGTGTGCTTTATTCTGAATTGTATCCCAATGAGCCTTGCTGATGGATGTGTGGTTTGTTTTTTATTTATGATTCATTCTGATCCCTGCAACCATTTTCACCTAATTGAGAATGACCACCTTACATCTGCCGCCTCCTGCGATTTCCATGTGCGATATCGTAGGAGGCATTACAGTGCTGGAAGAGGGCAGACCCAGCATCATGTCATGGGGGGGTTTACTGGCTGCAAGAACATGGAAGAATCCGCATGTTCCCGATAATGAAAGTAGCAAATATAACGGTGTGGGACATGGTTTGCAGTAGTGAATCGGTAGATCATAACACAAGATTTGTTGGGCATGTGAGCAGGGCTCAAGTCCTGCGGGAAAGCATGGGAACGGAGTTCCTGTACTTTTTCCACAACAGGAACTCAGTTCCCGTTAGCAGCTGCGTCCTGCAAGACTTTGAAGTATGTGAGCTGTATGGCAGGTGCTACACCAGCAGCTGCCGACACAGCTCGCAATAGTAAGTGCCGCACACCTGACCATTCAGGCATTGCCAGTAGGGGGGCCCCATGACAGCTTCAGCTTCGATCTACCTGTCAATCACAGCTAGCTTACGGGTAGATCAGGTCTAGGTCTAGCTGATGGGTAGATCAGCTATTCTGCTTACAGGACATGCAGGGAGAGAGGTGAGCTGAGGGAGGAACATCAGTTTGGGGTGGTAAGCTGAGCACAATACCCGGCAAAGTTTAATGCCAGGAGGGAAGTTTATGTGGAAATATGTGAAGGGTTGGAATAGCAGCGAGTGTGTGTTGGAGCCCTGCAGAGTTTGCAGCCCCCCAAGCTAACATACATCTCCTAAGCAGGAACACATCACTATCTCCCCAAGCATTCTGTCCAGATAATGTGCACTTCATCTATGACCTTTCTATTTAACCCTGTGTTATCCAAACTCTGTTCAATGAAAATCTTGGGTGGGAGTTCCCACACTTTTTTCCCCAGGACTTGACCCCTGCATGTGAGTATTTATGGAAAACTCATCATAAAAGGCAGGGGGTGAAATTTATCTTTAACCACTTGCCGACCACCGATATACGGCCTCACTTTTAGGATGGATATCGTTATGGCAGAATCTAGCTGCCATAACCCTGGTATCCTCGTGTTCGGTCGGCTACAAGATAAATGTGGTCTCTGGATTTGCTGCGAGATCACTTTTATCAGCAGTGGGAGAAGACCCATCCCGCCGCACTCCGGTGCCCTCTGTCACTTACCGGAGCCGTTTGCAATGGTGGAGGCGATTCGTTCCTTTCACATCAGTGGCATGGAGATGAGTGAGGGGAAAATAGGCCCCACCCATCTCCATCACATTGCAGGTCGGAAGCGACGTCAAAACGTCATTTCTGCCCATAGCTCTTAAAGGGCATTTAAAATTTTTAGAAAATGGGCAGTTTTTTTTTGGGGGGGGGCGGGTAGGGGGATTTTGGTGTAAATATGAGATCTGATGTCTTTTTGACCCCAGATCTCTTATTTAAGAGGTCCTGTCATGCTTTTCTATTATAAGGGATGTTTACATTCCTTGTAATAGGAATAAAAGTGTCACAATATTTTTTTTTATTTTTTTATTTTTTTTAAACGGTGTAAAAATAAAGGGTAAAATAAATAAGAAAAAAAAAAATTTAACCACGCTCTGCCCCGCCGAGCTTGTGTGCAGAAGTGAACGCATACGTGAGTAGTGCCTGCATATGAAAACTGTGTCCAAACCACACGTGAGGTATCACCGCGATTGACCTCTACTCCAACTCAAAACATGCTATAGAACTTTTTTTAAACGTTGCCTATGGAGCTTTTTAAGGGTAAACATTTGTCGCCATTCCACGAGCAGCTGTAATTTTGAAGCATGACATGTTGGTTATCAATTTACTTGCCGTAATGTTATTTCACAATATTTAAAAAAATTGGGCAAACTTTATGGTTTTAATTGAAAAAAGTGTATTTTTTCCAAACTTGTTATACCACTCTGCAAATACGGTGTGACAAAGTATTGCAATGACCACCATTTTATTCTCCAGCATGTTAGGGGGAAAAAAATTTATAATGTTTGGGGGTTCTAAATAGTTTTCTAGCAAAAATAAAAAATGTTTTTAAGTTGTAAACACATTAAAAAAGAGGCCTGGTCCTTAAGTGGTTAAATGTACTGGTTTAGGCATGTTTCATACTTACAAAATATGATTAGCAACAGCAAAGTCAATCCAAGTATAGTAGTTGCTCCGATAATATTAAATGGTAGACTGTATTGGGGTTTGTGATGTGTGATCCGCTGAAAAACAGTTAAAAGTATTTAGCTATGAAATGAAATATTTATTTCAGGTTTTACTACCATTAAACTAATCTTGATTTCGCCTGCATCCTTCGCTGCAGAGGTGATCTGATCCTTTTTTTAGCAAGGAGAATATAGAAACACTTCTCTTTTAACTTTGTCCCCCCCCCCCCCAGCAGCAACGTATAACGAATTATTGAAAAATTGTTATTAAATGAGTTGAAATTACGTGTTGAACATTAAAATGGGAGATCTGGTCATAAGGCATAGTACATCTACCAGGATGCAGCATTGCAAACATACAATACAGCATTACAAGGTAATAATTGCCATGTCAAAAACTGACGCGCTTTGACCTATTTGGTCATGATCTTCTTCTGGGGGATTTTGTACTCTAAAACAAATGCATTCACTTTAACATTTTCAAAGAACATATTTCAATCTGCACCAATTTACTGTATTTTGACTAGGTACATAAACATTGTTATATTTACCGCTGAAAGCTGAAATGAATAGCCTTAGAGCCAATAGTCTAAAATCAGTTGCATAATCTGGCGGATTCACATTATGCACATTAGAGAGTCAGTTCATTTATAAGGAAATTAAGTGGGGTACAGGTTGCGCTATGGAGCCTTAGGATTGAATATAAATAAATAAAAATAAATACGAAATAAATTAGTGAATACGAACTAAATTAGGGTAAGAGCAGCCTCTATTAATTTCCACCCGAATGGATGGAAAGATGCTAAAACAAGGAGAGGAAATAGATGTGGCGCTATACCGATAATATCAATTATTATTGCGAACCTCTGTGTGAGGGCTCTATTGTATGTATTTCTCAGTGTGCTGGTAAATTGAGTATGGACATATATGTGCTATCATACATCCTATGCTATTTGTTAGTGAACATCACATGAGTGGGAACACATATAATTCTCAGCGTGCTGGTTAATTTAGCACAAAAACACGTATTACATATATTTCTCAGCGTGCTGGTTAAAAAACCAAAAACACAAAAAATCTCAAACAGTCAGGAAATCAAAAAATCCAAAAAACACAACACCTTGTGACCATAATATGGGATACTTATCTCTATACCATAACAGTGTATAGTTATTACTAAAGTGCAAGTGCAAATAGTACCTGAAAGTAAGGATATATTATACGGTGATAACTAATAAAATAACCGTGAATGTGATATTAGTGCTCTAAAATAAAAGTGAATATCACAGTGGTGGCACAATCTGATAGTACTATTTATCATAATTGAACCAGCTATCAGATTGTGCCACCACTGTGATATTCACTTTTATTTTAGAGCACTAATATCACATTCACGGTTATTTTATTAGTTATCACCGTATAATATATCCTTACTTTCAGGTACTATTTGCACTTGCACTTTAGTAATAACTATACACTGTTATGGTATAGAGATAAGTATCCCATATTATGGTCACAAGGTCTTGTGTTTTTTGGATTTTTTGATTTCCTGACTGTTTGAGATTTTTTGTGTTCTTTGTGTTTTTGTTTTTTTAACCAGCACGCTGAGAAATATATGTAATACGTGTTTTTGTGCTAAATTAACCAGCACGCTGAGAATTATATGTGTTCCCACTCATGTGATGTTCACTAACAAATAGCATAGGATGTATGATAGCACATATATGTCCATACTCAATTTACCAGCACACTGAGAAATACATACAATAGAGCCCTCACACAGAGGTTCGCAATAATAATTGATATTATCGGTATAGCGCCACATCTATTTCCTCTCCTTGTTTCAGTTCATTTATAAGACATAAAGAACACACTAAGAACTGTAATGTATTATACCCATTCACACCCCCCTTGATCTATCAAGAACAGCTGGGGGAATTGTTGCTGGTGCTGTGCCTCTTTCCTTCCTCTTTGGGCTGAGTGCCTCTCTTGGGGAAGGTGAACATGGCTGTGTGATTCGCCAGGTTATGCAACTGATTTTAGACTATTGGCTCTAAGGCTATTCATTCCAGTGATAAATATAGTAATGTTTATGTACCTAGTCAAAATAGCAGAAAATTGGCGCACATTGAAAGATGTTCTTTGAAAATTTTAAAGTGAATGCATTTGTTTTAGAGCAGGGATATGCAATTGGCGACCTCCAGCTGTTGCAAAACTACAAATCCCATGAGGCATAGCGATACTCTGAGAGCCACAAGCATGACACCCAGAGGCATGATGGGACTTGTAGTTTTGCAACAGCTGGAGGTCCGCTAATTGCATATCCCTGTTTTAGAGTAAATGATCCCCCAGAAGAAAATCATGACCAAATAGGTCAAAGCACTTCAGTTTTTGACATGGCAATTATTACTTTGTAATGCCATGTACTATGTATCATGACCAGAGTTTGTATTTGAATGTTCAACATGTGATTTCAACTCATTTAATAAAGACTTTTATACATAAAATAATTTGTGATACTTTGCTGCTAAAAAAATAAAATAAACCCCTGTGGGACAACATTCCCATTCATGATGTAGTTAAATAAAACTTTTCAATTTCATCTCCATTAAAAATAAAAAATTATATTTTTTTATGCTTCTCCTATGCAAGTAGACAGATCAAGGTTGGTGGGACAGACTGACTGGGTCCTGTACATGGCTTCTTGGAAACCTTACATCACCCTGCCTCAGCACTAATCAGCCCTGATGTAAGCAATAGGTTGGTTTTGGGAGCGTTATACAAATATCAATGGGTAAGTGTTAGAAATGAGCATACCTAGGTTGGTCTAAATGCTAATTCAGCCTACCTAAGTAACAACCACATGCGAGGCAAAGTCCCAAAAGCCAAAGTGTGAAAGTGGTGGGCTATAAGCAGTCAGGCCTTACTTGCTGTAGCTCATTGTAAGAAACTTACCGTGTGGGGTGAAATCGGAGTAAGCAATTGCAGTAGAGGAGAGGAGCCAGTAAGACTAAAGTTAAGGTTGGAATTCGCTCTGGTTGGACTCTGTGTGAAGTCTGTTAGCAATGCTGGAGGGTTTGATGTCACTTCTTCTTCATGGATCTGCTTCTAATAAAAAAAGGCTAAAATTATACTCCATATATCTTAATTTTCGTTTATACGTGTTTAAAGGTTATCCTCATTTCATTTTTTTTTTTTTTTTTTTTTTGTTGCAAACTGATCAATACCCGTTCAAATGTGCTCTGGTAACTGTTTTACATGGCATAGGATTTGTAATTCTGTGCAGTCAATCTTGTGATGCAGGCACTGCTGGCAAGCAGCTTGGCTAGGTCCTCAACTTGACTGCAGTAGCAATGCAGCTTAAGAACACACACCCAGGCTGTCGATTGGACTGAGAAGAACAAGAGCCATTCCTCTGCTCAGTCTTCTCCCTTTAACTCAGTGGTGTCGCTATAAGGGGGGTGGGGGGTGCGGCCCGCACCGGGTGACACCCGCCAGACGGAGCGGTGTGAGGGAGACTGCATATAACACCGCCCCATCATTGAAGCTAACCCTCAGATCTTCAATATCTCCTTCAGCTGGGGTTGGTGGGGGTGTGGCTGCCTTCTCCACTCCTCCCACAGACTTCATTACTCTAGCTGATCCTGCGGCTGAAGAGAGGGAAGAGAGGAGAAAGAGGCGAGGATGCTGCTGCTATGTTATAAGGTACTGCAAACTGTCATTGCATAGCCCCTTAACCTGCCCTATACCACCCTAACCTGCCAATATACCACCTTATACTACCCTAACCTACCACTATACAGCCCTTTACTATAATTTACAGGGACTGGCTTGGGATGCGCCCTGTGCACTGCCTGTAGGGGACTGAGCAGGATACACACGGGGGGGTGTGACACCATGTTTTACCGCATCAGGTGACCCCAACCCTAGTGACGCCACTGCTTTACCTCTCAGCTCATGTAAATCTTGATTGACTGCTAGTGCTTTTCCTCCCTCCACTTTATGTTGCCTCTTGACCTGTTTCATCTCCCTAACAACAAAAACATTAAACTGAACAAATAATTAAATTTTTAGGTGTTCTAAGCAGAAGTGAATGTTTACCTTTATCTTGTGTACAACCTTTGTAAGGGCACTCTGAGGTTGATCTTCTGGGTGGTAAACCTGAGATATCTTTGGTTCATCTATTTCAAGGACAAGTTTGAAATGATCAGCGCCTGAATAAAAAGAATCTTAAAACAAGAGCATTTTGTTTGACGTGGTCCTGTTTTTTTTTTTTTTTTTTCACATCATCATCTTTTAATTTTTTTTTTTGTTTTCCTTCTCTGTTTAGCTAAATCACCTCTATGTACTGGAATTTCCTCAAACAGCCCAAAAAACACACTGTTGGGGTCAGTGGTATCTGACTGGTCCATACAATGAGGGTTTGTTTACTTGCACGTTTAGGCCGAGTGTAAACTCCTTTTGGGAGGTGGAAACAGAGACAAATGGTAATTTACATGTGTTCTACAATGTAATGTGTAATACAGCAGCCATTGAGAAAATAAAACCATACCTCAAGAGTGATTTGCCTGAGCCCAAGTCCTGGTTTGTAGACCACTTATCAGGGACACAAGCTGCCAATCCTAAATTAGACTCAACAAATTGTAAATATGTGGATCCCAGATAACATACGACTCATCCGAGCTTGTGAAACTACAAATTTACCTCCGAATAAAATGTCTTATATTTTTGCTAAAATATGTAGGTCTCTGGGTATTTACAACACATGTTATTTTTAACAAATACTCGAAGCCCCTTACCACTACTACTTTGGAATAGTGTTACATATTAATTAAGTTGTTGCCTATTAACTGATTTTGTTAAAATTCTAAAACATTACTCCTATTTGTAGAACATATTAGAAAAATAAAACCATGTTGTTTCTATAGTACCAGTCCCATGTATGATATTTTGTACTAATTTGTTTACTGGTTCTACAGCATCAACTAATTACAATTTTTAAATTTCAAGAGGGTCTTGTGGATAAGAAGGCCTGGCTCGCAGTCGCTGCTCTAATTCATCCCAAATGTGTTATTTAAGGTTGAGGTCAGGGACACTCTGTCAAGTTCCTCCACCCCAAACTCGCTCATCCATGTCTTTATGAACCTTGTTTGTGCACTGGTGCGTGGTTGTATTGGAACAGGAAGGGGCCGTCCCCAAACTGTTCCCACAAAGTTGGGAGCATTGAATTGTCCAAAATGTCTTGGTGTGCTAATGATCCCTTCACTGGAAATAAGCAGTCAAGCCAACCTGTCAAAAACAACCCCATCCCATAGTAGCCCCCCCCCTCACCACCAAATGATTTGGACCAGTGCACAAAGCAAGGTCCATAAAGACATGGATGAGCGAGTTTGGGGTGAAGGAACTTGACTGGCATGTACTGACCTCAACCTTAAATAACACGGAGACTGCAAGCCAAGCCTTCTTGTCCACATCAGCCCCTGACCTCACAAATGTGCTTCTGGAAGAAGGGTCAGATTCCCATGGACACACTCCTAAACCTTGTAAACAGCCTTCCTAGAAGAGTTGAAGCTGTTATAGCTGCAACGGGTCGACCAACTCAATATTGAACCATGCAGACAAAGACTGGAATGCCAATAAAGTTCATTTGTGTAAAGGCAAGCATCCCAATACTTTTGGTAATATAGTGTATATACAGCAAAAATAAGTATTGCACATGTCGCCATTTTCTAGCTAAATATATTTCTAAAGGTGCTATTTCACCACGTCAGTGACAACTCATGCAATCCATCCATACAGCGAATACAAAACAAATAAGTTCAGAAATTAAGTTATGTGTAATAAAATGGAATGACAAATAGAAAAATAATTTAATACAAAGAAACAGAGTTGCAAAAGGGTATAGAAAGCCAAGACACCAGCTAAAGTCTATCAGTAATTAGAACGCAGTCCTGCCCCTTATCAGTGCAAATTTATATCAGCTGGTCCAGTCTCAACTGATGGCTTATAAAAAGGTGTCTCATTGCCAAGGTGTCACTGTCACACAAGATGTGTAAAAGCAAAGAGCTCTCTCAAGACCTTCACAACCTTATTGTTGCAAAACATACTGATGGCATTGGTTACATAAGGATTTCTAAACTTCTGAATGTTCCAGTGAGCGCTGTTGGAGCCATAATCCATAACATCATTTCACCATAATCTGGCCATGACCCGGTGCTCCCCAAAAGATTTCTGACAGAGAAGTGAAAATAATTATCAGAAGAGTTGTCCAAGAGCCAAGGACCACTTGTAAAGAGCTTCAGAAAGACCTGGAATTAGCAGGAATAATTGTTTCAAAGAAAACAATAAGTAATGCAAGCTCTTTTAACTACTTACCTACGGGGCACTTTTACTCCCTTCCTGCCCAAGTCAATTTTCAGCTTTCAGTGCACTGTTGTCACACTTTGAATGACAAAGCTGTACCCAAACAACATTTTTATAATTTTTTGAGACAGACAGTTTTCTTTTGGTATTTATCACTCACCACTAGGGTTTTTATTCTTTGCTAAAAAAAGACAGACAAATTCTGAAAAAAACTAAGTTTTTCTCAGTTTGGGTTTATAATATTTTGTAAATAAGCAGTGGTCCCCCCCCCCCCCCAATCAATGCGCCCAGCCCCCTAATCTACATGCTGGGCACCGGACGCATGGATTCCAATGGGTTTTTTTATTTTATTTTTATGAAGCACGTGATTAGAGCCTGGGGCTCTAATAGGCTTAAAAAAAGGTGGGCTCGGGGTGCACCCACTTGTGTGACAATAGCGAATAAATATTCGCTATTTTCTTCTCCCAGCCAATCAGGAAGTCCTTATGGGCCAGGGAGTCTTGTCTCCCTGGCCAATCGTGTCTCAGGACACATTTCCTGTTCCTGTTCGGCCAGGAGGAGAATGTCTTCCTGTGTGCTCACCGGAGCGGCCCGGCTCTCCGTCTTATCATGGAATCGCCAGCGTTATTCAGAGGAGGGTTTGGGTTGGTGTGTGCCATTGTCCGTCTGTCGCACAGGGGATTAGTGATCACCGCAGTCCATTTTCCCTGGGGGTTGGGGTGTTGGTGTTAGTTTGTGCTGCCCCACAAAATAGTAAGCACAAGCCGCCACTGTAAATTTGTATTTTTTTCTTTTTTTTTTCTGCTGATGAGAAGGCACTAAAGGCAGCACTGACTGGCATCACCTCCTCCACCCCAAACTCACTTATTCATGTAGCAGAATACATATTGGCCTAAATTTATGAAGAAATTTGATTCTTTATGTTTTTTTATTGGCTATGTTTTATAGCAGACAGTAAAAAAAAAAAAAATATATATATATATATATATATATATATATTTTTTTTTTTTTAATTGTCGGTATTTTATTTTATTTTTGTTTACAGCCCAAAAAATAAAAAACGCAGTGGTGATCAAATACCACTACAAGAAAACTCTATTTATGGAAGAAAAATGAAAATAAACTTTATTTGGGTACAGTGTCGCACTACAGCACAATTTTCAGTTAAAATAACGCAGTACTGTATCGCAAAAAATGACTTGAAGGGGGTAAATCCTACGGAGGTCAAGTGGTAAATAAATAAAACCAAAATTTATACAGCCTTCCTTTAAATATGTTTGTGTAGTAAATAAAAAGGTCTAAGCCATATAATTAAAAAATTACAAGATATAATAAACTTCTTTTTGAAAAATGATTTTTATTAAATTGTTAAGCAAAGTGCAAGAAAAAACATAGTAGAGCAGCCACAAGACCAACGCCACCATAACCGGCCTTGTAGGGCCCAACATAACAGTTACATAAACCAATCCTACTTCCTCCTAAGGCCCCATACACACTATTCGATTTTCTGCAGATTTTTGTGTAGCAAAGTCCCAGGACCCTTTAGGCCTAATAATGACCTCCAGAGTCTCACCCTTTATCTCTGACCACAGCTGGTTTCCCAGCTGGCGAAACCGTTACATCTGGTTGGACTACAAGCCCACAGTTCCAACCCTATGCTGCTCTCCTGCTTCTGGATAAGCCCTCAGACAGCCTAGCAGCCAGATGTCACCAGCATAGGCCTAAGGCTTACAGCCTAGCAGCCCTGGGGGAACATAACTCACGTCCACCCAGACAGCTGTACTGTTGGCACAGAACCCTGATCACCTGACTCCACCCAAGTAAATAGGCTCTCCCAGCAGGCCAAGGGACCCAAGAAAATTCCTCCCCATTGGCTGAGACACCCCATTCATTCCTAATCTAGCCTTGCTATGCCCTTGTCTTATCTAATGTCACCAGCTACAGTGCCACCTAGTGACAGAAGAGTGCAGCAGGTCCAGAATTAGGGTGAAATCAATTGATCTCCTAACAATTGGCCAAGGCAACCATTGCCTGGCAACTACATTTAATAGCAGCCCTACCTAAACATCAGGGTGCTACATTTGTCTTCAGATTTAATAAAACCATGTTGTGTAAGGGCCTGCCTGATTGCATACAAATTGAAACTCTTAAGGTTTGACCTTATATTATATGGTTTTGGTAAATCTGAAGACAAAAATCTGCAGAAAATCTAATAGTGTGCAGGGAGTCTGACAGAGAGCAACTAACATTCTAAAAACCCCTAACTACCCTCTACTTCCACCCACCCCTCCCCCTCCCGGTCACAAGCTATTCTCCAACAACTTATGCAGCATTTTTCCAGGGTAAGAAATACCCCAAAAATAAAAATTATCTTGAAAGAATGTGTCACAGTGAATTCTAGTAGACAATCAAGTCCAATGCTAGGTGAAGAAAAAAGAAAGGCCATGAAACCCATGAAAATGTTTAGATTTAAAATTAAACCAGTACCAACTACAGGTAGTTAAGTACCTATTAAAGGCCAGGCAGGAGTGAAGGGAGTCTCCAGGCAATCAAACTATACTTTTACAGAAGTTACTCAACTACCTCACCCCGTAGTAGAGGATGTGGATAACCAAGCTTGCCATACTTTGTCAAATGTTTTCATACAACCTCTAGAAACATAAGTAGCTCTATAAAATGGTATCGAAGAGTTCACCAATCACTTCCTGAAGGAAAGTGTGTGGGCATTGGACTTTTCCAATGCAAAAAAATTGCCTTCCTGGCATAAAATAATAAGATAAAAAGGGCACTATATGCGCAACAAGGGGAGATAAAAAGCGATGGAAAAGGTGCAACTTGAGAAGTCGAAGAAAGAAAAATGAATGCCTTTACGGATCTGTGTCCAGCCAGTCACTGGCTTCCTGGGTGGTGTCAAAAAGCTTGACTGAGCCTTTGTGCTGGACACAGGGCCTGCTAGGGTAGAGCATGCTGTATTGAAATCCTTTGACTCGTAGCCTCTGCCTGCCGTCGTTCAATGAGCGCCATCACCTCTGCGTTTCAGCTGAAAAAACGGGGAATAACATGATCTTGCCATTTTAAAACTGAGGGTCAAGATGTTTCCTTGCTTCGGCCAGCATCATATCCCTGTAGTTTAGAAAACAGACAAGGGAGGGCCGTGGGGGGGGGGGGGGCACTGACCCGTGGGGACTCGGTGGGCTCTTTCAACCACATAGGTAAGCGGTAGCTTTTCCAGGGCAAAGAAGCTGTTTAAAGAAACGTTCAGAAAATATGGTGGGTTTGTTACCCTAAGTCCCCTCAGGCAGCCCTGACAACTGCATATTATTCCTGCGTTGCCTGTCCTCAGCATCATCAGTCTGGTTTCGGAGTGATCTTACCAGATCCTGTAGCTCAGATAATTGAGAACCATGGGAACGGGAAGCATCTTCCACCTCAGTTTTGCGATCCTCAGCTGTTGTAAACCTGCCCCAGATCTTGTCTAGGTCATGCCTGATAAGTGTGCACTCGGTAGCCAGATGGTCGATACAAACCATCAGAAATGCCTTGCAGGCATCAAGGGCTTCCAGAGTGGGCTTGGTGATAGCCTCTGCAACATTATCTGCCTGGGGATAGTGGTTGAAGGGTCCCAAGGCTCTGGGACACCGCGGCTATTGCAGGCTCCATCCTTGTGTCTGACCGCTGGGCACGCAGGGAGAAAGACACAGGAGAAAAGATGGTGGGGGCAGGGCCTGAGCTCCAGCCTCGTGCAGAGCGAGTCTGTCAGTGATCCAGTGGCACCCTCCCTTTCTGTTTGGTGGCAATGGCAGACAACCCCAGGGTGTCAGGATCCAAGCCACTAACAAAGAAGCCCAATTGCCTGGTACAATAGCACTGCAGGAGGAATACAATAATTACAGAAGGAATGCAGAGCTCTGGGAAAACTCATGCAGCCGTCATCACATCTGGTCATGCCCCCTCAACATATAATAAACTTAACGGATAAGTACACATTTAAGGGCATGTTACATGTTACACCCATACTTAGCTTGTAACATGCTCCTATTTGCCGGCCTCTCACTGCCAGAGCCCCCCTCCTTGTGACAGTGAGTGGTGTCCTCTTTCCACACCCGCAGCCGCAGCTGACTCAACTGCATCATTCATTCACAGAAATTTGTGAATGAGAAAACTACAATCTTCCACTGTGGCAGGTGGCTTGTAGTACTTTAAGTTTTTCCTGAAAAATATGTGCATTTATATATATTTTTTCACAAAGAGGAACTTAGCCTTTAAAACTGAATTTAAGGGTATGGATTTTATCATATAGTTACATTGGTTCAGCCTGGATCAATGTCAGTATTCATATGTCATACCTTTGGGAGCCATTAAGGATGCAGAGAAACACTTCTAATACTATAGTGATTGGTCTTTCAGATCCTGTGCCAAGTGGCTATCCTGCCACATTGTAAACAAAGGGAGTCAATTTTGCTGCGCTAGAGCCATTCACAGAACACCTTGTTCCCTTTTCCATGAATGCAAGGCATTTTGTGATTGGAATAGGTGAAGATTGTGACATTACCACCCTGCCTTTCAGCTTTTAAAATTTGTAAATAAACTTCAGCAAAACCATTATAGCTTCTCTTTTAAACATGAAGTCAGGGCTCACCCTCTCGAATCTCTAAATCTATGTTACTCTTCAGGTCATTGAACCATCCTGGGATCTCCACACGGCAGCAGTACGTTCCAGTGTCCTCCATGGTCACACCAGAGATGGTCAGTGACACGTCTCCCTTCTCTATGTCACCCATCAGCTGGTATTTATCTGCTTTCCTCCAGGTTCCTTCATCTCCAGTTTTGAATATCAAATTGTTACAGAAAAAGCTTGGACAGGGCCCCCTGCCCCAGCACACAGAATATTGGTATTGATGAACTGTGTAAGAGCATGGTATGATCACGGTATCATCTGCTGATGTAAAACCAAGAACACATAATAACCATAAGAAACCTGTAGAGACAGAGAAGAAACCTCTAATCAGAATACATAGGAAGCAGAAGAAAACCAATATAACAATATAATATCAAATTAATGTGAGCTTGCACTATATTTTAAAGCTTTGACGTACAAGTGCTGCCTAAGAGCAAACAACTGAAGATTTATTTATTTATTTCAGGTATGTATACGAGCGACCACCCGACACGTCCGATCGGGTTTTGGATCTAGTAACCCAGAAGCAATGTCGTGATATCATTTCCAGTTTACTGAAGACTTAAAGAGGAAGTAAACCCTGATGAGTTTACTTCCTCTTTCATTCCCTGCAAAGGCAAAGCATAATGGACTACTATGCATCGCATAGTAGTCCATTATGTGTCACTTACCTGACACAGGAGCTAGCGAAGTCACCGCTGTCCCCTGTAGTCCGGCACATCCATCTTTTCGGTGGGGTCTCGCAGCTCCGCCGATGTCATTCGGCGAAGCCGCAATGACGTCACTCCTGCGCATGCGCACGGGAGCCAACACGCGCGGCAGCTCCATTGTTGGAAATGCTGTGCGCCGCATGCGCCGTAGACAGCAGTGCCTGTCTTCGGGCAAATATCTCCTAAACCGTATAGGTTTAGGAGATATTTCTTGGACCTACAGGTAAGCCTTAATCTAGGCTTACCTGTAGGTCAAAGTGGTTTGTAAGGGTTTACAACCACTTTAAAGGAGCCAAAATTTTAAAAAATGACAGTATTCAAAACAGCCAAACTTGGGAGGCAAAGGAGGGATTTAGGGTTTTATGAACCCTTTGTAGCGCTATGTGTTTTTTCCAATTTAAAATTCCTAAAGCCACAGTTGGGTTTTAGGGTTAATTATGCCAAATTGTGGTTCTGCTACCAGTCTAGTTGGATTGCACTGGGTTCTCCTTGGTCATAGGTGTCGCTGTCACCACTGGTAAGTGTAAGAACGCAGTTTAGCTAGGCGTATTGAATGCCATTCGTTCTCGGAACCAGCCCAGTGGGAGTGTCATCCTGCTGTGCATTCTGGGAAAGGGTATTTAAGGTACTGACATCACGTGCTTCTGGGTTCCGGTCCAGAAGATCTTTCAGTCTGCTTGGTCCTGGTCCTCCTGGCCAGTCCCCGTGGCCCTCATGGCCTGGGGTGTGGATCCATCCAATTTCAAGTCTCGGGGCTGGCTAGCCCGAGGCAAAGTAACTGAGAGGAGGATTCAAAGGTGGTCCGGTGCCGTCTCATCCTTGGAGAGGCCCAGCAACTGGAGAAGCACCTAAGGGAGGAATCTTCGGGAGAAGGCCATGCATAAGGCTGATTTCTGAGAAGGAGCCTGGAGGCTCAGTTGAAGGACACTAAGTGGATCTACACTCATACGATATCGCCAGACCGGCTGCGAGATACTGGTACTGTATGACGGCTCTCTAAATTTGTCTACGTCCCTCAGTTACATTCAAGTCTGTGGCAGAGACTTTATTCACAAGTGTTCTACATTCAAGTCTGTGGCAGAGACTTTATTCACAAGTGTTCTACATTCAAGTCTGTGGCAGAGACTTTGATTTACTTCTAAAGCATTACTTCTAAAGCATTCTAGCATTCTATCGGCTGCTAGGCCTACTGAGAGAAGGTCTATCCGGTAGCTGTGAGAATCCAGTTGTGAACGGTAATTCTTTGGATTTCGATGGTGAGAAACTTTCTAATTTTTGCAGTTCCAAGAGTACCTGAACTTCCTACCTAACCCTCTACCCTTCATTGAGAGACTGTTTGTCTACCTTTTTCAAATAAATATCCCAAAAAGTGGATCCTGTGTCAGTTTCTACAATTCTTTGTGCTATCTACCACAGGAAACCACTAGACGTGCACGAGGTCCAGAAGGTAACGGTTAGCCCAATAAAACCAGAAGCTCCTTAGGGGGGTAAGTGCTACACCCATATTCCTCCATAAAGAGTACCTGTCACTGCCTATTACTGTCACAAGGGATGTTTACATTCCTTATGACAGCAATAAAAATACTCAAAAAAAAATGTAAAGAGACAGTGTAAAAATGAAAATAAATAAATAATAATAAAAAAATTTAAAGCGCCCTGTCCCGCCGTGCTTGTTCGCAGAAGCGAGCGCATACATAAGTCGCACTTGCAAAAGTAAACAATGTCCAATCACACATGTGAGGTATTGCTGCGATCGGTAGAGTGAGAGCAATAATTCTAGCACAAGGCCTCCTCTGTAACTCTAAACTGGTAACCTGTAGAAATTTTGAAAGCATCGCCTATGGAGATTTTTAAGTACCGTAGTTTGTCGCCATTTCACAAGTGTGCACAATTTCAAAGCATGACATGTTGGGTATTTATTTACAAAAAAATTGGGCTAACTTTACTGTTTCTTTTTTTTTTTTTTATTCATGAAAGTGTCTTTTTTCCCCCAAAAATTGCGTTTGAAAGACGGCTGCACAAATACCATGTGACATAAAATATTACATAAAATATTACAGCAATCGCCATTTTATTCGCTATAAAAAATGTATATAATGTTTGGGGGTTCTAAGAAATTTTATAGCAAAAAATATGGATTTTAAATTGTAAGCAACAAATGTCAGAAAAAGGCTTAGGCATGAAAGGGTTGATAATGTTTAGTCAGCTCAAATCATAAGTCATAATTACCCTCTTCTTACCCCCTTAGGCTCCTTTTACATGGGTGGCTGTTCTGCCACTGTTAAAAGCATGTGTTGTTATTTTGAAATTACAAGACACTTGCACTTGTACATTGCGATTAGCTGCGTTTACATGCAGCTGCATTTAGCTGCGGTGGAACATTCTTGACATTTATGATGTGCTTCCTGCTGTTTTTGTTTCCTTGTTGCCGCATCTATCCGCAGGTGAAATAATACACTGTGATTACCTGCAGTTATGTACAGATAGCTGCTCTAAATTGGTCTTGGATTCAGTCAGATTTATTTTTTCTAACCGCACAAAACCCCATGTAACTAAACTATAGGAAAGCATTTTGAGAGTTTGGGTGGGGTAGATAACTTCATCTATCCTCAGCTAAAAGCTAAATTCTATCTGCCTGTGTGAAAGGGGCCTTAGCTATTATTTTTCTTCTGATTTCTTTGTTTATATTTTTTCAAGCAGTAACAATTTAACTTTTTTTATTTATGTTTATTTTTTTCCCATTAAAAAAAATGCACAAAATACAAAAAAGCCTTTATTTCATTTGTAAAATAACTTTGAAATGCTTTGTACCAGAATCATAATTTTAGTGTCATTAAAAGTGGGACAAATAATAGAACATTTTTATATAAAGTAACATTATTGTTTTAGAAATAAGAATGATCATAATAGAAAAAAAAAAATAGCACAAAATCACCATAAATTGTGTTGCTGGTCCCAAATTAAAATACATATATATTACTTTGCTGTCTAAAGTAATGATGACGTTTCTACAACTATTAAAGTGGTTGTAAACCCTTACAACACACTTTGACCTACAGGTAAGCCTAGATTAAGGCTTACATGTAGGTCCAAGAAATATCTCCTAAACCTATACAGTTTAGGAGATATTTGCCCCGAAGACAGGCACCGCTGTCTACAGCGCATGCGCCGTAGACAGCAGCGCATGCGCCGTAGACAGCAGCGCGCAGGCGCACTGAGCGCGGCATTTCCAAAGCGCGTGTCAGCTCCCGTGCGCATGGAATGAAAGAGGAAGTAAACTCATCAGGGTTTACTTCCTCTTTAAATTTTTAGTCTACAGGGACTTTGCCGTCAAAAAGAAATATTGTTTTGTTCTAAATACATTTCTAGGCAAAAATGCAGATTTTACTCTGAGTTAAAAAATAAAAAAATTGCTCCAAAGGCAGAGTGCTTGGGATAAATACGCTTCTATCCTCAAGCAAAAATGTAAAGAAAAGGGCAGACTCAATGTACCAGTTGATCTTTTCTGCCATCGGTCTTCTATGGTTCTAAAAGCAGAAGTTTCAGCTGTGTGCATTTGCAAGTATACAGGTATGTGGAAGCCACATGTTTTAGCTTCCTCTGTTTCCTGTGCCCCTGAATCTATCTATGGGAGTACGGGCACTGGCATGTACAGTACATAATAACAGTAATACAAATTACCTGTGAGCAGCAGGGTCAGTTGGCTCAACAGTCCCATCTTTGCACAGAATGATGGCAATAATGATATTCTGAGGTATTGTCTTGTCTAACCAGTACAGGAAGTTTGACTTTGTGGTCGTCTATTTTAGCTGCCCTTTTATGTCATCGAATGCAGAGGAAACACAATGACCCCAATGAGTCATTTTCTCTTCAGACAATGGTGGGAAAACTTCTCTGAGACAAGTACTGCAGACCTTGGTTCAAGTACCCTCCAAGAAATTATCTGCATGGAGTTTGTATGTTCTCCCTGAGCTTGCATGGGTTTCCTCTGGGTATTTCAGTTTCCCTCCACACTCCGACACACTGATAGGTTAGCTGGCTCCTGTCTAAATTGGCCCTAGTATATGTACTGTATATGAGAGGGACTTTTTATTTCTTTTTTTTTATTATTATTATTCTTTATTTAATTTTTCAATCTTACATCAGGAATAAGTACATATCATATATAACAAAAGTTCAAACCTCAAATTAACCCTCCCCCACCCCACCCCTGCACCAAAAACTACGATTGATGTTGATATAAACATTAACTCTTCTTCTCTGTTGTCTACTACTTATTTCCTTTAATGTTCTTCCTATCTCCTAACCTTCCCCGTTCTTTCCTATTGCTTTATTTAGTTATCTCGATCATGTATCTCCAAGAGTTTTTTTTAAATATATCCCAAGCTTCCCATTTGTCTTTGCATTCTGCCTCTCTTATCTGCTCTTCCTCCCGTCCCTCTTCCTTCTCTAGTTTTTGTATCCTATTTACTCCGAATATCCAGTCACAGGTTTTAGGGCTTTCTGCTTCTTGCCATTTTTTTGGTATTAAACTTTTGGCCACGTTAAGCAATATTGGGATTATTGACGCTTTGTATTTCCCTACCGATTTATCGGTTCCATGGAATAAGCATGTCCATGGGTTCTCTGGGATTTTTTCCTTCGTAATTAACTCGATAAGGTCTAATATCTCCCTCCAGAATTTTTTTATGGTGGGGCAATCCCACCAAATGTGGTACATTGTGCCTTTGTCTCCACATCCTCTCCAGCATTCTGCAGTTCTTTCTTGTTGAAAATGCTTAAGTCTCTCGGGTGTGTAATACAATCTAGCTAGACATTTGTAATTTACTTCTGCCGTCTTAATGTCTATCACTGATCCATGAGTGAGTTTCAATATTTTTGCTACCCTCTGTGTGGTGCAATTAATACCTATTTCCCTCTCCTATCTCTTCATCTTGATCCAGCTCTCCAGAGATGAAAGCTCTTCACCTGATCTAATTGGTTTTGGAAGCTTGTCCACAAAGCATTTCAATTGGATGTATCTCCACACATCAATTTTCATCCCCTCTGTATCTAGTTGAAGTTCTTGTAAAGTGCAAATTTTCCCATTTTTTATTATATCTTTCACCTGTAAATTAATATTTTTAATCCAATTTCCCCCCACTTCCCTCCTCCCGGGCTCGAAGTAAACATTTTCCTTCAAATAAATCAATGGTGAATTATACTTCCATTTTTTATATATATGTAATCTATCCCACACCCGAAATAAAGTGCGAGTGATCTCGTGTGTGTTTTGACCCAATATTCTAAATTTAGGTGGGTTCCATATTATGTGACCTAATTGTGATGTGCTCAAAGTGTATTCTATATTTACCCATCTTTTATCACCATTCAACTTTTCCCAATCCATTACCTGTGAGAGTATCACCGCATTATAATATTTCTTAAAATCTGGCAGCGCAAGACCTCCCTGGTGTTTACCTAAGTTTAAGATGGTGGTCGAGGGGGGGCGTGGCCTGGCGATGCACTAGAGCGGACGTGTGCTCTGTGAGCTCCGGGGCCAGCACCGCTAAAATAGCCTAAAATATCCAAATTATCCCTCATCCTTCTCGCCTGACGATGGGCCGGCGAACGGGCAAGTCTCTGCCCAAGAAAGGTGCCTCCACGGGGTCGATTAAGCGGTTCCTCTCCGTGGAACCTGAAGATGCGGAGGGGCAGGATGGCCTAGGCCGCTCGCCGCGCTGTGGAGTAGACCTCGCCTCCCGCGATAGGCGGAGACCGCGCTCGCCTGCGTCTTCCGCGGACTCTGGCCATGAAGAGGACCTACCTAATTCTGCCGGCGCGGCGACGAAGGTGAGCGGCCTACCTACCACCTCTGACCTGGAGCGGGTCATTAAGAAGGAGGTCTCCGCAGTCCGATCGAACCTATCTCAAGTGTTGTTGCGTGTCGAAGAATCGGAACAACGCCTAGATCGACATGCGAACGCTATTCGGGCTTTGCAGACGACTACACGTCAACTTGCCATTGCTCATCGAACGACCGTTTACAAGCTCGAAGACCAAGAGAATCGCAACAGACGCAATAACGTTCGGATTCGGGGTCTCCCCGAAGCTACTGGGGATGACGACCTCCTACCGTCCGTCAGAGGCATTTTTAACAGCCTTCTTGGCCGAGCAGCAGATGCCCCCTTAAAGATTGATTGGGTGCACAGAGCTCTTCGACCCCGCAACCTTACCACGGACATCCCACGGGACGTCATATGCCGGGTCCACCATTACCCCGAGAAGGAGCTGATCATGCAGAAGGCCAGGGGCGCCACACCATTTGACTTCGATGGGGCGATGTTATCCTTCTTCCCAGATTTGGCAAGGGAAACCTTGGATAGACGCAGAGCCCTGCGTCCCCTCACAGAACTGCTTCGGGCAGCGTCCATTAAATATAAGTGGGGCTTCCCTGCAGCCCTGATTGCTTCTAAGGATGGCAAAACCACGATACTTCGCTTCCCAGAAGATCTGCCCAGATTCTGCAACGATATGAATGTCACTGTCCCAGAGCTACCTGGCTGGCAGGATGGCATCCCGCCTCTACCCACCGGGTACCGACGAGGGATGGCAGAAAGTGGGGCGTGCCCATCGCACCTCTGCCCAGGATCACCACCCTTGAAGCGGCGAAATGCCCTGCCGTTTGCATCCCCGCACTGGACTCTGAGCTGCAATCGCAGGGAGTGCCGCATTATTGAGGTTGTGAGGTCTTCCCTACCCTGGTTGTGCATAGACAAGGACCGTTTCTGGCGGCTGCTGGACCTTGCTAGGTTATGGGTAGGACGTTGATGGCTGTGCAGCCTACACCTTTGGGCCTCACTGGGGGCCCCTACCCGAGGGTGGTCATTGCTATCTTTTTGTTCTGGGTCCTTTGACTTTGTTGTGCATATGTTTTATTTCATGTCGTTTTACTTTTTCTTTTCCCTCCCCTTGCTTCTTGCACTTGGTTGGATTGCGGTTTCCCCCTGCATGCTTTACCGCCCTAGTTCCGTATTCTCTTATACAGGCGTTCTACTGTTATACATACTGGATGATGTGAGTTATCTATTGTGGTGTCGGCACCGGGCCACTGGGCAGTGCTTCAGACCTCCATGGTGTGGTTTGCGCCCAGTTGCCTGAGTCCCGTCTCCCCCTTTTTGAGCGGGGGCTGCCCGGCGCGGGGCCCTGGTGTCCTTGCCCCTTTTGGGGTGGGGGGCGCGGGGGCCCTGTGTCGGACGTGTGGCCCGCTCTCGCACGGCATGATTATGCGTGCACCACTAGCTGTTGTCAGACAGCATTTTTTCTGGTACATTTTGTTTTTCCCACTACTGTGTGGTCTTTTCTCTTTCTGTTCCTTTTTCTTCTTCTTCTCTTCTCCCTCCCCCCTCTCTTGGCTCCTTCCTACACCTTCCCCGGCTCTCCCCCCCCCATTTAGCGGTGGTCCGCCTCTGTATTGTACTGGTTATGTGTTGGTGTTCGCGGTTCCTCCTCCTGAGACCTCATGGCCACGGTGAACCTTGTATCTTTTAACGTAAGGGGCCTCCATGCCCCGGGGAAGAGACACAATTTATATAGAGAGTTGGGTCGTTTGCGGGGGGACGTGGTCTTCCTCCAGGAGACCCACCGAAACGCATACGACCCTAGTTAGACTACACTCCCCGAAGTACCCCACGTGGTACTACAGCCTCTCCGACATTCCTAAAGCAAAGGGTGTGGCCATTGGGATTCGAGGGGGAACCGCGTTCACGTTTGAAGATATGCTGAGTGATCCTGCGGGACGTTTTCTGTTTCTTCGGGGCACCCTGGGCAGCATGCCGTGTACCCTAGCTACCTTGTATTCCCCTAACAAGAATCAAGCGAGTTTTCTTGCCTCCACACTCAACTCCTTGCGGAGTTTTGCCCGTGGATGCATCCTACTAGCGGGCGACTTTAATGTTCCGCTGGAACCCACTTTGGACACCTCTAGGGGTGGCTCCTCTTTGTCCAGCAGAGGATTGAGGTTTATACGCTCACGACTCCATGACCTGCAGTTGATGGATGTCTGGAGAATCGCTCATCCACGGGAAAGGGACTTTACCTACTATTCTTCCGTACACCAAACGTATTCCAGAATCGATCTGTGTTTCATTGATCATCAACACCTACCGCTCATAGTGAAGTCAAGCATTGACTCCTCTCCCCTTTCAGATCACGCATCTATCTCGTTAAATAACAAAGTAGAGTCCATACCCCTGAAATCCACTAATTGGAAATTGAATGAGGACCTGATAGCCGAGGAGGCAGATAAAAAGGTGATGGGAGACAATTTAGAGTTTTATTTTAGGACTAATGTAAGCCCTGACGTCTCCCCGGGAGTGTTGTGGGAGGCCCACAAGGTGTATATTAGGGGTAAGTTTATGGAATTGGGTTCCAGGAAAAAGAGGGAGCGCATGCTACACCAATCTACCTTGCTGCGTGAAATTGCAGGCTTGGAACGCCAACACAAACTGAACCAGACCCCGGCCCTTTTCCATGCCCTGACTGAGAAGCGGGAGACCCTGAAGTCCCTCCTTCATTTGGACCAAAAGCGACGATCTCGGTTAGTGGCTCACCGATTTTATGAGTGGGGGGATAAACCCAGTAGGTTATTGGCCAACTCGGTGCGACAGCGTAAAAACGCGGCGTTCATTGCTAAGGTTAAGACCCCCTCGGGAGACCTGGTGTTTGATACCCCCCACATAGCCAAGACGTTTAGGGACTTTTATCAACGCCTGTATCAGGTGCACCAGGACGTCCGGGATGGAGAGACATGGGGATGCCTTATTCGGGACTATCTGGCCCGTGCCGCCCTCCCCACGCTCCCCACGGAGGTCTTGGCTTCCTTGGAGAGTGAGTTTACAACGACGGAGCTCCTGGGCGCCATGAAGAGTATGGCCAGTGGTAAGGCCCCGGGTCCTGATGGCCTCACGGTGACTTATTATCGAGCGTTCGCTGACATACTGCTCCCTTACTTGACCAACTATGCTAACGTGACCTCGACCGGCGGAGACCTTCGTCCGGAAACCACTCATGCCCACATCACTGTTCTACCCAAGGCGGGCAAAGACCCCAGTGATTGCGCGAGCTACCGTCCTATCTCGCTATTGAACATTGACGCAAAAATTTATGCTAAAGCTATAGCGAACCGGCTGCTCCCCTTGGTACCACAATGGATCTCGCGGGACCAGACGGGGTTCATCCCGGGGAGGGAGGCGCAGGATAACTCTCTTCGCACACTTTCCCTGATGGCGTATGTGCGGCGGACTTCCCAGCCCACCCTGTTACTTTCCACGGATGCTGAGAAGGCGTTTGACAGGGTGGACTGGGAATACCTTATGGCTACGCTGACGCATCTAGGAATTGGCCCCTCTTTGCGATCTAAAATATTGGCCTTGTACCACAGTCCCACTGCTCAAATACGGATTAATGGCACCCTTAGTGACCCCTTAACCTTATACAATGGCACCCGCCAGGGATGCCCACTCTCGCCAATTTTGTTCGCGATCTCCCTAGAACCATTCCTCTCCCTCATCAGGCGCAACCCGAGTATACATGGTATATCAATAGGCAAGACGGAACACAAATACGCAGCATACGCTGAGGATATATTGTTTTATGTACAACAACCGCTGATCACTCTCCCCAATCTTATGTCTGAGTTTTCGGCCTATGGCTTGGTCTCGAATTTTAAAATTAATATGTCCAAATCGGAACTGTTAAACATCTCTGTCCCCGCCCGACAGGTGTCTCACCTGAAACAGAACTACCCCTTTACTTGGCAGATGAGCTCCATTAAATATTTAGGTATTCAACTCACGCCCTCCCTGTCGTCCCTATTCCACGCTAACTTTATACCCCTGCTTAACACACTTAGGTCAGATATCCAGAAATGGTCCCAGCTAAGACATTCTTGGTTGTGCAGAATCTGGCTGGTCAAGATGAATTTGCTGCCCAGGGTGCTCTTTATGCTTCAGATGGTCCCGTTCGGGATACCGGTGGGTTTCTTTACAATTTTGACCTCTATGGTATATAGATATACCGGTATATGGAATAGGAAAAGACCCAGACTGCCTAGATCTCTCCTCACCCACCCGAAGTGTAAGGGTGGCTTAGCAGTGCCAAATTTTAAACTTTATTATCGATCCATTGTGTTGACTAGGCTCTCCGACTTGAAATATTGCAAAGAGACGAAACTATGGGTTAATCTAGAGACGGACCTATGTGGCACTGAACTTTCCACGCTGATGTGGATCCCGAGGAAATTCCGGACTCTCTTGCCGACTACGTCACCGCTCACACACTCATCCTTGATGGTATGGGACTCTATATGTAAGACGCATAGCTGGTCGTATAACTCCCCCCTGATGCCCTTGGTGGGCCACAATTTCTTCCCACCTGGTAATATGGACCCTCAAACTCATCCATGGCGGCAGGGCAATAACATCTACCTGCATCAAATCACCGGCCCCTCCGGCGTTTTGCCGCTTTCTTCCATCATGGGTGCATCCCCCATATCATATATGGACCACTGGAAACATCATCAATTGTTGGCCTTTGTTCGTTCGCTCCCAAAACCCTTATGCTCCTTGGCGGAGCTTACGCCTGTGGAAACCGCATTTGCCGACACTAGCTCAACGGAGAAGCCAATCTCGTACTTTTATCAAGCACTGCTGTCCCTCACTTCTACTAGTACTCCCACATTCCTACGCAACTGGGAACAGGATCTACGAATGGAACTCTCACCGACCCAAAGATCACAAATCCTAACCCTGGCACATACATCCTCCGGATCCTCTAAAGCGTCGGAAATGGCGTATAAACTTTTAACCAGATGGCACTACACGCCTGTGGTATTACACAGGTTTTTCCCCCTGACCTCACCACTGTGTTGGCGGGAGTGCGGTGAAGAAGATACTCATGCTCATATTTGGTGGTACTGCCCGAGGATCCGTCCATTCTGGCTAGCGATTCTATATTGGATTAAAGAGATCCAGGGATGGGAGGTCCCTAATGATCCATGGTATGTTCTGTTCCACTGCAAGGGGAAGCCAACAGGCCCTTATAAAAGATCAATTACACCCCACCTTCTTAATGCCGCAAAAACCCTCATTCCACAATTTTGGAAACTGAGGAAGATCCCTACGCTCCGACGTTGGTTACTCAACGTGGATACCACTTATTACATGGAGGACCTGACTCTCTCCCTCCGTGGCAAATCTGAGCTGGCAACAAAGATTTGGGCCTGTTGGGTTGCCTTTAAATACTCCTCTAGCTATGCAGATATAATGTCTCAACCAATGTGATGTAATCATAACTCTTAAGGCTTTTAATGTGATTATGGAGCTGATATCAGAGGTGGACCTCCCCCCCCTCCCCCACTTCCACATCCCCCTCACTTCTCTATGTCCTTTGTCTCCTACCCTTTTCTTCCTTTCTTCCTTTTCTCTTTTCTTTTTCTATCTCTGTCAATTGTGTTCTCTCTTTAATAATGGAAGAGAAGGGTGTATTCTTATTACCGCAGAGGTTGACTGGTTCCAGCGACAGTGATTCGTACCGATCACCTGATCCTGCGCCTTTGCAAGCCTGATGATGGTTCCAGTTCGTATACTGCCTCTAGTAGCTAGGCCCTCGTGGGCGGTATTTTGTTTTGAACCATGGCTGCTGACTATGTGATAACACTGCCCCCTACGCTGGTTTATGTATTGTCTACTATGTTATTGTACATGCTTCTTTTCTTCAATAAACATTAATTAAAAAAAAAAAAAAAAAAAAAAAGATGGTGGTCGAGATGCGAGGATCTTTATTTCACCAAATAAACCTGCACAGTATTCCTTTTAATATTCTAAAGAAAGATTGCGGGATTGTTATGGGGAGTATTTGGAATTTATATAAAGTTTTGGGGGTTAACATCATTTTAATGGCGTTTATCCGCCCAAACCATGACAACGCATAGGAGAACATTTTATTTGTTTCTCTTTTTATTTTGTCTAGGAGAGGAATATCATTTATCATGTATATTTTGCTTAGGGTGTCAGTTAGTCTTACTCCTAAATATTTAATATCCTTCTTCCATGGAAAATGAAATTCTTTTGAGAGCCTATCTTCCTCTGCTTTCTTTATGTTAATATTTAGAATCTCCGATTTGTTCAGATTTATTTTAAAATTTGAGATTTCCCCCAAAATTTTTTAAGACTTTTAACAAAATGGCTAACGTTGTCCTGGTCCTTGTTATAAAGAAGAGCATGTCATCGGCAAAAGCTGCCTGCTTGTGCTCCTCCTCTCCCACTCTAATCCCCCCGATGTCCCCACTACCCCGATATACGCCAATAAGGGTTCTAGGGACAGGGGGGACAGCAGGGGGGAGAGTGGGCATCCCTGTCTAGTGCCATTTTTCATTTAAAATGGCTTTGAGGACACCCCATTTACTTTTACTGTCATCTGAGGACCTCCATATAGCACCCTTATCCAGCTCATCATTCTGGGGCCGATTCCCATAGCTTCAAGGGACTTCAACATGTAGCCCCAGCCTACCCTGTCGAAAAGCCTTTTCGGCATCTATCGACAGGAGTAGGCTGGGAACATCTTCCAGCCTGGCCACCTGTAATAACAATAGGGCCCGCACTCCATTGTCTCTTCCCTCTCTGCCAGTTATGAACCCGACTTGGTCCGGATGGACCATCGTTGGTATCTTGTCCTTAAGTCTATTGGCCAGTACGCTTGCGAATAGTTTAGTGTCGGTGTTCAATAGGGCAATGAGTCTATAGCTTGAACATAAATTGCTATCCTTGCCTTCTTTTACGATAACCGTTATAGATGCCATCAAAGCGTCTCTTCCCATGATGCATTCTGTTCCTAATTTGTTCCAATACTGGCAAAGTTTTGGGATTAAAATTTCTTTATATTTTTTATAATAAGATATCATGAAGCCGTCTGGTCCCGGGCATTTGCCTGGGGGCGACTTCTTCAAAGCTTCGTAGATTTCTTCCTCTAATATTGGTCCCTCCATACTAGCCTTGCTACTATCTGATAATACTTTTAATCTCCGGGTATGTAGGAATTCTCTGAGTTCCTCCTCTTGTATGGGCTGGTCCCTCGCCTGCATATAGTGCTCTATAGTAGTTCTCAAACTCCTGCACGATCTCCTGTGTGGAGTATACTATCTCTGCTGTTTGATTTTTAATTTTCTCAATGAAATTTATTTCCCTTTTTTTCTTCAAAGTTCTAGATAGGTGTGTGCTTGATTTATCGCCCCAAATATGTTTTTCTTACTTAGCTCTATTTAACTCCCTTCTAGATTCATATTCTAGTAAATCATTAAGAGCTCCTCTTTTGTTAACTAAGGTATTGTAAATTTTCTGTTGTTGACACCCTGAGTTTTTATGTTCTCGTTCTAATCAGGAGATTTCTTGTAAGAGATTCTTGATAGTTTTCTCTTTTTCTCTTTTCTTCCTTGCCCAGATGGAGATGAGGATCCCCCTGATATATACCTTATGGGCCTCTCAGAGGGCTGATACTGAAATGTCCCCTGTATCGTTCGTTATGAAATAATATTCAATCTCTTTCTGAACTTCTTCCCCCAGTTCTTTGTCTTGTATCATGCTCTCATTCAGTCTCCAAGTAAAAGGCACTCTTTGGATATCTGGGATCCCCAACTTCATCGAGACCGGTGCATGATCAGAGATAGTCATTGCTTCTATGCTCACGTTCCTCACTCGTTCAATCATTCTATGGTCTATAAATATATAATCTAGTCTAGAGTAAGTCCCGTGCACAGGGGAGAAGAAGGTATAGTCTTTCGTTTTAGAATGTTTCGCTTGCCAAATATCAATGATTTGGGCCTGCTGTAACTTAACTTTTATCTCTTTCAATTGAAAGAGATAATGAGTATCTTACTCATCTCCTGTGCCCGGGTGTCATGGTCGTCTCCGGAATCCAGGGGCTCATGGAAGACCTATCCACGGAATCCCTTCGTTGAGCGTTAATAGGTTTCCATGGGCGCGCGTTGGTGCGAACGGACGCACGCGGGTGCGAGCAGGTACGAACGGGCGCACGCGGGTGCGCGAGGTTGCGAACGAGCGCACGCGGGTGCGCGAGGTCACGAACGGCTGCATGGTTTCACGTGGACGTGCGCGGGCACGCCGTGCGACCGTTCTTGGCGCCCAGAGGGCTTCTTAAGGAATCCGTTCCAGTGCCTCGGTGCTGTCCAGTCTACAGCGTTCCGGTGACTTGCCTCTGCTTACCTGATTGTTCCTGTTCTGTTCTACCCGGCCTGCTCCTGACTATTCCTGCCTGCTGCCAGCCTTGACCCTCAGACTGTTTGACCTCGCTTCTGCCTCCTCCTGTGTACTGTTGCTGCCCGCCTGTTGACGACCCGGCCTGTGTTTGACCCCGCTTGTTCTGCCAGCTGTTCCAGTCTGTCATCCATGCTGCTGCTGTCTGCTGCCTGCCTGCCAGCTGTTCCAGTCTGTCATCCGTGCTGCTGCTGTCTGCTGCCTGCCTGCCAGCTGTTCCAGCCCGCCATCCGTGACCGCTGCTGTCTGCTGCCTGCCTGCCAGCTGTTCCAGCCTGCCATCCGTGACCGCTGCTGCCTGCTGCCTACCTATCAGCCGTTCCAGTGTGATCACCTGTACCCGCTGCAAGCCGCTGACTGCTTACCAGCTGTTCCAGAACCACCTACCAGTACCCGCCTCTGCCTGCCGCCAGTTCCAGGGCCAATCCTACTATCACCTGCTTGGCACTTGTGCCCTCTGAACTCTAGAATCCCTGTCCCCACTTCCAGGGAATCTCGAGCCAGAGGCTTACGAGAGGCCGCTCCCTGCACTCCGGGCTCCTTCCACCAGGTACGTGACACCGGGACGTACTGTCTATCGAGGGATCCAGGCCAAAATTCAGGTCTCCCGCGAGAATAAGCTCCTCCGCCCTAAACTTTTCCAGTCTGGATAGCATCTGTCTCAGGAAACTTATCGGCTTTTTGTTTGGACAGTAGAGATTCACTAGGGTATATATTCATCCTCCCAATCTCCCTTTTAAGAATAGAAAATGGCCTTCTGGGTCTATCATTCTGTCAATGACCTTAAATTTAATTTCTTTTGAAAATCCCACTGCTACTCCCTTTGCCCCCTTATAGGAGAGTCACTGTAATACCAGGTAGGGAAGTCTGTTGAAAATATTTTAATATTCGTTTCCTACGACAGATGTGTCTCTTGTAGAAATACAATGTCTACCTGGCGTTGTTTTATGTCTCTAAGAAACTTCCGTCTCTTAATCTCGGAGTTCAGGCCCTTTATGTTGTATGTCAAAAAATGGAAATCCATCAACTGCTCTGGTTTGTATCAGAGATTATTCCATGTAGGAAGAGGAGTGAGGACATTACCCGATTTTCTTGTAAATCTATTCGCCCTAATTGGTGCGTCCCTCCCTCCTCCCATCCCTAACACCCCCCCACCCCCCCCCCCCCACCCCCGACTCGGCTCTATGCCCACAGTTAGGGATCCATAACGGTCCCATCTTGGCCATCTATTCCCGAGGGTGGATCCCAGAACATATCGGCCCTAGTCCCTCCCCTCCCCCCTCTTCAAAGGAGGGGGGCATAGCGTGCGCTTGTTTTCCTCCTCTGACCCACAGAATTTCCCAGGCCCCCCCACCTTCCTTCGCCTCGGGATTTACCCCAAGATTTTCTTTCATACTCTCCCTCCAAAGTAAAGGAAAAAAATAAATAAATAACCAAAAAAATTAAAAATTACATCCTCCATAGCCATACAAATAGCCCGTAACCATCGATAATATAAACCTCTCTCCCCCCCCGTGTCCATTCGTTCTTCTTCGTCCCTTCCATTAGTTTGACATCTTGGGGACCGGAATATACAAGTTTTTACAGAACTCCTGGAGGTCCTCCAGGGATCGCAGGCGAACAGTTCTCCCTTCTTTAAGGACATTTAACATTGAAGGAGGCCCCCAACTATATTTCAAATTTACAACTCTCGTGTCTCGAAGGGGTTTCAGTTTTCGTCTCCGAGCTAATGTCTCTGCTGTCAGGTCAGAAAAGATTTGAATCTCGGTTCCTTCAAATTGTACTAGGTGTAGACCCCTTAGCCCGTTACAGATTTTGTTTTTATCTTCATAGACTTGAAATTTAACTATAATGTCTCTAGGAAGGGACTTTTTATTTCTAAGCTCTTTGAGGACCATTGAAGATTTCCTTGTGAAAAATGATAATCATCTGTCTGTGCATGGACTCAGTCATCTTCCTAGAATCAGCATGTGACGTTAGAGGAATTCAGAGGTTGTACCAGGTCAGTAATTTGAAAAGTGGGTGAAAAATGTGTAGCGCTAATAAAGCATATAAGCCCTAGATGTAAACCTAGGGAAAAGTGTGCATACATCCCTAGGATTGTGTAAACATTAACAGGGTGATAAAACCAAAATAATCAAAATATATGTGAAAAAGGGAATTCAAACAAATTCTAAGGATAAGTTCAAATCAAAACAACATAGATAAGATATTACTATAACAGCCGGTGTTCTGCCTAATAGAGTCCGGCCATCGATATGTGTCCGTTCCGTACTGCGCATGCGCAGTACGGAGCAGACGAAGCTTCGGAAAATCTCCGAAGCTGAACGGCGCCTGCGCCGTGAGTGGAGGAGGTAGCCCCACTATCCAAGCGGACATAGGGTTTAGAATTTTAGAGGGCCCCTCGCGGGCGAGCTTCGCTCGCCACGCTTCGGGCTCGGCCTCGCTGCGCTCGGCTCTTTTTTATTCTAACTCTATGTCCACTTGGATAGTGGGGATAGAACCTGGACTCACGGCGCAGGCGCCGTTCGTCCTCGGCAATTTTCGGAATCTGTGCTCCTGTGTACTGCGCATGCGCAGTACGCAGAGGACAGCATCTGATGGAGGACCCTAATTGACAAGACACCGGCTCAACTGAATACAGGAATATGATGTAATATCTAAAGTGCACATCTATACATCAATGTTCAGATAAACAGAAGCAAAAGGTGACAAAGTGATAAATCCAAACAAATGGGATTTCAGGGAATAATTCACAAAGTGAATCTTTAGTGGAGTGAAAGATATTAATATGTCCCAAAAGGTTGCAGGTGATGATATTTAAATATTCAAAATCAGACGGCACCCAGGACTGTGCTTCCACCACCCAGGGGAGGGGTAGGTACTCTTACCATGAGTTGTAGACCCACACACCAGTGGCGGTGAGTCATACAGGCAAAGATGCAAACATGGATTGCAGATTATGATCTCCTTAGATGGCTGAGATGAAGGCACACTCCAGCACTTTTGCAGCAGTCACTGGGTACAGGAACCAGGAATTCAACCAAGATCTAGTATAATGCAATGTTCAAAAATCCCTCACCAGTCACTGGTGCGAGCAGTGATCATAAGAGAAAAAAGAGAGAAAGCTTCCACATAGGATAAATCAAAAATATAGGGTTTTAATGTAAAAAGGTACAAACATTGTGGCAGATGTGTACAATAGAAAGGTGATCACATAAAATATATAAAAAATGTGCAGTGTGTAGAGCTTTAGCAAGCATTTCGCCCTACAGGATTTCCACCGGGGCATTTATTCACATAAAATTTTGAAAAGGACTGAAGTTCCCACATGTCAGCCAGTCAACTAGAATTTTGATGCAGAAATTTGCCAATGGAGCTGCCTTTTTTCCTCACTGCAGATTTCCTAAAAGGCATATCAGTACATAAGAGGTCACAGAGCAATAGATGGCCCAGATGTATTTCCCTAATTTGAGTGATGATCAATGCCCTGGCTGCTGAGATTCAGGTTTAAATGGAATGTTAGGGCTCATTCATACCAACAGGTGTATGTTATGGTCTGCATTATGCAGGCATGCTGATGTACATTTGTGTATTCACATGGGGTGGATCCGCTCAGCGGGAGATCGATCCACTGATCACTACTGAGACGGCGGATGACAGATCCATCTCTGCTCCCTGTGCAGGGATGGACCTATCAAAACCCGCTGTCCTTTATTGGAAGATCCATTTTCATCCAATCCGCTGGACGGATGGCGAACGTATCGCTGTTAGTCTGTTTTAAGCGGATCTTGTCAGATTGGACACATCTCCGCTGACATCTGCCTGCCCATACGAGTCAATGGATGGCCCGCTCGGAACCTGCCTGAAAAATGGACAGGTGGATCTGAGCAGGCCTATCATGTGAAAAGGGCCTTAAAGCAAACTCCCTCTACATAGGACTACCCCAATATCAACTTGCATGCTTACAATTCATCAAAAACACGACGGCAAGACTGATAACAGGTTAAAAAAAACCTGGGAATCCATCTCCCCTTCCCTGAGGAGCCTACATTGGCTAACCGTAAAGAATCAGATCACATTCAAGACCCTCTGCCTCACCCACATATGCACACATGGAGACCCTCCTCAATACCTACGCGAGAAAATAAAACACTATACACCCGATCGCAGCCTTCGAACATCTAACCAAAACTTTCTCCACATTCCCAAATCCCGTTACAAATCAAAGGAGATTTGCAGTCCAAGGACCACGGCTATGGAACGCTCCACCGACTTACATCCACATGGAAGAAAACCATCTGGCCTTCAGGAAAAAACTCAAGACGTATCTCTTCTAAGAAGCTCGACAACACAGGGTCACGAATCCAGCACCTTGAGGCGATTCGGTTTGCATCGTAGTGCTTTACAAGTTTCTCATTCATTCATATTCAAAAGCAAGACACAGTTACGAGGGACTCCATCACTGCTGAGCAAAGACTTATTGCCACCCTAAGGTTCCTAGCAACTGGAAGAAGCCTGCAGGACCTGAAATACAGTAACCGAATATCCTCTCAATCTCTAGGAAGGATTATTCCTGAGGCTTGCTGTGCAATTATCAAGGTCCTTCAGAAGGAGTTCATTAAGGTAATATAATCAACAATTTTGTTACTGATGTTCTTATCTGTAAGCGGCAATGTTTTGTAGATGAAAAAGACCATTATATTTTATAATAATTTAATTTTTTTTAATGTATCTATAGATTGCAACAACTGAAGAGGATTGGATGGAAACGGCAAAGCAATTTAATGAAAAGTGGAACTTCCCAAATTGTGGCAGAGCGATAGATGGGAAACATATTCAAATTTCATCCCCAGCACACTCTGGATCCTTCTATTACAACTGTAAAGGATTTGCTGATGTTGTCAAAAATGGTAGGAACTCGAATGGAGGGGGTTATAGAAGAAACTGAGTTCTATCAACATCTTAATTACGGATCACTGAACTTGCCCACATTCTAGGAAACGGTTGAAAACTTAAAGCAGAACTCCGGGCAATTTTTTTTTCCATGTCCTTGTAGCTGATCTCCTACCTTCACCAACTATGCCACCCATGTTCTTCTGAGCTTTGTAGTTCCTCTATAATAGGATGCTGCACTTGCTGAAAAACTGTTATTGTCTGGTGACTTCCTGTTTGCAAGACCGCTGGCTGCTATCCCTGCAGTAACCTCCAGCAGTCTGAAACGCCCCCTTGTGGTCCTTTGAAAATGAGCAGGGAGGAAGCAGAGAAGTAGTGGGCGGAGGGGGTCTCACAGTCCGTCTGTGCCACCCATGGACGAGGTGTCCTCCTTCTCCTCTCTCTTCCCTCCTCTGCTCCCTGACAGTCACTGCCCCTCTGCTCCATTCCTGCCGCTGCTGCCCCCGCCTGCTATTTCCATGCAGAGCGGGATTATTATCAGAAATCACTTGTATGACACAGCAGGGATCTCCCGGTGTGTCAGGTATTGTATATGAGAACACCGATCGCTCAGCACTCTGTCAATCACTATACAGGCGGGAGACGGGACATGAGCGATCAATGTTTTCAAATACAATACCTGACAGTGGGAAATCCCCGCTGTGTCATACAAGTGATTTCTGATAATAATCCCCGCTCTGCACTGGTGATTCCTGACATGGTGGTCCCTGAAAAGCGGCAATGGTGGTTCCTGACATTCAGGATTGGTGGTCCCTGACAAGCGGCACTGGTGGTCCCTGACAAGCAGCACTGGTGGTCTCTGACATGGTGGTCCCTGACATTAGATTGTAAGCTCTTCTGAGCAGGGCCCTCTTAATCCTCTTGTATTTTATTGTATTGTAACTGTATTGTCTCCTTTTTATATTGTAAAGCGCTGCGTAAATTGCTGGCGCTATATAAATCCTGAATAATAATAATAATTCGGCACTGGTGGTCCCTGACATGGTGGTCCCTGACATGATGGTCCCTGACTTGCAGCACTGGTAGCCCCTGACATGGTGGTCCCTGACATGCGGCACTGGTGGTCCCTGACATGGTGGCCCCTGACATGAGGCACCGGTGATCCCTGACAAGCGGCACTGGTGGTCCCTGACATGGTGGTCTCTGACAAGCGGCACTGGTGGTTCCTAACATGGTGGTCCCTGACATTTGGCACTGGTGGTCCCTGACATGGTGGTCCCTGAAAAAGCGGCCCTGGTGGTCCCTGACATGGTGCTCCCTGACATGCGGCACTGGTGGTCCCTGACATGATGGCCCCTGACATGAGGCACTGGTGGTCCCTGACATGTGGTCCCTAACAAGCGGCACTGGTGGTCCCCGACAAGGTGGTTCCTGCCATTCGGCAATGGTAGTCCCTGACATAGTGGTCCCTGACAAGCGGAACTGGTGGTCCCTGACATGGTGGTCCCTGACATGCGGCACTGGTGGTCCCTGACAAGCGGCACTGGTGGTCCCTGACTGGTGGCCCCTAACTGGTGGTCCCTGACATGGTGGTCCCTGACAAGCTGCACTGGTGGTCCCTGACAAGCAGCCCTGGTGGCCGCTGACATGCGGCACTGGTGGACACTGATAAGCTGCACTGGTTTGCATTTATATTAAATTTATACATTTTATTTGAATTTCTTTATTAAGTGCATTTAATATTATATTAATACGCATTTATATTAAAATGCTTTGCATTTATAAGGCTGTAACCTATCATACCGGGTGTTGTATATGGCTTGCTGGCTGCAGAATGAGGGGTGTGATTTATGTGGGAGAGTTCACATGTACAAGCCTAGCGTACCTCCCACATTCACTCCAATCCCAAGAATTCATGGGAAATGTAGTCTGATTACAGTTTAGGGAGAGAGAAGAGGATATAATGCAATGACTGTTCTAATGCCCTGTACACACGATCAGAAAATCGCACGGAAAATACCGCTTTAACCACTTAACAACCGCCCATTGCCGATTAACGGCTTCAGGGCGGTTGTTTAACTTTGAGAGGCCGTTAATTAACGGCCTCCCAGAATTCTGCTCTCGCGCGCCCCCTGGGGCGCGCACTCGAGAGCATCCGTGACCGCCGGGTCCACAGGACCCGGCGCATCACGAATCACGGTAAACGGCCGCTCAGCGCGGCCGTTTACCACGTGATCGCTCCGTCAAATGACGGAGTGATCACTTGTAAACAAACCGGCGTCATGTTATGACGCCGGTTCCTCCCTCCCCCTCTGTGTACCGATCGGTACAGCGGAGGGGGAAGAGATCGGTGTCAGCAGCGATGTGGGCTGCATCTGCAGTGCCCACATCGCTGCTCACCGAAAATTAACCCCTCAATTCCCTGCCAACACTCTGCAATACCCTGCCATTACTCTGCATTACTCTGCAATACCCCCATTACTCTGCAATACCCCATTACTCTGCAATACCCCCATTACTCTGCAATACCCCCATTACTCTGCAATACCCTGCAGCACTCTGCATTGCCCTGCAACGCTCCGCAATGCCCTGCAACGCTCCGCAATGCCCTGCAACGCTCCGCAACACCTTGCAACACTCCGCAATACCCTGCAACACTCCGCAACACCTTGCAACACTCTGCAATACCCTGCAACACCTTGCAACACTCCGCAACGCCCTGCAACACTCCGCAACGCCCTGCAACACTCCGCAACGCCCTGCAACACTCCGCAACGCCCTGCAACACTCCGCAACGCCCTGCAACACTCCGCAACGCCCTGCAACTCTCCGCAACGCCCTGCAACACTCCGCAATGCCCTGCAACACTCTGCAATGCCCTGCAACACTCTGCAATGCCCTGCAACACTCCGCAACACCTTGCAACACTCTGCAATACCCTGCAACACTCTGCAATACTCTGCAACACTCTGCAACGCTTTGCAATACCCTGCAACACTCTGCAACACCCGCCAATACCCTGCAACACTCTGCAATGCTCTGCAACACCCGCCAATACCCTGCAACACTCTGCAATGTTCTGCAACACCCGCCAATACCCTGCAATGCAATACTCTGCAACGCCATACTCTGAGATACCCAGCCATAGTCGGTGATACCCTGCAATACCCAGCCATAGACATCCCCCCCCTCCCGCCGCCCTCCGGTGCTTCTACCGAATCGCTAATACGATCAAAGACAGAATCTTTTTTTTTTTTTTTTTTTTTTTTTTTTCAGGCTTCCCAGCTTAGAGGTGAGATGTGGGGTCTTATTGACCCCACATCTCACTGTAAAGAGGACCTGTCATGCCATATTCCTATTACAAGGGATGTTTACATTCCTTGTAATAGGAATAAAAGTGATCAAAAAAATTATTTTTGGGGAAAAAAATTTCAAACTAAAATAAATGAAGTAAAATGAACAATAAAAAAAAATGTTTTTTTTTTAAAGCGCCCCTGTCCCCATGTGCTCGCATGCAGAAGCGAACGCATACGTAAGTCCCGCCCACATATGAAAACGGTGTTCAAACCACACATGTGAGGTATCGCTGCGAACGTTAGAGCGAGAGCAATAATTCTAGCCCTAGACCTCCTCTGTAACTCAAAACATATAACCAGTAAAAAAAAAATTAAATCGTCGCCTATGGGGATTTTTAAGTAGCGACGTTTGGCCCCATTCCACGAGCGTGTGCAATTTTGAAGAGTGACATATTAGGTATCTATTTACTCAGCGTAACTTCATCTTTCACATTATGGAAAAATTGGGCTAACTTTACTGTTTTTTTTTTTTTTTTTAAGCCCAAAACTGTTTTTTTTTCCAAAAAAAAGCATTCGAAAAATGACTGCGCAAATACCGTGCGAGATAAAAAGTTGCAAAGACCACCATTGTATTCTCCAGGGTGTTTGCTAAAAAAACATATATAATGTTTTGGAGTTCTATGTAATTTTCTAGCAAATAAATGATGATTTTTACATGTAGGAGAGAAATGTCAGAATTGTCCTGGGTGCTCCAGAACACCTGATGGCGCTCCCTGCATGTTGGGCCTCTGTATGTGGCCACGCTGTGTAAAAGTCTCACACATGTGGTATCGCCATACTCGGGAGTAATAGCAGAATGTGTTTTGGGGTGTAATTTGTGGTATGCATATGCTGTGTGTGAGAAATAACCTGATAATATGACAATTTTGTGAAAAAAAAAAAAAAGTAAAAAAAATCTTGATTTTGCAAAGAATTGTGGGAAAAAATGACAACTTCAAAAAACTCATCATGCCTCTTACTAAATACCTTGGAATGTCTTCTTTCCAAAAAGGGGTCATTTGGGGGGTATTTGTACTTTTCTAGCATGTTAGGGTCTCAAGAATTGAAATAGGCCGTCAGTACTTCAGATATGATCAATTTTCAGATATTGGCACCACAGCTTGTGGACTCTATAACTTTCACAAAGACCAAATAATATCCACCAATTTGTACTTATTTTTACCAAAGATATGTAGTAGTATAAATTTTGGCCAAAATTTATGAAGAAAAAATTACTAATCTGCTAAATTTTCTAACAGAAACAAAGAAAAATTCATTTTTTTACAGAATTTTCGGTATTTTTTCCTTTATAGCACAAAAAATAAAAAACCCAGCGGTGATTAAATACCACCAAAAGAAAGCTCTATTTGTGTGAAAAAAAGGACAAAAATTTCATATAGGTCCAGTGTTGCATGACTGAGTAATTGTCATTCAAAATGCGAGAGCACCGAAAGCTGAAAATTGGTCTGGTTATTAAGGGTGTTTAAGTGCCCAGTGGTCAAGTGGTTAAAAGTGATCGTGCGATAATCGGATCGTTTGTACAGAGCTTCGGAGAGCCAATCGGGACAGTTCATCCGATATTATTATATCGGACATGCATGGAATTTTTTTTCGTACGATGCCAGATTGTACAATTTTTGTTTAATCAGTAGAGCTATCGTTCGAAAATGCAATACAAATGTATTACAACACATGACATCACTTCTGAATTTTTTTTCTGTCCTGGGGGAATTTTCCTGACTTTAGTAAACTCATCAGATTCGATCTGAGATTAGTAGCATGTAATAAAAAATGGACGATCATTCGTCCGATAATCTCATTGTGTGTATGGGGCATAACACTTCCTCCTTGCCAGAAAAGATGATGCATTTTTTGAATCACAGAGCTGACTTCCTGAAAATAAAATCAGACATATCTCTTAAATGGTAAGAAATTTCACAAATGTAATAACTGTTTAGTGTTTTGTTTGGGGGGGTGTACTAATGGGGGATTTTTTGAAAATCCCAGAGTTCTGCTTTAAACTTTGTTTTCCTCGCTGATGATGCATTTGCTCTGGGAGAGTATCTTCTAAAACCTTTTCCTTTTCCAAATCTTACAAGAGAACAAAGAATTTAAAATGACCTACTCTCAAGGGCTCACAGAGTAGTTGAAAATGCCTTCGGAATCCTGGCTAACAGATTCCGCATCTTCCTTACCACAATCAATTTGTCTGCACATAAAATTGATCAAGTAGTGCTTTGTTGTTGCATCTTCCCCAATTTTCTTTGACACAATGCTGCAAAATATGAAGCACATGCAGGAGTAGACACAGAAAGATAGGAATCTCCTCCAAGTTCTTCTGCCCTAACAAATTTCTGTGACACCCATCCCTATGGGAAAAAGACATAGGCCCACTTACGGGACACCAATGGGAGGAAGCCCTGCAATCAATCACCACATGATCTCTTAATGTAGGTCAAAAATTTTCCCAACTACAAATAGCGTTCTCGGGGTATTACACCTCGCTCAGAGTACATATGTTGGGTAGGAGGCCAGACTCCTTATGTGACAGGTGTAGGCAACACCAGAGAGATTTAATTCACCTGCTATGGAGATGCCCAAAGCTCCACCGTATTGGAAAGCAGTGCTTGGGACACTTAATCAAGTGTTCCAGACAACTGTCCCCTTGGACCCAATTCACTGTATCTTAGGAATTCCGGAGGAGGTTATCCAAGAGGAAGTGGTGAGAATAGCATTTTCTAGAGCATTGTTCCAAGCCCATAAACTCATCCTAATGGGGGTGAAATCGATCTCACCACCCACAGTCGCCTCATGGATAACACATATGTGGAACACCTTGATCGTGGAAAGATAAATTTACCAACACAGGGGAAGCCCAGGTAGATTCAAAAGAATATGGGCACCTTGGCTAGACACTCCTGGACTAAGCCCCAGGGAAAATGTTGATGTCTAGAATTTTAAAAGGCCCGACGGGAGATGCCCAATAAGTTTGAAGTGCACAACAACAGTTAAAATATATGACTAAATGTACCTTAGTATATGGTGGACCTGAAGGTCGTGGTGAATGTGTAAATGTAACCTTTTGTAACTGCATTGCTTGTACATTGGAAATTGTCTAAGCTTGTTCAATAAACACCTTTTTGATTTAAAACAAAAAAAAGATATCCTGACACCAATCGGTTTAGCCGGATAAACTTGTGTTATTTGTCAAATAATGGTACTCAGCTGACTATGCTACACTCTATTTGAATATATTCAGTAAAAATTTGTTGTGTCATTTATTTCATCTCAATTAACTACTTCGGGCACAGAAGATTTTACCCCCTTCCTGACCAAAGCACTTTTTACAACTTGCCGCTGCGTCGCTTTAACTGACAATTGCGCGGTCAGGCAATGCTGTACTCAAACTAAATTTGTGTCCTTTTTCCCGCAAATAGAGCTTTCTTTTGTTGGTATTTGATCACCTCTGCAGTTTTTATTTTTTGCAATTAAATTACATTTTTTATTTATATCAGGAAACCAGTCCACAGAGACCACGATAACAGAACAATCAAGTTAACATCAGTATAATCAAAGATTCATGTGTGTAAATTACAAAACATCATTGTCATTGATGAAAGAAACATCAATTTTCCAAGTAGATATGTATCTGGGGAGGGCGTAGTGGTGATGGCTGTCTTGTTGAGGTCCCTACTTGTAACAAGTCCCAAAGTAGGCTGCCATCAGGCCACCTATCTATCTGGTTACCTCATGTTTCGAGTGTGATAGTCCAGGATGCCCTATCCTCATGGAGCCAGTTCCCTGTGTTTTTAAGAATAACAGGAAATAGAGAGAATGAGAAGTGGGCAGTGCCTATAAGATGCAGAGAGAAAGAAGAGGGAATGGGGTAAAAGGGGGGTCAAAAAGATGGGGGCAGAGAGGGGGTTCACGAACATGGAGCCAAGCTTACATACTTCAAATGGTGTTCTCTAATCGTATGTTATGCACACTGACACTGGGTTCTTCCATGATTAAGTTAGTGGGTTGTCAAGCTATCGGGTCTTCCCCTCGGAGGGCCTGTCTCTCATCTGAGTATTTGAAAATATTCCAAAATTGCCATGTTTTGGAGTATATTTCTTGCCTATCTTGGCTTGTGAGGACTAAGTCTTCCATCTGATTAATGTCTTCCACTTTTTTGAGCCAAAAGGCAATGGCTGGTGGGTGTGGGGATTTCCAGTGGAGTGGAATGTAAGCCTTAGCTGCATCTAGTAAGTGGTGTACGACTGATTTTTTTGAAAACACTTGCAGGGGTGTTTTTGGCGTGTAGGAGGAAATAAGCCGGGTCATCTGGGACCTTGTGGTCTGTAAATTTTTGGACTATCCGGTGGACCCCTCCCCAGAAGTGCTGGATCTGGGGACAAGACCAGAATATGTGAAGGAGTGTATGCCAGGTTTTTTTTAACCTTTATTGGTGCAACTACTCAATCAAGGCATTAAAGAGGAAGTAAACCCTGATGGGTTTACTTCCTCTTTGTTTCCCTGCAAAGGCAAAGCATAATGGGCTACTATTTTTACATTTATGGGGCCTGCTTTGTGACATCCTTAGGGGAGATGGAGTCCCAGAATCCTTGGTGGGGCTTTCCTAATAAAACATAAAAAATGTTAATATAAATTAATGTAAAAATAGAATTTAAATATTTTTGTATTATTTTAATTACAGGTGTTGTCAATTAACACAGTGCTTTACATATGTATTGCACAGTCACATCAGTCCCTGCCCACAAGGAGCTATAACTCACATTTATACATTCAGGGTCCAGTTTCGGCAGGATACAATTATAGCACTGACCCCTGGCAGTTTTTTTTCTGGGCTTACCGATTACTTCCTAAAGCACGTAACTCGTTGTTCTTGTCTAGGGGTTCCCAGGGTTGATGGCCCAGTAACTGCGGAGACCGACACTTGAATTCCTTTTTAGGATTTTTATTTGCATAAAACAGTTGAACAAAACTCAGTCTCTCAGTTGGGAATAGAGGGTATAAGGATGAAGTATAGCTCAGGTACTTTGGAACTGTTGACCTCAATAAAAGTCTCTCTTTACATAATCCAAGGAATAGTCACTCGCAACTGGATTCTTTAACTGTTGGAAAAATCCTTGGTTTTGGGATCTAGCAGCCAACAAGTGATTTTAGCTTAGCAACGTCTCTGCCACAGACTTGGTTGAAAAAACGTAAAAGCTCACAGGAACTTAGTTGCAAACGGAAGGATAGAGGTAGGAACTTTCTTACTGTACCAGTATCTTGCAGCCGGTCAGCGATACCGTAAGAAATGCGGATTCAATTAGTGTCCATAACAGTTCAGCTTCCAGGCTCTTACCGAGCAGCCAGCCTCGTGCGTGGCCCTCTTACTGAAAAGTCCTCCCCTGGTTGCATGTAGAGTTGCTGGGCCTCTCCAAACCCGAGATGGCACCGGAACAACTTAGAATCCTCCTTCCAGTTACTGCGCCTCGAATTAGCTAGTTCCGAGGCTCGGAAACGTATGGATCTGCACCCCAGGCCATGATCGCCTCTGGGAGCTGGTCAGGAGGACCAGGACCACGGAGTCAGCAACAGCTTCTGAACCGGAACCCAGAACCATGTGACTTCAGCACCATAAGTACCCTCTCCCGGAATACACAGCGAGACAAACGCGCCCACTGATTGGCTCCGAGAGAAAGATTGGTACCCAATGCGTCAAACCAGACTGCGTTCTAATGCCTCTCACAGGTGTAAACCCCACCTATGACCAAGCAGAACCTTAATACAGTCCAGCCAAACTGATGCCAAAATACAATTTAGGACGATTAACCCCAAAACTCAACTACAGTTTTGGAAAAAACCTAAAATTTACAGACAAATCGCGTACTCATCAGGAGTACCGGCGCTACGCAATTAACCTACCAGCATGTGTTTTTATAGTAGGAAGAAAACAATGTACCTGGAGGAAACCCACACCAGCACAGGGAGAACATGCATACTCCCTTGAAATTAGAAGAGATGCATAGTTCACAATAAGTGGTTGCATATTATCCTACTCTGCATGTCTATTGGTAATTCATTGAAAGTTTGGTGGTCACTGGTCTATGAAAAGTGCTATTACTTAAAATTAAAGAGATTCACTATGCAATACATGCTTACCGGGATCATTGGCGATGCATCGTGATCTTCCAAATCCTCCTCTCCTGCTGACATTAGCTCTGCACAGTTTAAATCGAATGTATTGATGAAGCTTCTCATCTCAGTCTGATCAGTTAGGCCCCATTCACACTTGAACATAGCGTTTTCAGGCAGAAAATCGTGCAATTTTACCATGATTTTGCAGGGTTTTTGGCAGCGTTTTTACCACGAATTTGCAGCTTTTTTTTACCGCGCTTTTCCACGATTTTGTTCAGGGCAAAAGGTCACCAATGTAAAAAGAAGAAAAACGCCAAAATCTGCCCGATTTGAGAGACAAAAAAGGGTCCAGAACTTGTTTGAGCTTCAGGCGTTCGGCTTCAGGTGACATGGAGTGGAGATGCGAACCATCTCCATTGAAAATAATAGATATTTTCCCCTCCAGCGTTTTGTAGCTTCAGGCTTCAAGCTAAAAAAAAACTCAGGTGTATCATCTGTCTGACCCTCAGGAAAGGTATGTTTTCGCAAAATTCATGTTATGGGGCACCAAATTTACGGTAGCTAATATTTACCTCCCAAATGTTAATCCAGTATCATCTGCATTGCAGTACTTGAAGATTCTGTCAGGATTCCTGGAGGGTAAGCTCGTCTTGGGAGGGGATTTTAACACACCTCTAGAACCTCTCTTGGATTGCTCCACCTCACGATCATGTCTCTCGTTCCCCAAACTGAGGGCACTGAAACGTGCATTCTACGATCTGCGTCTTGTTGACGTTTGGAGGGTGCTACACCCCACATCCTGTAACTATACCCACTTCTCTCACGTACATCACACTTATAGTCGCATAGACCACTTAATGTGTGACCACAGCTGCTTAGATTGGTCCCCTGAATGCACCATAGACCCTATGGTTTGGTCTGACCCCTCTCCCATTCACATGACATTCTCAATCCCCTTCACTCTGATTAGGGAGTGGACATGGCGATTGAACGATTCATTGCTTACAAACTCGGAGTGTGTGGCGAGGGTTACGAATACCATATCTAACTATTTTGCTGACCACGCCTCTGATATGACGTCGCTGCCCTTTCAATGGGAGGCATTAAAAGCAGTCCTACGTGGAACCTTCATCCAACTGGGTACACGCCTAAAGAGGGAACGTTCACCCGCCATCACGGCTGCAATCCAAACTCTTAGGAACCTAGAAACTGAACATAAACGATCCCCGACAGTGACCACGCTAGCTGACGTTTCTAGGGCGCGATCTCAACTCAGAGAACTACATGAGACCTCCGCACGCACATATTCGGATAAGCTTGCTTTCCACCAATACAAGTTTCAGGATAAATGTGGTAGGTCATTGGCTCGATCCCTGCATCCCAAAGCGTCTTCCACTTTTGTGCCCCATATTAGGGGGGCACGGGGGAAATTGGTCTCCTCACCCTCTAAGATGGCTGAGGAATTCAGGGACTTCTATCAATCTCTGTACAATATCCCTCTGTCTCGACAAGTAGGTTCCCCTTCTATCGAGTTGGCAGACAAACTATCCTATGTCTCAGAAACCGCGCTCCCTACATTAGATGGTGACACCATTGCTGACCTGGAAACCCCTATCACTGAGGACGAAGTTACCAAAGCCATAGCGGGAACACCAAGTGGAAAGAGCCCAGACCCTGACGGCTTCACTCCTAAGTTTTACAAACTTTTTGCCACCCTTCTCACACCCTTTCTAACTAAGATGTTCAACTCCTTGACAGAGGGATCTAAGTTCCCTCCACAAACACTTGAGGCCCACATCTGCCTCATCCCAAAACCAGACAAAGACGCCACTCTCTGTGCAAACTATAGGCCGATATCCTTGATTGGTGTCGATTTGAAAGTCTTTGCCAAAATCCTAGCCAATAGATTGCAACCATTGTTGCCCAGGATAATACACTTAGACCAGGTCGGCTTTGTGAGGGGCCGGGAGGCTAGGGACAATACTCTAAAGACCCTCCTTCTGACTAATTATGCCCGCTCCCATAATATTCCACTATGCCTCTTAACAGTCGATGCGGAGAAGGCATTTGACCGGGTAGACTGGCAGTTTCTCCGATTATCCCTGCAACAAATAGGCTTGGGAACTAATATGGTAGCGAGAATAATGTCCCTATACTCCTCTCCATATGCTAGGATTAGACTGAATGGTTCCTTTTCTATCTCCAACAGGACACATCAGGGGTGCCCATTGCCCCCCCTCCTCTATGTTCTAACTATGGAACACTTGGCCATTGCTCTACGCAACAATCCTTCTATCCAAGGCATAACAGTCGAGCCCACTCATACTAAACTCGCCCTATTCGCAGATGATCTGCTCCTGTACGTGACTCACCCATGCACATCCTTACCCTCAGTATTGCAGGAATTCCAAATTCGGAGCGGTTAGCAACTTCAAAGTTAATTATAGTAAATCAGAAATCCTTAACATATCCATGCCTAAGTCGGATATACGAAGACTCTCGACTACTTTCTCCTTCAAAACTGGTTCCACTTCCATTAGGTATCTCGGAATCCAAATACCGGCGGACGCGTCCCAGCTCTTTGCTCAGAATTTTGCCCCCCTACTCCTTAGGGCCCAGGCAGATCTAGCTACATATACGTCCAAACGGCCCTCATGGCTAGGTAGAGTGCATGCCTTGAAAATGGACGTTCTTCCTCGTTTCCTGTATTTGTTTCAAACCGTTCCTATCCACATACCTAATTCGTACTTTAAGAAATTACGCCAGCTGTTCTCCAAATTTATTTGGAATGGTGCCCGCCCCAGAATATGGTATGAAACACTATCTCGTCCAAGGGTTCGGGGGGGGGGCCCCGGACGCCTCCCTGTACCATAAAGCAGCAGTGCTCACACGCATACTAGATTGGTTCCACCACTCTTCCACCAAGCTTTGGGTTCAGTTGGAAAGTTATATGAACCCAATAGAACTCTCTGCCCTCCCATGGACCTTGCCCATGGTCCGGGGGGGTCGAGCCCCCTCAACGACCTTACTCGTCACACAATCCAGATTTGGGACCGTATGCTGACCAAAAGGGGCTTATCAAAATACATGGGGCCTATGACTCCCTTCTTTGGGACCCCGGCCTTTCCTCCAGCTATGGGTGTATCAAAATTCGGACCATGGCAAAGAGAAGACCATAGGAGACTTGCCCAAGTCCTTCGGGCAGATCCCACTTTAAGGACAGATACCCTTACCAGTCTGACCTCCCGAGATCCCATGCAGTGGATGCAGAGACAACAGACCACCTCCTACATCCGGACTTTCCCATCCATTCCAGATATCCTTGCTGAACCGACAGGGTTTGAGGAACTGATCTTGCAGGCAGAACCTCCAACACGTGTGGTATCTCAACTTTACTCCCTCTTGCTCAATATCTCCTCCCCTGACCTCCCTCCGTTTACGGTGGCCTGGGAGACAGAACTACAACACCCTATCTCTCCTATTGACTGGAAAAAATGTTTTATCCTGACGCACAAAATATCCCTCGCCACTAAGACCCAGGAAAAGGGATTTAAACTGGTAACGAGATGGTACAGATGCCCATCGACTGTAAACCATTTCAACCCGGAAGTACCAGATACCTGCTGGCGGTGTCTTAGCTCCCAGGGAACCATGCTCCACATATGGTGGGAATGCCCTCCGGTACAAAGGTATTGGCAACAGATATTCAAACTTTACTGCAAGCTGATGGCGACCTCTTTACACCCCTCACCTGAGGTGGCTCTCTTATCTATACTCCCTGGTACATTCAAATCCATCAAAAAAGATATTTTACGACACTTCCTGGCGGCGGCCAGGGTAGTGATTCCCCATCATTGGAGATCGACGGTCATGCCTTCCCTGGGGGACTGGGCTACGGAGGTGGACCCGATAAGGGACCTTGAACGTCTGTTGGCAGAGGAATGTGGTAAAAATGAACAGTTTACTCTCACCTGGACATCATGGTCCATGTTCCGCTACTCCTCTGAGTTTATCTCCTGGGCTGAACATGGCCTGGACGACGTCGCCCTGGGACCATGATAGAGTGATCCTTGTCCCCTTTCTCTATGCCCCCTCTTCTCTGCCCCTGATCCTTTTTTTTTCTATATATTTCCATACACCCCTAGGAATCCATCTAGCTAATGTACCATGGCTTCGACTTATCTATTGTTCCTGAATGGATGTAAGAACCCTACGTAATATTTTTCCTACAGATTTTTATATAATTTCGTCTGTTGCTCTGCGCATGGGTCAGCTTTGATCCCCCTGGCTGAACTGAGGATGAAGGGTTCTTTAGCTTATATGCTTTATTTATTTTATTCTATATATTTTTTTTTTCCTTTTCCCCCAAACAAGGATTGTTATCATTAAAGGTTTCCTGGTAGGCTTTATATACATGCTCTCAATCCTTTTATCTGTACCATGGACATGTTTTTGTTCAGACACATACGATGCATATTGTTGGTGTATCTTGTTATTGTTTGTAATGTTTAACTTCTCTTTCTCAACCTTTCTCCTGAATAAAATAAGACTGAATTAAAAAAACTCAGGTGTGAATGGGACCTTAGGAAACGATCACAGCTCTCAAATGTCGATGATTTGGATGGACTATCCCTGATTTGTAGCAATGTCCCTCTGTCCCTCATTCGTCTTCATTTGTCCCTCATTTTTGCCTGATCCTTATATTTGTATATAAAATGCACTTTTTATCTATCAAAAAGTGTTTTCCAGCGCTAAACTTTTCATCTGATGTCTAAATTGCTGCATTTGTAAATTACAAAAGCCAATATAAAGGAATAGTAGTGGTAAAAAAAAAGCACTTGTGGGTTTAACTTTAACCAATCTTTTTTTTTTGTACAATTCTCCTTTAAGGGGGAGTGACAAGGGGTGTGTCCTATGCCTGCATACTTTTGCTGGTGTCCCCAGGGCCGTCTTTAATATCCATTGGACCCTGGGCAAAAATTTTCTTGGGGGACCCCCCCCCATGCAATTTTGCTCTCTACCTGCTCTGAGACATAAAATAAATAGCAGCTATACTTAAAATCAGTTTACTGTATCAGATAGCAATTGCGATTTTTTTTTTTTTGCCAGTGGTTACAGCATATCATTACTGCTTAACCACTTGCCGACCGCCGCACGACGATATACGTCGACAGAATGGCACGGGCAGGCATATGGGCGTATATTTAAGTCCCTGCCTTCCCGCGAGTGGGGGGCCCGATCGGGCCCCCCCCCCCCCCCGGTGCCTGCGGCGGTCGGTATTCGTTCGGGAGCGATCCGGGATGAGGGGGCGGCCATTCATTCATGGCCACCCCCTCGCGATCGCTCCCGACGAATGGAAATCCTTCGTGACATCACTTCCTCTCCTGTAATGTAAACACAGGCAGAGGAAGTGATGTAATCTCTCCTCGTGTCGGTCTTTTTCGTTCCGGCACCGAGGAGAGAGGTTTAACCCCGTGATCACCCCCCGTCGCCAGTGTCACTAATAAGCGATCGTTTTTCTGATCGCTGTATCAGTGTCACAGGTGACGCTAGTTAGGCAGGTAAGTATTTAGGTTCGCCGCAGCTTTTTATAGCGTCAGGGACCCCCATATACTACCGCATAGCCCCCTGATTGCCCCCCAGTTAACCCTTTCACCAGTGATCACCATATAACTGTTACAGATGACGCTGGTTGGTTAGTTATTTTTTTTTGTTTCAGGGCACCCGCCATTTATTACCTAATAAAGGTTTAACCCCCTGATCACCCGGCGGGTGATATAAGTTTGAGGGTCAGATAAGGTCTGCATCGCCCCAGCGTCAGGTTAGTGCCAGTACCGCTAACACCCACGCGCAAAGCACACACCTCCCTTAGTAATATAGTATCTGATCAGATCTATATTAGCGTTGCCAGCATTTTAGGCTTCCCAAAACGCATGGTTAGCGGGATCAGCCCAGATACCTGCTAGCACCTGCGTTTAGCCCCTCCGCCAAGCCCAGCCCAGCCCACCCAAGTGCAGTATCGATCGATCACTGTCACTTACAAAACACAACACACATAACTGCAGCGTTCGCAGAGTCAGGCTTGATCCCTGCGATCACTAACAGTTTTTTTTGTAGCGTTTTGAAACAGTCGCTGACAGGCTAGGTGCTTTTTTACCTGTGAGTCTCACTAGTGTACCCCTAAATTTAGAGCCCAAAATGGCAAAGCGAAGGTACACTAGTGAAGAGGCCTACACGTTTCTGAGCATGACAGATAGTGAAGAGGACGTCACTCATCTGTCAGATTCAGGCTCAGAATACGATCCTGTAGAGGACAGCGGCACCATGACAGATAGCTCTGACGACGGAGATGAGGCCGCTGTTAAGAACAGGTGTGCCCAATCCCGAATGTATTCTGTTGTTCAGGTGCAGGAACCGCAGGTCACTCGTATGGAGCAGAGACGTACTAGAGCCGCTCATCCTTCTGGTGAACTGGCAAGCACCAGCGGCCTAGTACACCCTGGACGTACATCCAGCACTGCAGTAACACGTGGTGACGTGGCGAGTCCCATAAGTGCAGTTCAAGCTGGCGAGGTGGCAAGCACAAATAGTGTCCCGCTGCCACCAAGAAGAAGACAAAGACAGGCCCGTCGTACCCATAGTGCCCTTCCTGCAGAATTCGCCAATCCTATTTGGGTGCCCACATCTTCTGCAGAACCCGTACTTCCCCCATTCACTGGCCAACCTGGCATTAACGTGGAAACAGTTGATTTTACGACACTTGACTTTTACTCACTGTTTTTCACCGAAGATCTCTATAGATCTATTGTGGACCAAACCAATTTGTACGCTGGTCAACACATCGCCACTATTCCCCAGTCCGCCCTTGCCAGACAATGGAAACCAGTTACGGTTTCCGAATTTAAAATCTTTCTGGGCCTCTCCCTCAACATGGGCATAACCAAAAAGAGTGAGTTGCGGTCATATTGGTCCACTGACCCAATTCACCATATGCGCGTGTTCTCTGCTTCCATGTCCAGGGCACGATACGAGATGATTTTGCGGTTCATGCACTTCAGCGACAATGAACTCTGTCGTCCTCGTGGAGACCCTGAATACGATCGGCTCTACAAAATTCGGCCCCTCATAAACCACTTCAACCAACATTTTGCAGACTTGTTTACTCCCCATCAAGTTGTCTGCGTTGATGAGTCCCTGATTAAGTTTTCTGGTCGCTTGTCATTCAAACAATACGTCCCCAACAAGCGTTCCAGATACGGGGTCAAGATGTATAAGCTCTGTGACAGGGCCACAGGCTATACACGTAGTTTCATGGTTTATGAGGGTAAAGATAGTCACGTAGAGCCGGAGAACTGCCCTGACTACATAGGAAGCGCTGGCAAGATAGTGTGGGACATGGTGTCACCCTTATTCGGAAAGGGGTACCACTTGTACGTGGACAATTATTACACAAGCGTGCCACTGTTTAGTCACTTGTTTGATCAGCAGATTGGAGCATGTGGCACCGTGCGACCTAATCGCCGGGGCTTTCCCCAGCGGCTTGTAGAGTCCCGTCTTAGGCTGGGGGAGAGAGCCTGCTTGCGCAGTAATAATTTGCTCGCTATGAAGTGGAGGGATAATAAGAATGTTTTCGTTCTTACCTCCCTTCATGCAGACACGACGGTCCAAATTCCTACGGCGACTGGTATTGTGGAGAAACCCCTCTGTGTCCACAAATATAACCTTAACATGGGAGGGGTGGACCTCAATGACCAGTTGTTGGCGCCGTATCTAGTTGCCCGTAAGGCCAGACGCTGGTACAAAAAAGTGTCTGTTTATTTATTCCAATTGGCTATACTGAATGCTTATGTACTACACAAAGCTTCAGGACGGACTGGATCCTTCCTTAAATTCCAGGAGGATATCGTCAGAGCCCTTCTGTATCCAGACGGTGCTCCACCTCACCTTCCCCTACCAGATGCAGTAAGCCGGCTGCATGAGAGGCATTATCTTTATGTCCTCCCGAGTACCCCTACCCAATGAGCCCCCCAAAGAAAATGTCGTGTCTGCAGAAAGCGCGGATATAGGCGTGACACCCGTTATTGTTGTCCCCGCTGTCCTGACAATCCTGGTCTTTGCATTGGTGAATGTTTTGAACGCTACCATGAACTAGTTGAGTATTAGCGTAGGGTACAGCATTGCACAGGCTAGGCACACGTTCACAGGGTCTCCCAAGATGCCATTGCATTTTGAGAGACCCAAACCGCTGGAACCGTTACAACAGATGTGTTAAAGTTACATAAAAAAGTGTTTAAAAAAAAAAAAAGTAAAAAAAACAAAAAAAATATAAAATAAAAAAACCAAAAATAGTTGTCGTTTTATTGTTCTCTCTCTCTCTATTCTCTCTCTATTGTTCTGCTCCTTTGTACTGTATTCTATTCTGCAATGTTTTATTGTTAACCATTTTTTGTTTTCAGGTACGCCATTCAGCTGTAGCGTGGATTTATTTATCTTGACAGCAACAGCGTTTGCTCCCACGATATGTAAAGCCACGACTCCAGCGCTGTCAGAGGTGATTTCACCACCACAGTTAAAAAAGAGCATATATGCCGAAGCATGGGGGCATAAGGGGTGGAGGAGCGATTTTGCTCCTAATGCCGCGTACATACAGTCAAAATTCCGACGGAGGGCTTGCCCGTGCAAAAGTTTGAATGTATGTACGCGGCATAACTTTTTTGCGGGAGGATGCCCCCATGCTTCGGCATATATATATATATTAGGCACAGATTGTGTTAAATGTGTTATTTTTTGCTATTTTTTTTGTATTTGCTTTGCAGGTATGGTAAGTCCTACTGTTATACTGTAATGTTACTTTGTTTTATTGTTAACCATCATTTGCTTAGCAGGTACGCCATTCTGCTGCAGAGCGGATTTATTTATCTTGACAGCAACAGCGTTTGCTCCCACGATACGTAAAGAAGCGACTCCAGCACTGTCGGAGGTGATTTCACCACCACAGTTAAAAAAGAGCATATATGCCGAAGCATGGGGGCATACGGGGTGGAGGAGCGATCTGCTCCTACTTTTTGCGGGAGGATGCCCCCATTAGTGATGGCCGAACGGTTCGCCCGGCGGTCGTTTCGCGGCGAATTTCCGACATTCGCGGTCCGCACGTTCGAACGCCTTTTTCCGTCGTTCGCCGCGGCGGACTTACGTGTTTAATGTATACAAGAACTTTAACCTTTGGTGACACGTTTATCATGTGATACAGGACAGCCAATTGAGACATGACAGCACATGGACACTTGTACATTCCCCCTAACCTATAAATACACCCGATCCGGTGGCCATTTTACATTCTTTCTTCTGTTACGATAGGGACAGGTTCCTGTGTGGAGTAGGGAGAGATAAACCACTAGCTATTTGGTACACAAAAGTTCTTTTCAGGACTGGTATAGGTGTTAGGTGTTGATAGGTTTGCTGTGCTGCTGATTCTTGCAGCAGCCTGAGTGTCTTTTGTTAGTTTAGAGAAAGGGAAAGGACGGTGTATGCTACAGGGACAGCCAGATTAGTCTTTCATCATCATCATCATCATCATCATCATTAGCTGTTACTATCAAGGTCCACAAAAGAGCTGTTCCAGTAACCACTAATCGTTCTCTTTTTTTGCCAATTTGTATAGGGACAGGAAGGAAGCAGTGTTGTCAGGCAGTGAGGGTAATTTTAAAGACTTGCTGTTATTATTAGTTCCACAAAGGTTCTTTTCAGGACTGGTATCAGTGGTACAGTAATAGGCTTGTACATGTATAATATTCTTTCTTCCAAATATAGAAAGGATATTATACTTGACTGCTGCCCTTCTGCTGCAGTCTGCTAAACATTCACAACTCACTTGTTCCACAAAAGTTCTTATAAGGACTGGTAACTTGGTATAGGGTGCTACGGTACATAGGCTTGAGTGCGGTACAGTCTGCTGTTCTGTAAGGACCGCTATCGGTCCACAATAGATAGGGTTGACGTGCACCACTGCTGACCGCTCACCTATACTGCAGCAGTCCTTCAGCGGTATAGGGACTGACGTACAGTCTGCTAATCACTAACACACAACCTGCTTGTTCCACAAAAGTTCTTATAAGGACTGGTAACTTGGTATAGGGTGCTACGGTACATAGGCTTGAGTGCGGTACAGTCTGCTGTTCTGTAAGGACCGCTATCGGTCCACAATAGATAGGGTTGACGTGCACCACTGCTGACCGCTGCCCTATACTGCAGCAGTCCTTCAGCGGTATAGGGACTGACGTACAGTCTGCTAAACACTAATACACAACCTGCTTGGTCCACAAAAGTTCTTATAAGGACTGGTAACTTGGTATAGGGTGCTACGGTACATAGGCTTGAGTGCGGTACAGTCTGCTGTTCTGTAAGGACCGCTATCGGTCCACAATAGATAGGGTTGACGTGCACCACTGCTGACCGCTCACCTATACTGCAGCAGTCCTTCAGCGGTATAGGGACTGACGTACAGTCTGCTAATCACTAACACACAACCTGCTTGTTCCACAAAAGTTCTTATAAGGACTGGTAACTTGGTATAGGGTGCTACGGTACATAGGCTTGAGTGCGGTACAGTCTGCTGTTCTGTAAGGACCGCTATCGGTCCACAATAGATAGGGTTGACGTGCACCACTGCTGACCGCTGCCCTATACTGCAGCAGTCCTTCAGCGGTATAGGGACTGACGTACAGTCTGCTAAACACTAATACACAACCTGCTTGGTCCACAAAAGTTCTTATAAGGACTGGTAACTTGGTATAGGGTGCTACGGTACATAGGCTTGAGTGCGGTACAGTCTGCTGTTCTGTAAGGACCGCTATCGGTCCACAATAGATAGGGTTGACGTGCACCACTGCTGACCGCTCACCTATACTGCAGCAGTCCTTCAGCGGTATAGGGACTGACGTACAGTCTGCTAATCACTAACACACAACCTGCTTGTTCCACAAAAGTTCTTATAAGGACTGGTAACTTGGTATAGGGTGCTACGGTACATAGGCTTGAGTGCGGTACAGTCTGCTGTTCTGTAAGGACCGCTATCGGTCCACAATAGATAGGGTTGACGTGCACCACTGCTGACCGCTGCCCTATACTGCAGCAGTCCTTCAGCGGTATAGGGACTGACGTACAGTCTGCTAAACACTAATACACAACCTGCTTGGTCCACAAAAGTTCTTATAAGGACTGGTAACTTGGTATAGGGTGCTACGGTACATAGGCTTGAGTGCGGTACAGTCTGCTGTTCTGTAAGGACCGCTATCGGTCCACAATAGATAGGGTTGACGTGCACCACTGCTGACCGCTCACCTATACTGCAGCAGTCCTTCAGCGGTATAGGGACTGACGTACAGTCTGCTAATCACTAACACACAACCTGCTTGTTCCACAAAAGTTCTTATAAGGACTGGTAACTTGGTATAGGGTGCTACGGTACATAGGCTTGAGTGCGGTACAGTCTGCTGTTCTGTAAGGACCGCTATCGGTCCACAATAGATAGGGTTGACGTGCACCACTGCTGACCGCTGCCCTATACTGCAGCAGTCCTTCAGCGGTATAGGGACTGACGTACAGTCTGCTAATCACTAACACACAACCTGCTTGTTCCACAAAAGTTCTTATAAGGACTGGTAACTTGGTATAGGGTGCTACGGTACATAGGCTTGAGTGCGGTACAGTCTGCTGTTCTGTAAGGACCGCTATCGGTCCACAATAGATAGGGTTGACGTGCACCACTGCTGACCGCTGCCCTATACTGCAGCAGTCCTTCAGCGGTATAGGGACTGACGTACAGTCTGCTAAACACTAATACACAACCTGCTTGGTCCACAAAAGTTCTTATAAGGACTGGTAACTTGGTATAGGGTGCTACGGTACATAGGCTTGAGTGCGGTACAGTCTGCTGTTCTGTAAGGACCGCTATAGGTCCACAATAGATAGGGTTGACGTGCACCACTGCTGACCGCTCACCTATACTGCAGCAGTCCTTCAGCGGTATAGGGACTGACGTACAGTCTGCTAATCACTAACACACAACCTGCTTGTTCCACAAAAGTTCTTATAAGGACTGGTAACTTGGTATAGGGTGCTACGGTACATAGGCTTGAGTGCGGTACAGTCTGCTGTTCTGTAAGGACCGCTATCGGTCCACAATAGATAGGGTTGACGTGCACCACTGCTGACCGCTGCCCTATACTGCAGCAGTCCTTCATCGGTATAGGGACTAAGAGTTTTGTCACAGGGTCATTTAAAAAATGACAGGCAGAGGAAGAGGCAGGCCCTTCCGCAGGGGTGGTAGGGGTAGGGCAGGAGCAACAGGCTTGAGCCAAAGTGGGAAGTTGCAGAAGGTGCGTTCAATTACTTTAAAGGATGCACCAGACTTGGTTGAGTGGCTCGCTCAGCCTTACTCTTCTGCACCCTCCTCATCCTCTCGATCTGCACCCTCTTCTTCACTCTCTGCTATGTGCACCCCCAAAGACACTACCACCAACAACACGACCACCACCACCACCACCACATACCTTCCGCTTGAGTCACTGGAATTATTTTCCGATCCATATCAAGAGGACATTTCTGATGCGCAGCCACTCTTGGTATTGGATCAGGAAGAGGAGGTAGCAACAAGCGCTACTCAGCAGTCTGACGCCAGTACCCAGATCAGCCCAAGGAGGAGGTTGGTCCCCGGTGTTGCTGCCTACTCCGAGATCTCTACTTATAGCGGTGGGGAAGGTGACGTTGATGATGACGTGTCTAGTGATGTCACGTGGGTGCCCACAAGAGAGGAAGAGGAGGGGAGTTCAGAGGGAGATATGGACCAGCAGATAGGGAGGAGAAGCAGCAATGACTTACATTGCACAGCAGGGACAAAGCAGACTGCAAATGTATCAGGAGCGAGTCATCGACCATGTACGGTCACATCTGGCGCTCCCAGGACACCGGCACATGGCTCCGCAGTGTGGGCTTTTTTTAACGTGTCCGCTGCTGACAATAGCGTTGCCATCTGCAATCTTTGCAGTCAACGCGTTAGTCGCGGTAAGCCCAATACTCACCTAGGGACGACCGCCTTAAGAAGGCACATGAGCAGCCATCACCGAGCCCAGTGGGAGCAACGGAACACACAAAGCCACACTGCAGGCTCTCACCGTCCAGCCTCGTCTTCTACTTCTCCTTCTCCTCTCTCCTCACAATTGTCCTCCACTCCACCTTCCATCACGCCAAGCTCACATTTTTCTGCAAAAAGGCAGGCTTCCGTGGGCCTAATGTTTGAGCGTAAAAAAATGATGACGCCGGATAACCCTCTTGCCCAACGGTTGGCGGCTGGCTTGTCAGAACTCATAGCCCGCCAACTACTGCCATATAAACTGGTGGACTCGGAGGCCTTTCGCAAATTTGTGGCCATTGGAACACCACAATGGAAGGTCCCAGGAAGGAAGTATTTCTCAGAGAAGGGCATCCCAGAGCTATATGGCCATGTTCAGCGGCAAGTGAATGTATCTCTGGCACACAGTGTCGGTGCCAAGATACATCTGACCACAGACACGTGGTCTAGCAAACACGGGCAGGGAAGGTATATCAGTTTTACTGCCCACTGGGTGAACCTTCTGACGGCCGTCAAGCATGTAACCCGTGGCACCCGTGTAGATTTGGTTTTACCGCCACGGATTGCATGCAGGCCTGACTCTTCTTCTCCTCCTCCTACTCCATCCTCCTCCCTCTCCTCCTCAGCTGCCTCCTCCTTTTCCGCTGCTAGCGTCTCTTCCACTGCACCGCCCAAGCTCCCCAGAACCTATTCCACATGCCAGGTGAGACGTTGCCATGCCGTGCTGCGTCTGTTGTGCCTGGAAGCAAAGAGCCACACTGGCCCGGCACTCCTTTCAGCTTTGCGTTCACAGGCAGATGAGTGGCTAACACCGCTCAATTTGACAGTTGGTAAAGTGGTGTGTGACAACGGTGCCAATCTGCTTAGCGCATTGAAACAGGGCAAAATCACGCACGTGCCGTGCATGGCACACGTCTTAAACTTGGTCGTGCAGCGATTCCTTGTCAAATACCCTGGGGTCCAGGACATCTTGCGGCAGGCAAGGAAAATCTCGGCCCATTTCAGAAGATCTTACACGGCCATGGCTCGCCTTGCTGACATTCAGCGGCGACACCATCTGCCGGTCAGACGTCTTATTTGCGATTGCCCGACGCGATGGAACTCAACCTTCTATATGCTTGATAGGCTGCTCCAGCAGAAACGTGCAGTTAACGTCTACCTGTATGAACTCTGCGAAAGAAACGGTTCTGGGGAGCTGGGTTTTTTTTCACCGCGCCAGTGGCTGCTCATGCGCGACACATGCAGACTTCTGCGGCCATTTGAGGAGATCACCAAACTGGTCAGTCGCAGCCATGGCGCCATCAGTGACATGGTACCTTATGCCTTCTTTCTGGAGCGTGCATTGCGTCGTGTCATTGATCAGGCTGTGGAGGAGCAGGAGCGGGAAGATGAGGAAGTCGCAATGCTGGATGAATTCCCAGGGGGGGCTACTCTATCTGAGACAAGTCAACAACAGGAGTCTGATGAGGAGTCAGAGGAGGATGGTGCCGGGGCGGATGAGCAGGAGCAAGAAGAGCATGCTTTAAACCTTTCTGGGATCCCTGTTGTGCGAGGATGGGGAGAGGAGAATGAAGAGGACGACATTATCCTGGATGATGAGCAGGAGCCAGGCCACCACACCGCTTCCACTTTAGTGCAAATGGGGGCCTTCATGCTCCAGTGTTTTAATAGGGACCCCCGTATAAAAAGCATGAGGGTCAAGGACCAGTACTGGGTGGCAACGTACTTAGACCCCCGGTACAAACACAAAATGGCGGAAATGTTACCGCCGTCGCAGAGGGCTGTCAGAATGCAGCACTTCCAGGCCTTGCTTCGAGAAATGCTGCATTCTGCTTTTGCGTGCGCTGGCAGAGGAGCAATTCCCACTCCCAGAGAAGGATTTGCGGGTACCAATCCAACAGCGCCTGCAAGAAGAGGCCGGTTTGAAGATGTGTTGGTGACTTCGGATATGAGGTCATTCTTTCAGCCGACCCATCGACAGGTGTCATCCGGATCCAGCATCAGGGAACGCCTAGACCGTCAGGTGTCCGACTACATTGGGTTAACGGCCGATGTGGACGCTCTGAGGAGTGATGAACCCCTAGACTACTGGGTGGGCAGGCTTGACCTCTGGCCAGAGCTTGCCCAATTTGCAATCGAACTGTTGGCTTGCCCCTCATCCAGTGTCCTGTCCGAAAGGACGTTCAGCGCAGCAGGGGGGATTGTGACCGATAAGCGTACTCGCCTAGCTCACCACAGTGTTAACTACCTCACATTTCTAAAAATGAATGAGGCATGGATCTCGGAGGAATTCAACACATGTGATCAGTAGACCATGTATATGTCTATAAACAATTTTTGGAATCAAGCACACAGACCTTCTTAATTCATTTGGCTCACTTCCCTGACCCAAAAAAGCACACCGTACTATATGCCCCTACCCTCCTCTTTGAAGAGGTTGAGCGGTGTCATATTTCTACTGGGGCTGCTTATTATGAGGGGTTCCCACCATCCCTGTGCTGTGCTGACTTCCTCCTGGGTGTTCTTATTATGAGGGGCTCCCACCATCCCTGTGCTGTGCTGACTTCCTCCTGGGGGTTCTTATTATGAGGGGATCACACCATCCCTGTGCTGTGCTGACTTCCTCCTGGGGCTGCTTACGGTGCTGCTGTCAGCGCTGTATGTCACGGAGCTGCTGTCAGCGCTGTATGTCACGGAGCTGCTGTCAGCGCTGTATGTCACGGAGCTGCTGTCAGCGCTGTATGTCACGGAGCTGCTGTCAGCGCTGTATGTCACGGAGCTGCTGTCAGCGCTGTATGTCACGGAGCTGCTGTCAGCGCTGTATGTCACGGAGCTGCTGTCAGCGCTGTATGTCACGGAGCTGCTGTCAGCGCTGTATGTCACGGAGCTGCTGTCAGCGCTGTATGTCACGGAGCTGCTGTCAGCGCTGTATGTCACGGTGCTGCTGTCAGCGCTGTATGTCACGGAGCTGCTGTCAGCGCTGTATGTCACGGAGCTGCTGTCAGTGCTGTATGTCACGGAGCTGCTGTCAGCGCTGTATGTCACGGAGCTGCTGTCAGCGCTGTATGTCACGGAGCTGCTGTCAGCGCTGTATGTCACGGTGCTGCTGTCAGCGCTGTATGTCACGGAGCTGCTGTCAGCGCTGTATGTCACGGAGCTGCTGTCAGCGCTGTATGTCACGGAGCTGCTGTCAGCGCTGTATGTCACGGAGCTGCTGTCAGCGCTGTATGTCACGGAGCTGCTGTCAGCGCTGTATGTCACGGTGCTGATGTCAGTGCTCTGTATTACGGTGCTGCTGTCAGTGCTCTGTATCTCCTGCACCCTCTTGTTTGCCTACCCTGGTCCCTGACCTTCCCTCTCCTCCATTGCCTTCATTAGCTCCATAGTCCTGAATTGTCAGAACAATTTCCCAAATAAAAAAAAAATGCTTGTAGTTATCGATCCCAAATTCACCTCATACATGTATTATGCTATTGTCCAGGTGGTGGGACTACGTGCTACCCCCTAATAATTACCCCGTGGCCGCAAATTCGACCTAAAGGTTTGCGAAATTCGCCTCCCATTGAAGTCAATGGAGCCCGCGGCGAACGGTCGTTTTCGCGAACGTTTGTGTCCGTTCGCGTTTCGCGTTCGCGAAACGTCCCGTCGGAAGTTCGTCCATCACTAGCCCCCATGCTTCGGCATATATATATTTTAGGCACAGATTGTGTTAAATGTGTTATTTTTTGCTATTTTTTTTTTTGTATTTGCTTTGCAGGTATGGTACGTCTTACTGTTATACTGTAATGTTACTTTGTTTTATTGTTAACCATCATTTGCTTTGCAGGTACGCCATTCAGTTGCAGCGCGGATTTATTTATCTTGACAGCAACAGCGTTTGCTCCCACGATACATAAAGCCGCGACTCCAGCACTGTCGGGGGTGATTTCACCACCACAGTTAAAAAAGAGCATATATGCCGAAGCATGGGGGCATACGGGGTGGAGGAGCGATCTGCTCCTACCTTTTGCGGGAGGATGCCCCCATGCTTCGGCATATATAAATGGTGCATGTATGCCCACCATTAAAAGTGGGTGGATGAAGGGTGGTATCTAATGGTGGGCATACCCACTGATCAATATTTTTTTTTCGTTCAGCCCACAGGCTGCATGAAAAAAAAATTACAATATATGCCCAACCAGTTCCAGCAACATACTGGTATGTTGCGGGACTTTGAGTGCTTATACCAGAATGATGCCTGCAGGTTTAGGTATCATCTTGGTATCATTCTTTTCAGCCAGCGGTCGGCTTTTATGTAAAAGCAATCCTAGTGGCTAATTAGCCTCTAGACTACTTTTACAAGCAGTGGGAGGGAATGTCCCCCCCCCCCCGCACCATCTTCCATGGTTTTCTCAGGCTCTCCTGTCCCAACAGGGAACCTGAGAATGCAGCCGGTGGTTCCGCCAGCTGACCATAGAGCTGATCAGAGACCAGAATGGCTCCAATCATCTCTATGGCCTAAGACACCGGAAGCTACGAGCATTTCATGACTTCGATTTTGCGGGATGTAAACAGCGCCATTGGGAAATTGGGAAAGCATTTTATCACACCGATCTTGGTGTGGTCAGATGCTTTGAGGACAGAGGAGAGATCTAGGGTCTGATAGACCCTAATTTTTTTTAAAAAGAGTACCTGTCACTACCTATTGCAATCATAGGGGATATTTACATTCCCTGAGATAACAATAAAAATAATAAAAAAAATATATAAATGAAAGGAACAGTTTAAAAATTAAAAAAAAAAGCAAAATAAATAATAAAAAAAAAAAACACCCCTGTCCCCCCCTGCTAAGGCGCAAAGTCGAACGCAAGCGTTGGTCTGGTGTCATATGTAAACAGCAATTGCACCATGCATGTGAGGTATCACCACGAAGGTCAGATCGAGGGTACTAATTTTAGCAGTAGACCTCCTCCGTAAATCTAAAGTGGTCACCTGTAAAGGCATTTAAAGGCTTTTAAAAATGTACGTAGTTTTTTCGCCGCTGCACGTTTCTGCGCAATTTTAAAGCATGTCATGTTTGGTATCCATGTACTCGGCCTAAGATCATATTTTTTATTTCATCAAACATTTGGGCAATATAGTGATTTTTAGTGCATTAAAATAAAAAAAAGTGTGTTTTTTCCCCAAAAAATGCGTTTGAAAAATCGCTGCGCAAATACCGTGTGAAAAAAAAAAATGAAACACCCACCATTTTAATCGGTAGGGCTTTTGCTTTAAAAAAACACTTCATGTTTGGGGGTTCAAAGTAATTTTCTTGCAAAAAAAAATATTTTTTCATGTAAACAAAAAGTGTCAGAAAGGGCTTTTTCTTCAAGTGGTTAGAAGAGTGGGTGATGTGTGACATAAGCTTCTAAATGTTGTGCATAAAATGCCAGGACAGTTCAAAACCTCCCCAAATGACCCCATTTTAGAAAGTAGACACCCCAAGCTATTTGCTGAGAGGCATGTCGAGTCCATGGAATATTTTATATTTTGACAAAAGTTGTGGAAAAAATACATTATTATTTTTATTTTTTTTGCACAAAGTTGTCATTAAATGATATATTGCTCAAACATGCCATGGTTATATGTAAAATTACACCCCAAAATACATTCTGTTGCTTCTCCTGAGTACGGGGATACCACAAGTGTGAGACCTTTTGGGAGCCTAACCGCGTACGGTACCCCAAAATCCAAGCACCACCTTCAGGATTTCTAAGGGTGTAAATTTTTGATTTCATTCCTCACTGCCTATCACAGTTTCGGAGGCCATGGAATGCCCAGATAGCACAAAATCCCCCCAAGTGACCCCATTTTGGAAAGGAGACACCCCAAGCTATTTGCCGAGAGGTATGGTTAGTATTTTGCAGACCTTAATTTTTGTCTTAAAGTTTTGAAAATTGAAAAAAAGAAAAAAAATATACATTTTTTTTTTTTTCTTCATTTTCAAAAACAAATGAGAGCTGCAAAATACTCACCATGCCTCTCGGCAAATAGCTTGGGGTGTCTACTTTCTAAAATGGGGTCATTTGGGGGGGTTTTGTGCCATCTTGGCATTTTATGGCCTTCAAAACTGTAATAGGTAGTGAGGCGTGAAATGAAAAATTTACGCCCTTAGAAAGCCTGAAGGCGGTGCTTGGTTTTCGGGGCCCCGTACGCGGCTAGGCTCCCAAAAAATCACACACATGTGGTATCCCCGTACTCAGGAGAAGCAGCAGAATTTATTTTGGGGTGTCATTTCACATATGCCCATGGCATGCGTGAGCAATATATCATTTAGTGACAACTTTGTGAAAAAAATAAAATAAATAAAAAAGTTTGTAATTTTCCCGCAACTTGTGGCAAAATATAAAATATTCCATGGACTCAACATGCCTCTCAGCAAATAGCTTGGGGTGTCTACTTTCTAAAATGGGGTCATTTGGGGGGGTTTTGTGCCATCTTGGCATTTTATGGCCTTCAAAACTGTAATAGGTAGTGAGGCGTGAAATGAAAAATTTACGCCCTTAGAAAGCCTGAAGGCGGTGCTTGGTTTTCGGGGCCCCCGTACGCGGCTAGGCTCCCAAAAAATCCCACACATGTGGTATCCCCGTACTCAGGAGAAGCAGCAGAATTTATTTTGGGGTGTCATTTCACATATGCCCATAGCATGTGTGAGCAATATATCATTTAGTGACAACTTTGTGAAAAATTTATAAAGTTTGTAATTTTCCCGCAACTTGTGGCAAAATATAAAATATTCCATGGACTCAACATGCCTCTCAGCAAATAGCTTGGGGTGTCTACTTTCTAAAATGGGGTCATTTGTGGGGGTTTTGTGCCATCTTGGCATTTTATGGCCTTCAAAACTGTGATAGGTAGTGAGGAGTAAAATGACATATGTATGCCCTTAGAAATCCTGAAGGCGGTGCTTGGCTTTCGGGGCCCCGTACGCGGCTAGGCTTCCAAAAAGTCGACCACATGTGGTATCCCCGTACTCAGGAGAAGCAGCAGAATGTATTTTGGGGTACAATTCCACATATAACCATGGCATGTGTGAGCAATATATCATTTAGTGACAACTTTGTGTAAAAAAAAAAAAAAAAAAAAAATTTTTGTCATTATTCAATCGCTTGCGGCAAAAAAATAAAATATTCAATGGGCTCAACATGCCTCTTATCAATTTCCTTAGGGTGTCTACTTTCCAAAATGGGGTCATTTGGGGGGGGTTTTGTACTGCCCTGCCATTTTAGCACCTCAAGAAATGAGATAGGCAGTCATAAACTAAAGGCTGCGTAAATTCCAGAAAATGTACCTTAGTTTGTAGATGTGACAACTTTTGCGCAAACCAATAAATATACAGTTATTGACTTTTTTTTTACCAAAGACATGTGGCTGAATACATTTTGGCCTAAATGTATGACTAAAATTGAGTTTATTGGATTTTTCTAATAACAAAAAGTAGAAAATATCATTTTTTTTCAAAATTTGCGGTCTTTTTACGTTTATATCGCAAAAAATAAAAATCGCAGAGTCAGTCAAATACCTTTAAAAGAAAGCTCTATTTGTGGGAAGAAAAGGACGCAAATTTCGTTTGGGTACAACATTGCATGACCGCGCAATTACCAGTTAAAGCAGCACAGTGCCAAATTGTAAAAAGACCTCTGGTCATTTACCAGCAAAATGGTCCGGTCTGAAAGTGGTTAATGACTGGTTGCTAGAGGTAACTGCACACGCTACGGCTCACTGATTAGTTGCTTGAGGTTACAGCAAATTATTTCTGCTTGTTGGTTACTAGAGATTACTGTAAAGTAATACTGCTCACTGATTGGTTGCTGGAGGTAACAGCACATCATCTCCTCACTGCAGGGGAGCATGATACACATATGACTGCCACCTTTATTTACATATCATTGCTGCCGGCCGCATCTATTTACTTAGTAATGCCGGTTATGTACATATAAACACAGGGTCTGCAGGCGAGTTAGCTGTACACAACAATAGGGCAGAGCTGGGCAGTATTAGTACTATCACTTCACACTGAGATATTGAGACACAGCACAGGACTAAAACTTCAAGGGATGAGGGAATTTACACTGGGATAGTTGGCAAGTATGAGGCAGTTGCTTTGGGCCCCACAACAATGACAGCTGCCCCTTTTGCCCTGCCTTAAAGACGGCCCTGGAGCCCCTCATAATAAGCAGCCCTAGGAGGATGTCAGCATAGCACAGGGATGGTGGGAGCCCCTCATAATAAGCAGCCCCAGGAGGAAGTCAGCATAGCACAGGGATGGTGGGAGCCCCTCATAATAAGCAGCCCCAGGAGGAAGTCCGCACAGCACAGGGATGGTGGGAGCCCCTCATAATAAGCATAGCACAGGGATGGTGGGAGCCCCTCATAATATGCACAGCAGAGGTACAGCCCCAGGAGGAAGTCAGCACAGCACAGGGATGGTGGGAGCCCCTCATAATAAGCAGCCCCAGTAGAAATATGACACCGCTCAACCTCTTCAAAGAGGAGGGTAGGGGCATATAGTACGGTGTGCTTTTTTTGGACAAGGAAGTGAGCCAAATGAAGAAAGAAGGTCTGTGTGCTCGATTTAAAAAATTGTTTATAGACATATACATGGTCTACTGGTCACATGTGTTGAATTCCTCCGAGATCCATGCCTCATTCATTTTTAGAAATGTGAGGTAGTTAACGCTGTCGTGAGCTAGGCGTGTACGCTTATTGGGCACGATCCCCCCTGCTGCGCTGAACGTCCTTTCGGACAGGACACTGGACGAGGGGCAAGCCAACAGTTCGATTGCAAATTGGGCAAGCTCTGGCCAGAGGTCAAGCCTGCCCACCCAGTAGTCCAGGGGTTCATCACTCCTCAGAGCGTCCACATCGGCCGTTAACCCGATGTAGTTGGACACCTGACGGTCTAGGCGCTCCCTGATACTGGATCCGGATGACACCTGTCGATGGGTCGGCTGAAAGAATGACCTCATATTCGAAGTCACCAACACATCTTCAAACCGGCCTCTTCTTGCAGGCGCTGTTGGATTGGTAACCGCAACTCCTTCTCTGGGAGTGGGAATTGCTCCTCTGCCAGCGCACGCAAAAGCAGAATGCAGCATTTCTCGAAGCAAGGCCTGGAAGTGCTGCATTCTGACAGCCCTCTGTGACGGCGGTAGCATTTCCACCATTTTGTGTTTGTACCGGGGGTCTAAGTACGTTGCCACCCAGTACTGGTCCTTGACCCTTATGCTTTTTATACGGGGGTCCCTATTAAAACACTGGAGCATGAAGGCCCCCATTTGCACTGAAGTGGAAGCGGTGTGGTGGCCTGGCTCCTGCTCATCATCTAGGATAATGTCGTCCTCTTCATTCTCCTCTCCCCATCCACGCACAACAACAGGGTTCCCAGAAAGGTTTAAAGCATGCTCTTCTTGCTCCTCCTCATCCGCCCCGGCACCATCCTCCTCTGACTCCTCTTCAGACTCCTGTTGTTGACTTGTCTCAGATAGAGTAGCCCCCCTGGGAATTCATCCAGCATTGCGACTTCCTCATCTTCCCCCTCCTGCTCCTCCACAGCTTGATTAATGACACGCCGCAATGCACGCTCCATAAAGAAGGCCATGGCTGTGACTGACCAGTTTGGTGATCTCCTCAAATGGGCGCAGAAGTCTGCATGCGTCGCGCATGAGCAGCCACTGGCGCAGTGAAAAAAAAACCAGCTCCCCAGAACCTGTTCTGCCGCAGAGTTCATAAAGGTAGACGTTAACTGCACGTTTCTGCTGGAGCAGCCTATCAAGCATATAGAAGGTTGAGTTCCATCGCGTCGGGCAATCGCAAATAAGACGTCTGACCGGCAGATTGTGTCGCCGCTGAATGTCAGCAAGGCGAGCCATGACCGTGTAAGATCTTCTGAAATGGGCCAAGATTTTCCTTGCCTGCCGCAAGATGTCCTGGACCCCAGGGTATTTGACAACGAATCGCTGCACGACCAAGTTTAAGACGTGTGCCATGCATGGCACGTGCGTGATTTTGCCCTGTTTCAATGTGCTAAGCAGATTGGCACCATTGTCACACACCACTTTACCAACTGTCAAATTGAGCAGTGTTAGCCACTGATCTGCCTGTGAACGCAAAGCTGAAAGGAGTGCCGGGCCAGTGTGGCTCTTGGCTTCCAGGCACAACAGACGCAGCACGGCATGGAAACGTCTCACCTGGCATGTCGAATAGGTTCTGGGGAGCTTGGGCGGCGCAGCGGAAGAGACGCTAGCAGCGGAAAAGGAGGAGTCAGCTGAGGAGGAGAGGGAGGAGGATGGAGTAGGAGGAGGAGGAGGAGAAGAAGAGCCAGGCCTGCATGCAATCCATGACGGTAAAACCAAATCTACACGGGTGCCACGGGTTACATGCTTGATGGCCGTCAGAAGGTTCACCCGGTGGGCAGTTAAAGTGATATACCTTCTCTGCCTGTGTTTGCTAGACCACGTGTCTGTGGTCAGATGTATCTTGGCACCGATACTGTGTGCCAGAGATACATTCACTTGCCGCTGAACTTGGCCATATAGCTCTGGGATGCCCTTCTGTGAGAAATACTTCCTTCCTGGGACCTTCCATTGTGGTGTTCCAATGGCCACAAATTTTCGAAAGGCCTCCGAGTCCACCAGTTTATATGGCAGTAGTTGGCGGGCTATCAGTTCTGACAAGCCAGCCGTCAACCGTTGGGCAAGAGGCTTATCCGGCGTCATCATTTTTTTACGCTCGAACATTAGGCCCACGGAAGCCTGCCTTTTTGCAGAAAAACTTGAGCTTGGCGTGATGGAAGGTGGAGCGGAGGACAATTGTGAGGAGAGAGGAGAAGTAGAAGACGAGGCTGGACGGTGAGAGCCTGGAGTGTGGCTTTGTGTGTTCTGTTGCTCCCACTGGGCTCGGTGATGGCTGCTCATGTGCCTTCTTAAGGCCGTCTTCCCTAGGTGAGTGTTGGGCTTACCGCGACTAATGCGTTGACTGCAAAGATTGCAGATGGCAACGCTATTGTCAGCAGCGGAAACGCTAAAAAAGCCCACACTGCGGAGCCATGTGCCGGTGTCCTGGGAGCGCCATATGTGACCGTACATGGTCGATGACTCGCTCCTGATACATTTGCAGTCTGCTTTGTCCCTCCTGTGCAATGTAAGTTATTCCTGCTTCTCCTCCCTATCTGCTGGTCCATATCTCCCTCTGAACTCCCCTCCTCTTCCTCTCTTGTGGGCACCCACGTGACATCACTAGACACGTCATCATCGACGTCACCTTCCCCACCACTATAAGTAGAGATCTCGGAGTAGGCAGCAACACCGGGGACCAACCTCCTCCTTGGGCTGATCTGGGTACTGTCCTCAGACTGCTGAGTAGCGGTTGTTGCTACCTCCTCTTCCTGATCCAATACCAAGAGTGGCTGCGCATCAGAAATGTCTTGATATGGATCGCAAAATAATTCCTGTGACTCAAGCGGAAGGTATGTGGTGGTGGTGGTGTTGTTGGTGGTAGTGTCTTTGGGGGTGCACATAGCAGAGAGTGAAGAAGAGGGTGCAGATCGGGAGGATGAGGAGGGTGCAGAAGAGTAAGGCTGAGTGAGCCACTCAACCAAGTCTGGTGCCTCCTTTAAATTAATTGAACGCACCTTCTGCAACTTCCCACTTTGGCTCAAGCCTGTTGCTCCTGCCCTACCCCTACCACCCCTGCAGAAGGGCCTGACTCTTCCTCTGCCTGTCATTTTTTAAATGACCCTGTGACAAAACTCTCAGTCCCTATACTGATGAAGGACTGCTGCAGTATAGGGCAGCGGTCAGCAGTAGTGCACCTCAACCCTATGTATTGTGGACCTATACCAGTCCTTACAGAATAGCAGACTGTACCTCACTCAACCCTATGTACTGTAGTACCCTATACCTTACCAGTCCTTATAAGGACCTTTGTGGAACAAGTAGGTTGTGTGTGACTGATTAGCAGACTGTACGTCAGTCCCTATACTGATGAAGGACTGCTGCAGTATAGGGCAGCGGTCAGCAGTAGTGCACCTCAAACCAATGTATTGTGGACCTATACCAGTCCTTATAGAATAGCAGACTGTACCTCACTCAACCCTATGTACTGTAGCACCCTAGACCAAGTTACCAGTCCTTATAAGGACCTTTGTGGAACAAGTAGGTTGTGTGTGACTGATTAGCAGACTGTAAGTCAGTCCCTATACTGATAAAGGACTGCTGCAGTATAGGGCTGCGGTCAGCAGTAGTGCACCTCAACCCTATGTATTGTGGACCTATACCAGTCCTTTAAGAATAACAGACTGTACCTCACTCAACCCTATGTACTGTAGTACCCTATACCTTACCAGTCCTTATAAGGACCTTTGTGGAACAAGTAGGTTGTGTGTGACTGATTAGCAGACTGTACGTCAGTCCCTATACTGATAAAGGACTGCTGCAGTATAGGGCAGTGGTAAGCAGTAGTGCACCTCAACCCTATGTATTGTGGACCTATACCAGTCCTTACAGAATAGCAGACTGTACCTCACTCAACCCTATGTACTGTAGTACCCTATACCTTACCAGTCCTTATAAGGACCTTTGTGGAACAAGTAGGTTGTGTGTGACTGATTAGCAGACTGTACGTCAGTCCCTATACTGATAAAGGACTGCTGCAGTATAGGGCTGCGGTCAGCAGTAGTGCACCTCAACCCTATGTATTGTGGACCTATACCAGTCCTTACAGAATAGCAGACTGTACCTCACTCAACCCTATGTACTGTAGTACCCTATACCTTACCAGTCCTTATAGGGACCTTTGTGGAACAAGTAGGTTGTGTGTGACTGATTAGCAGACTGTACGTCAGTCCCTATACTGATAAAGGACTGCTGCAGTATAGGGCTGCGGTCAGCAGTAGTGCACCTCAACCCTATGTATTGTGGACCTATACCAGTCCTTACAGAATAGCAGACTGTACCTCACTCAACCCTATGTACTGTAGTACCCTATACCTTACCAGTCCTTATAAGGACCTTTGTGGAACAAGTAGGTTGTGTGTGACTGATTAGCAGACTGTACGTCAGTCCCTATACTGATAAAGGACTGCTGCAGTATAGGGCTGCGGTCAGCAGTAGTGCACCTCAACCCTATGTATTGTGGACCTATACCAGTCCTTACAGAATAGCAGACTGTACCTCACTCAACCCATGTACTGTAGTACCCTATACCTTACCAGTCCTTATAAGGACCTTTGTGGAACAAGTAGGTTGTGTGTGACTGATTAGCAGACTGTACGTCAGTCCCTATAATGATAAAGGACTGCTGCGGTATAGGGCTGCGGTCAGCAGTAGTGCACCTCAACCCTATGTATTGTGGACCTATACCAGTCCTTACAGAATAGCAGACTGTACCTCACTTAACCCTATGTACTGTAGTACCCTATACCTTACCAGTCCTTATAAGGACCTTTGTGGAACAAGTAGGTTGTGTGTGACTGATTAGCAGACTGTACGTCAGTCCCTATACTGATAAAGGACTGCTGCAGTATAGGGCTGCGGTCAGCAGTAGTGCACCTCAACCCTATGTATTGTGGACCTATACCAGTCCTTACAGAATAGCAGACTGTACCTCACTCAACCCTATGTACTGTAGTACCCTATACCTTACCAGTCCTTATAAGGACCTTTGTGGAACAAGTAGGTTGTGTGTGACTGATTAGCAGACTGTACGTCAGTCCCTATACTGATAAAGGACTGCTGCAGTATAGGGCTGCGGTCAGCAGTAGTGCACCTCAACCCCATGTATTGTGGACCTATACCAGTCCTTACAGAATAGCAGACTGTACCTCACTCAACCCTATGTACTGTAGTACCCTATACCTTACCAGTCCTTATAAAGACCTTTGTGGAACAAGTAGGTTGTGTGTGACTGATTAGCAGACTGTACGTCAGTCCCTATACTGATAAAGGACTGCTGCAGTATAGGGCTGCGGTCAGCAGTAGTGCACCTCAACCCTATGTATTGTGGACCTATACCAGTCCTTATAGAATAGCAGACTGTACCTCACTCAAACCTATGTACTGTAGCACGCTACACCAGGTTACCAGTCCTTATAAGGACCTTTGTGGAACAAGTAGGTTGTGTGTGACTGATTAGCAGACTGTACGTCAGTCCCTATACTGATAAAGAACTGCTGCAGTATAGGGCAGCGGTCAGCAGTAGTGCACCTCAACCCTATGTATTGTGGACCTATACCAGTCTTTATAGAATAGCAGACTGTACCTCACTCAACCCTATGTACTGTAGTACCCTAGACCTTACCAGTCCTTATAAGGACCTTTGTGGAACAAGTAGGTTGTGACTGATTAGCAGACTGCAGCAGAAGGGCAGCAGTCAAGTATAATATTCTTTCTATATTTGGAAGAAAGAATATTATACGTGTACAAGCCTATTACCATACCACTGATACCAGTCCTGAAAAGAACCTTTGTGGACCTAATATAGTAACAGCTACTGATTAAACTGACCCTCACTGCCTCACACACAGCTTCCTGCCTGTCCCTATATAAACTGACAAAACAGAGGCTGCTGGAACAATAACTGGTTACTGGAATAGCACTTTTGTGGACCTAATAGTAACAGCTAATGATTAAACTGACTCTCCCTGCAGCACACACCGTCCTGTCCCTTTCTCTAAACCAGGCATGTCCAAAGTCCGGCCCTCGGGCCAGTTGCAGCCCGCGGGCCGGTTTTGAACGGCCCGCCTGGTCTTTCTCAATTTATTGTGCTGCGGGATCAGGGCTGTCAGATCAGCCGATCCCCGGCACTGTGAGAAGCTCCGTGAGCTTCAAAAGTGAAAGTAAAGTGCAGAGGATTGTGCTGTGCTCTCTGCTTCCCCCTACAGTGCAGTACCCGGCTGAATGAGGAAGCTGCAAAGGTACTGTACTACAAGCTAGATTAGTGTTAAAAAGGCCTTTATTCATGTGTGTGTATGTATGTATGTGTATGCATGTGTCTGTATTTGTGTGCATGTATGTCTGTATGTGTGTGTGTATGTGAACATGTGTCTGTATGTGTGTGTGCACATGTGTCTGTATGTGTGTATGTATGTGCACATGTGTCTGTATGTGTGTGTGCACATGTGTCTGTGTGTGTGCGCATGTGTCTGTATGTGTGTGTGCACATGTGTCTGTATGTGTGTGTGTCTGTATGTGTGTGTGTGCACATGTGTCTGTATGTGTGTGTGTGTCTGTGTGTGTGTGCACATGTGTCTGTGTGTGTGCACATGTGTCTGTGTGTGTACGCATGTGTCTGTATGTGTGTGTGCACATGTGTCTGTATGTGTGTGTGTGCACATGTGTCTGTATGTGTGTGTGTGTGTGTGTGTGTGTGTGTGCACATGTGTCTGTATGTGTGTGTGCACATGTGTCTGTATGTGTGTGTGTGCACATGTGTCTGTATGTGTGTGTGTGCACATGTGTCTGTATGTGTGTGTGTGTGCACATGTGTCTGTATGTATGTATGTGTGTGTGTGTGCACATGTGTCTGTATGTGTGTGTGCGCGCACATGTGTCTGTATGTGTGTGTGCGCGCACATGTGTCTGTATGTGTGTGTGTGTGCACATGTGTCTGTATGTGTGTGTGTGTGTGCACATGTGTCTGTATGTGTGTGTGCGCACATGTGTCTGTATGTGTGTGTGTGTGTGCACATGTGTGTGCGTGCACATGTGTGTGTGTGCACATGTGTCTGTATGTGTGTGAGCGCGTGTGCGCACATGTGTCTGTGTGTGTGCACATGTGTCTGTGTGTGTTTTTTTTTTATTGCACTGTACCAAAAGCACCCTACATTTTCCAATGTGTGGGGTACCATTAAGAATTAACAGTGCCCCCTAAAGTGCAGAGCATTCGTCTGTGTGTTGGGAACGAGTGCGACAAAGGCAAGAGAATTCTTGTTGGGCTGTGTATTAGTGCTCGGATGGACACACTTAGACCGAATTTTCAATGGTTCAAAGAATGTCAGGCAAAATGGTCGGCCCTCAGGCATGTTCACTTCATCAAATCCGGCCCACTTTAAAAAAAGTTTGGACACCCCTGCTCTAAACTGACAAAAGACACTCAGGCTGCTGCAACAATCACTAGCACAGCAAACCTATATCCTGAACTACACCTAACACCTATACCAGTCCTGAAAAGAACTTTTGTGTACCTAATAGCTAGCGATTTGGGTCACTGCAATCTCTCCCTGCTCCACACAGCAACCTCTCCCTATAGTGACAGAAGAAAGAATGTAAAATGGCCGCCGGATCGGGTCTATTTATAAGTTAGGGGGAATGTCCAAGTGTCCATGTGCTGTAATGTCTCAATTGGCTGTCCTGTACCCCATGATGGATGTGTCATCATAGGTCAAAGTTCTTTTACACATCAAACAGGGATGTCTGCCGGGCGAACGGCGGCAGTAGTCCGCAGATCCGGCGAATCGCGAACAGCCGAAATTCACCGCGAAACAACTGCCGGGCGAACCGTTCGGCCATCACTATACTTAACCAAATTTTTTTTACCAAAGACATGTAGCAGAATACATTTTGGCTTAAATTTATGACAAAATTCGATTTTATTGGATTTCTTTTAAAATAGAAAGAAGAAAATATTGTTTTTTTCCCAAATTTCCGCTCTTTTTTCGCTTATATCACAAAAAATAAAAAACTGAGTCGTTAATAAATGACACCAAAATAAAGCTCTATTTGTGCAAACAAAATGATAACAATTTAATCTGGGTACAGTGTAGCATGACCGCGCAATTGTCATTGAAATTGCGAGAGCGATGAAAGCTGAAAATTGGGCTGGGAAGGAAGGGGGTGAAAGTGCCTTGTATTGTAGTGATTAAAGAAGGGGGACGCCGATACAGATTCTCCAAGGGCGCTGGAGACACCTAGGTAGTGGTATGCCTCTCGTCCCATGCAGTACTTTTGTTCTGACACTAGATGTCCTCACCCTTTCTGACTCCAGGATGAGAAGTCAGTTAGGGGCGGGCCTCAGGGCGGTGAGTCACACAAGTTACACTCCAAGCGGTGACGAAGCAGTCTGTAGGAGGCGGGGCTCAGAGCGATGGAGAGAGGGCCTAATTGTGTATTCAGTACGGGGGCGGGGTAAAGGAAAATTTTCTAGTCAATCTGAGTTCCTGGCGGTGATATAGTGGGCGGAGCTCGTCGGTGCGGTGAGTCCAATAGAGGGTGCGTCTCGGAGCAGTGAGGTAGTGGGCGTGTCTCGGAGCCGTAAGGTAGTGGGCGGGTCTCGTAGCGGTAAGGTAGTGGGCGGGTCTCGGAGCAGTGAGATAGTGGGCGTGTCTCGGAGCGGTGAGATAGTGGGCGGGTCTCGGGACGGTGACGCAGCCGGTGGTTGTTGACGTGGCCGTAGCAGTTGTCGGTGTGTCGGTGTGTCGGAAGGATGAGTGAGCCCCATAAGCAGGATATTGTGGCAATCTTCAAGCGGCTCCGGTCAGTCCCCACTAATAAGGTGAGCGGTCCGTGGGGATGGTCCTGCAGGGCCGGGAGGTGTCGGTGACATGAGGGAGACAAGCGGACGCTGGGGGGGAAGTCACCTGGTTAGTAACTTTAGTAGAGTGAACACAAGTAGACAGGTCATGGGGGGCGGGCATAAAGGGAGCCTAGTGATCCCAGACAGAGCAATGGGGGAAACAGCTGGCTGACACAGTGAGGTGGGTCACAGCTGGGTGACATGGCATGGGGGGGGGGGGGGCACAGCTTAGCGACCCTGCCAGAGGATGGGGGGGGGGGGTGGTGAGCTGGCTGACCTGGCATTGGGGGGGGGGGGGCACAGCTTGCAGAGGGAGGGGGGACAGGACATGGGGGGAGGGGGGGGAGGGGGGCACAGCTTGGTGACCCTGGCAGAGGGAGGGTGAGGGGACAGGACTGGGCGGTGAGCTGGCTGACCTGGTATGGGGGAGGGGGCACAGCTTGGTGACCCTGGCAGAGGGAGGGTGGAGAGCTGGCTGACCTGGCATGGGGGAGGGGGGCACAGCTTGGCAACCCTGGCAGAGGGTGGGGCGACAAGACATGGGGAATTGAGCTGGCTGACCTGGCATGGGGAGGGGGGCGCAACTTGGTGACCCTGGCAGAGGGAGGGTGGGGGTCAGGACATCTGGTTGACCTGGGGAGGGGGGGGGGGTGAGGTGAACTGGGTGGCTTGGGTAGAGTTGGGTAGGGGTGACAGCTGGATGACCCAGACAGAGGGAGGGAGAGAACATCTGGGTGACCTAGGCAGAATTGGGTAATGGGGACAGCTGGGAGAACAAGGTAGAGTGTCAGAAGGGCCAATATGGATAGCTAGATGACCCGGGCACAACAGACAGGGTAATAGACAGACTTGGTCCCCTGGGCAGAGTACGGAGGTTGTAAGTGGCCAGCAAGAGGTCTGGCTCAGCTGTGATGACCTCTTCTCATTCTTTCTACAAATTTCTCTGGCTGACACTGGAAGTAGAGGAGTGTCTGCTTTATATGTGATCATGTGGAGGGTGCCGAACACTTCGCCTCATCTGTATCTGGTGGAGCAGTGGTCATCAACCCTGTCCTCAGGGCCCGCTAACAGGCCGGGTTGTATGTATTACCTTGGGGAGATGCAGACTGGAATACTGCAATCACTGAGCAGCAAATGACCTGTGATGTATTTCAGTTATCTTGTAAACCTAACTTGTTAGTGGGTCCTGAGGACAGGGTTGATGACCATTGTGGTGGAGGATGAGGTCCCCCCATCTCTGGGCTGTGCTCAGTCTGTACATCTCATGAAGTCACACATGGACCTTCTCGCTGTGTGCTGGGATATTCATACAGGTGTGATTCCAATTCCTGATAAAAATAAAGTGGAATAACAATCCAACAAAACTCCGACATGTGGTGTATTGTGTTGTGGATGTTTTCAGTTATTTCTTTTTAGTATGACCTGATGATGATGATTTATTATTATTTATTTTTTTTTAAATCACTTTTAAGGATAGATTTAAAAAACAAAAACAAAAAAAACTTCTGTGTAAGAGCCGGTTCACACTGCGGGCGATGCGAGGTGACACCGACTTGCCTCGCCGCGACCTCAGCGGCGATTTGCGAATGACTTCTGTATAGAAGTCAATGCAAGTCGCCCCGAGGTCGCCCAGAAGTAGTACAGGAACCTTTTTTCTGAGTCGGAGCGACTCGAGTCGCTCCTCTCAGAACGGTTCCATTGTACAGAACGGGGGCGACTTGTCAGATTGCGGCGAGGCAAGTCGTGTCGCCTCGCATCGCCCGCAGTGTGAACTGGCCCTAACATAATCCTAAAGGGATAAACAAGCAATACATGACCATTTCACTTTTCATCTTGGAAAAGTCATAATGTTTTTTGTTTTAGTACTTTCTAGTATAAAAGTTGGTCTGTAGATTGTAATTGGATCAAGCAGTGCAGTGATTCCTCGCCAGTTGCCTGTGTTCTCCAGTGTACATCTACCATCTGTTCTTTACAATCAGGGTAAGGAGAACCAGTCACAATTTGCCATGAGCAGAAATTGCAGTATTCATTCTTAAATTATTGTCAACGTACCCAAAAATTCACCCAGCTATAAGAAAAACCTACTTACCAGGCCGTACTTCCATGCATACAACTGTCTGCATGCCTTCTGATCTTCTGTGCTGCCGTCTTACATTCACGAACCAACTGTCACTTTATGATGATCATACAATATTCCATTCTCCCACAAGATGGAAGGTAAGTAGGGCTTAAAATTGTGCCTCAAAGAGGACATCTACAAATATAAAATCAATCCAACTTTATTCCGAAGTTCAACTTAAAGTGGATGTAAACCCAATGTCACCCTTTCTAAACTACTGCCATAGGGGTTATCTATAAGGATATACATGCCTCCTGCATTTATCTTTACCTGTCAAATGTCTCCCCTCTGTCTGCTATGAGACCCAAAAAAAATGCAGATTTTGTGGGTGGGTCTGTTTTCCAGGGCTCAGTGGGTGGAGTTGTGATGTCAGTAGACTCCCCGCCCACCTCTACACTCCCCTTATCAATATGCATTTTCTACTGTGTATTTCTTACACTGAACTGCTATGATCACCAACATCCAGTGAAAAGACAGGAAAGTAACCACATGACTTCAGCATGCCCAATTATGCTGAGATGGGAAACATCCAATCCTGGCAGAGCAGCAGAAGAAAGGAGTGGGAGGGAATTAAAAAAAATAATGCATGTCTCTTAGGCTAGTGCACGAGATATGTAAATCACCTGTCACTCACAGCAAGGGGGAGGATTTGACAAAGTTTTTCTGTTTGTCAAGATTTATCTCACTGAACAATAAGAGGATTGCTCAGAGATGGATTAACTCTTTGTGGCAAGGCTGGGTTCAAATGATAGGAAATCTTATACTCTACATCAGGGATATGCAATTAGCGGACCTCCAGCTGTTGCAGAACTACAAGTCCCATGAGGCATAGCAAGACTCTGACAGCCACAAGCATGACACCCAGAGGCATAGGCATGATGGGACTTGTAGTTTGGCAACAGCTGGAGGTCCACTAATTGCATATCCCTGCTCTACATTATTACATAAAAAAAAAAAAAAAAGTACACAAAAGAAAATCAATTGCCTTTTCACAGCTGACATCTTGAAAACCTATCTGGGGTTTCAAGAAAGCATGAATGGAGCGACGTATTTCACAGTATTCTTGCTTCTTCAGGATCCACCCTGTTTTAATGAATGATGCAGCTCAAAGAATCTGCAGCAAAAGATTAACAGAAATAGAGGGGTACAAGGCTGACATCGTAATAGACTTCAAAAGATGGTATAGTACTTGTCCACTAAGATAAAGAACTTAACGATGCCAATGCATGCAGGCCCCGCCAGGTATGCTTCCAAAGTTAATATTAAAGGGTTTGTTACCCATTTTATTTAAGACTATGCCAGCCCATCTATTAGAGGCTGGCATAGCACATTATGTATTTCGTTTTAAAACGCTAGCAGTCTAAGTTACGAATTTCAGGAAACTTGCATTACTCACGGCCACTGTACAGCTCCGATAGATGTCTTCTGTGGGAGGAGCCATGATCTCCCTCTGACGCCAATCACGTGACCTGTCTCATGGCTGTAAAGTGGCTGCGAGTCACATGACCGGCCTGAAGACAGCTCTAAAAAGGTATTTAGACTGCTTGTTTTTGCAAAGGACTTGCCTAGTGTGGTATGCCAGCCTCTAATAGAGGCACATGCTTGTGCAATTGCCAGTCAAAGTAAACCACAAAAAAAATCAGCAGGGAAATGAATAGCTGAGAGGAGACCAAGGAGTTAATTTAGGGCTGATTAGAGTAAACTAAGTGTCAACAAGGGTGACATTATAAACAGAGCAACTTTTTATATAAAACAAAAAAAAACTTGCCAGCAGAGAAACTGTCAGTGAAGCCGAACTTGCAAGGGATGGCGCTATGGGTAATAGTACCTGTCAAAAACTTCTGGCTGGAACTCCGCTTTGTGTGGTGGGTGGGTTTTTTTTTTTTTGTTCCTTGACTGACATTGGCAGCAGTGCTTGGCCCCGCCCACTGTAGCTGTCAGCCGGGCAGAGGAGAAGGCCAAGGGGCCATGTGTGTTCCAAGAGACACTCTGATATAAGGTGTTTTTTATGCAGCACAGGGGCACATAGTGTTATATAACAGAGGGGATGGCATGCTTATACAATAGTGGGTTAACAACCACTTTAACTTGCATTATCTGGGTATTAAATGAACATAAAGATACAAATGTAACCATATGCTACATTGTATCTGTGTATAATCTGAGCAGTGGTGTTGATAAACACTGATCAGATTCAGACTGCTTTTTTGACAGCTGGAGCCGCTGACTTCTGAGTATATTGTAATGCCGGTGTTCTGTCGAAGTACCCGCGCATGCGCAGGATCTAGCCGCACTTCAGCTGATTTGCCGATCAGCTGGAGTGACGTGACCAGGGCGCAAGCACACATCGTAGGAGATATCACTCTATGGGTGATGCCATTTCACAGTCACAATTGAAACCTATACAAACAGCGGGGGGAGACCGTAGTTGTCAGAATGTGGCTTGCTGTTGCGGGACGACTTTACAGTGTGCTGATGGTCCTGTTTTGTCTGTGTTGCAGGGCAGGTTTGGTGTGTAGAACGCTCCCGGTTTGACCTGTGTGAAAGGTCGGGTTGCAACTCAGACAAAACCAGCTCTTCAACACAGCCACTAGCTGCTCTCCAGCAGCAGCGATGCACAATCTGAGAACTACGGTCTCCCCCGTTTTTGTATAGGTTTAAATTGTGCCTCTGAAATGATATCTCCCACCAAGAGATGCTTCCTACGATGTGCCCTGGTTATGTCAGCCCAGCTGATAGGCAAACCAGCTGTTGTACTGTTCCGTACGGCCCATGCGCAGTACATACCGGGCACTTCTCGATAGCAGGCACTTTATACAGAACACCGGCATCACAATATACTCTGAGGAGAACGTTGGTATATTTTTTTTTTTTGGGGGGGGGGGGGCAATCTCTTAAAGGCTATGCTCTCCTAAATAGTGCAGATTAAAAATATATATTCTCAACGAATGTGGCTAAGAGCCACTCAGCTGTTACCATTACCATCACTGCCTTCAGCGGCTCTCCTATCCCACCGGGAGACCGTAAACGAGCAGCCGACACGCTGGCTGGCCAAAGTCTCCAATCTATAGTAACCTGGAAGCAATGTCATGACATCACTTATGGTTTACTCGGCTGCCAATGGCGCCGATTTAAAAAAACTAGTATTCCAAAATGTTTTTTTATTTTTTTCTTAAAGCACCTTGTCCCTCCGTGCTTGCGCGTAGTAGTGCACACACATGTAAGTCACGCCCGCAAATATAAACGGTATTTAAACCAGACATGTGAGGTATTGCTGCAATCGTTAGAGCGAGAGCAATACTAATCTAGCGCTAGACCTCCTTTGTAACTCTAAACTAGTAACCTGTAGAAATTTTTCAAGTGCCGCCTATGGAGTTTTTTAGGTACCGTAGTTTGTCACCATTCCACATGTGTGCGCAATTTCAAAGTATGACATGTTGGGTATCTATTTACTCAGCTCAATATTATCTTTCATGTTATAAAAATTGATCTAACTTTTTTTTTTTTTTTTATCCCAACAAATTGCGTTTGAAAGACCGCTGCGCAAATACCATGTGACATAAAATATTGCAGAAATTGACATTTTATTCTCTAGGTTCTCTGCTAAAAAAAAAAAAAAACGTGTGTGTGTGTGTGTGTGTCCCCTTCCAGCACTCATTGGAGTGCTGAGATGTGGAGGAGATGGGAGCAAATGGCTCAGGCTCTTAGTGGTGGACTAATCTTGAGACTAAAATCTTGAGTTTTTACTTAAGGACCTCCCAATAGCAAATTTACTGCTACAGAGCAGCTGTTCTATATATACATGAATTTGCACTTACAGGTAGGGGCACGAAGCTGATCAGCAGGTGCCAGCCAATGGATGTCCACCAACACCTGCTGGATGGAGCTCTGCCTTTGCCACATTGTGACACAAGTTAGGCCTCTTTCACACCATAAGCCTGCTCGGATGTGTGTGGTGTGTTGTGTTTTTTTTTTTTTTTTTTTTTTTTTTTAAGGTGGATCCGAGCGGGCCACCCATTGACTCCTATGGGCAGGCGGATGTCAGCAGAGATGTGTCCGCTGACGCCCGTTTGCCATCCGATCCGCTCAGAGCAGACACATGGTGATACATTCGCCATCCCTCTGGCAGATTGGATGAGGTCTGATGACATGCTGACCATTTTCGTCCAATCACTCCATAGAAATCAGCGGCGCTCTGACAGGCCCCTCCCCGCTCAGTGAGCCGAGACGGACCTGATCTCCGCTGAGCCAGCGGATAACAACGGAGAGATCTCCCGCTGAACTAGGGGATCAGCTCCATGTGAAAGGGGCCTTAGAGAAAGAGAGGATCTGCTTGCTGAGGTCAACAAAGTTGTTACGATATTTTAGTTTAGAAATTGAATCACATTTTGTATAATCGTCCAATTTGTTTAAGCTTACAAATAAAATGAAGGCAATAATTGCATACTTGGATGTCTTTCCAAATTTATATTGTTTCAGTTTTGTTTGTTTATTCAGGAGGTGTATATTTGCGTTGAGAACTCCCAGGAACACGGAGTCACCTGTGTTTGTTTTTAATCTCTCTCTTTATGGTGTACACCTGCCAGTTTCCCTTGGAGGAATTCTAGGGGCTGGGGAGATCTGCAGGAATGTATTCACTTTGAGCCAGTCATTTTTATTAATGGGGTTCTAAGGTGAAAAAACACCTGGCAGTTACCGGCCATAGGGGCCACTCTGTGCAAAACGAGCTGCACAGTTGAGGTAAGTATGATATGTATGGCATTTGGAAAAAAAACAAGCTGTCTCCCACTTATCGGTCCCGCATACATGTGTAAATGGCGTTCACACCACATGAGGTATCACTGTGAACGTCCGAGTGAGAGTAATAATTCTAGTACCAGACCTCCTGTGTAACCAGGGGCGTAGGGTTGTCTGTGCCCAGGGCAAGTACCTTCTACTAGTACAGTATTAAACCCCTTATGGTACATTTTGGGAATTTTCAGGAACTGTTATGTTTGGTTTCCACCTTTTCCTCAAGCCAAACACTTTTTAGTGGCAGTAATGCGGTGCGCATAGTGTGCCACATCGAACAGTGGGTGTGGTCAAACTGCACTTGCTGACATCATCGGCCTGCCCCCAAACAGCTGCCTACAGCCCCCGGATGGCAACCGATTTGTGTGTCACTATCTTGGTTACTTGTGGAGCCACAGCCTGGTCTGAATAATGTGTCTGGGTTTCAGTCTGCCTGAAACCCGGACGTATGATTCAAAATGCACAGGTTCCTCTATTTACAGTCTCAGGCTCTGATTGGCTACCTGCAGCCTTTTATGATTTAGTTCAATCTGAGATCTTTGATTAAAGTAGTCCAAGAGATATCTTTTCAGATTCAAACAATGAGAAAAGGCTGCGGGCAGCCAATCGGAGGCTCAGGCTATAAATGAGAGCCCTTATATACAGCAGAGCAGGCAGGCAGCCAGTAATAACCCTGTAAGGTAGGGTGATTTAAAGAACAGACACCTGGGGTGGGGTGTCCCTTGTACCTCCAAACCCCCCCCCCCCCCCACTTGGAGTCATGGAGGGTAGGGGGACTCTTAATAACCTGTTACAGCAGAGTCGCAAGTCATGAAGCCATATGTAATTTACGTGGGCATTATTGGCTGCCTGCTCTGCCGTGACAGATTTTTAAGGGCTCTTGGTTATTCACAGCCTTAGCCTTTAATTGTCTGTCTCCAGCCTTTTATTGGTTGAGTCTGAGAGAGCTGCAGGAGTCAAAGAGCTGTCTCAGATTCACCCAATAATAATAAAAGGCTGCGGGCAGCCAGTTCGACTGCGACTGTGAATGACGAGGAGCTTACTAATTCTACTAACGGCGTTACATCAGGGTTATTAGCTGGCCGCCGCTCTGCTGTAAGCAAGGAAACCACCCCCACCCACCACACCAGGGGGGCAGGAGGTGTAAAAGATGGGTGGCAATAAGGATCCAGCCAAGAAATTGGGTGACCAGAGTGAGAAGACCAGATGGTGAGAGCTCAGCACACAAACCAGGGAGCAGGGGACATGGGAGGGAACTATGCAGCCATTTTTTATTTTTTTTGGCCCCCCCTCGGGGCCACTCTCACCTGTTAGCCGAGGGCGTGAGGAGCAGTCTGGTGCAGATGAGGGGAGCACTGGGCAGGAAGACTGGAAGATTTCATGAAGGTGACCCAGGTGTGAGCAGAGGAAGAGCTGAGAGAGGAGGGGTCTACCGGGGACAGGCTGGCCAAGAAAGGGGGCTTCGCAGGGCCACGGAGATGGGGAAACTTGCCTTCCCCTCTACTGGAGGGAGCGCACAGGTGGCTGCTGGCTGCAATTAGGGTTGCCATCTCATCGCTTTAAACCTGAATACGTATGAATTTCACAGGTTCTGAGGCTATATAAATGCAGATAAGGCAACAAGTACGTTTTTAATTACCACTTTAATCGGCCACAGAACCTGTGTAATGAATGTGTTCGGGTTTAAAGGGATTATGCAACTCTAGCTGCAATACACAGTTAAATGCCTGAACTTGGTGTGTCCTAGAGAGCCGCTCACTCACTGCCTGCTGACCAATCGGGAACAATGTAAGGAAGTACGCAGTCAGCTATGGCATCAGTCCCAGCACACTGAAGACAGTTCAGGACTAATTTTTCTGCCCCTCTAAATGTTGCACCCGGGGTGACTGCATGGGATGCCCCCCCCCCCCCACCCACCATGTTAAGGCCCTGTGTTAGACATCTATTTGCTCAGCGTAACATTATCTTTTAAAATTTTACTAAAACATTGCGTGTACTAATGTGTTTTGTTTTATGTGCTTGAAAAACCATGGCGCAAATACCGCAAGGCGCAAAGAAAAATAGCTAAACCCACTATTTTACTTTGTGTGTGTGTGTGTGTGTGTGTGTGTGTGTGTGTGTAATAAAAAAAAAAAAAAAAAAATATATATATATATATTATAGAAATGCAGCAGCTACTGTAAGTGGGAAAGAGGGTTGTACGGACTGTATTTTACTCTAACATTTATGCGCATTTATGGAAACTGTAAACACGGCTGCTGTGTGTTGCTAGTGATGCTGATAAAGCTCATTATCCACTTGCCAACTGCATAAAATCGTTACACAGCGTCAAAGTGGCTCTGCTGTGCTGGATCACGTACCTAGTAGTGTCCTGTCCGCAGGGATGTGCTGGATTGCACATTTCTTTGTGAAAGCACCACACCACTCAAACACTGATCAGGCACACATTTAACCCTTTGGTTGCCCTAGATCAACCTTTTCAACACAGAGGAACTCTTGAAATAGTTCTCTGGGAACCCCTGCTAAAAATTTAGAGATCCACAACTCGTGATATAATAGTGTGATTGGGAAGAATTACCTCCTTACAGATGGCTAAAAAGATCAATGGTGTCATTGGGAACTTATGTGAGAGGCAGAAATTGCCCAATACTGAAGGAACACCTAGCAACCTTTGGAGGAACCTAGTTGAGAATCACTGCCCTAGATGTTTAACCCCTTCCCAGCCAGTGTCAGTACAGTGACCATGCATATTTTTAGCACTGATCACTTTGTTGGTGTCACTGGTTGCTGATCACCGCCATTACTGCACAAAGCAATCAATATGCTTCATTGGATTTGTTATTTTTGGTAATAAAAAAATAAAAATAAATAAAAAAAAAAAATGTAGCAGAATATATATTGGCATAAATTTTATGAAGAAATTCTATTTTATTTTTTGTTGGATATGTTTTATATCAGAAAGTAACAATATTGTAGACTTTAGGTGTGTTGTGTGTTTTATTTATTTATTTGTCATTTCTTTGTTTTATTGCGCTAATAATAAAAAAAAAAAAAAAAAAAAAAAATTCAATGGTCTTCAAATACCACCAAAAAAAACTCTATTTGTGGGGAAAAAATGTATATATAGCGTGCAATTGTCAGTTAAAGCAGAGTTCCACCCAAAAGTAGAACGTCCGATTTAAGCACTCCTTGCCCCCTTACATGCCACATTTGGGGGGGGGGGGGGGGGTGACTAGTTTTGAGTGGGACTTCCTGTCCCACTTCCTACTTCTGACTACGGGCCGCTCGTCAACTCCTCCTCCTCTTCCCCCTAGGCGGGCCCTCCCCCTCTGCAATCTTCTGGGACACGTCACAGGTCCCAGAAGATTGCCTGTTCACTTGGGGAGCAAGGAGCGCCTGCCCATGAAGTTCACAGTTTCAATGGAGGTGCCACGGAGAGGAGGGGGAGGGGAGCGAGACTCCGTGCTGCTGGACCATGGGAGTGTCTGTTTATAAAGTCAGGAGCTACACTTTTTGTAGCTGCTGATTTTTAATAAAATTAAAAGCCTGGAACTCCGCTTTAAAATACCGCAGTGCCATATAGCAAAAAATGGCCTGGTCATGAAGGGGGTAAATCTTCCGAATGTCAAGTGATTATACACAATTGACCGTTAAATCGTTCTCTGAATTGGTAATTTCTTGGTACATGTGCAGAACTACTGCAGTTATTCAGAATTGCCCAAGGTCAATCTGCGCATGCGCCATCGCCACATGAATGACTAATTTTAGGGGGAGATGTTAATATCAATAGTGTACGGTCAATGGTGCTGCTGGCTTAAAGGTTTTTTTTGCACATCGTTCCTGAGCATCGATGGTGGCCATTAGGGTTCATGAACACTGCATGCGTACAGGTGTATAGTGTACTGATCAAAACAATACATTTGAGTGCATGAGGCCATAGCAAAGAAATGAGTAATAGGTTCTCTGTGTCTCATGAGGTCAGCTGGCCTGCGTGTCTGGTGATGAGCAACGCAGGAAGTTGTACAGCTCCAAGGTTGCGGTCAAAGGTCTTCAGCTGTTACATCAGGCTGGTGATACAATGTGGAACTTGGCCACTTGTTTGTCCTTTAATCAGTCTCAGGTGCTTGTTAAAACAACAAAATAATAATTTTGTGATGCATTGCTCCAATTCCCTGCTAAATTTTGAGTCCCCCCCCCCCCCCCCCCTAGTAATCTGTAAATTGATGAAATAAATCCTTGGTGAAGATTTTGTGGGTGGAAATTAGCCATTTAATGCAGTATTATTGTTACTACAATTGTTTTACTAACGTTGGTATTTTTATCCTGTGGAAATACCTGAATCTCACAATGATGAGGAGGGCACCTTGCAACGCATTCTTTATATTGCTGCTGACCTGCTAGTATTGAGTTGGCTCAGCAGGTCGCATGGGGTGACTACAGAGGTGGGCGCTTGATTATTCGCTACAAGTCTGTTTGGATATTGGATGCTCAGCTGGTCACATGACCTTTGTCATGGTGTTGCTTGTGTTAGCTGGGGTTACAATGGTATTTTATGTAAATGTATATGAAGTCAGCCAATCGGGCTCTAATACTTGATTTAGAATCTTCTACTTGTATTTGGCAATTATAAGGGAAAATTGTACTTTTAACAGTTTACCTCCACTCTAACTTTTTTTGCTGACATTGGATTTCTGCATTTATGTCCCCCTTAACAATACTATTTGTTACATACTTCAACTGTGGGTGAAGCCTAGTCATTGTATGCATTTTGCATGCTGCTAGATGGGTTCTAGTAGAAATTTTAATTGCTGCTTTTTTAGTGACAGTTCTAAGTGTCTGAATCACCATATTTAAACCTTATGATGTGCTGCCAATGGCATCCACAAGTGTTCCAGCCAACAGTTGCCTCCACCCTGTTAATGTGGACAAACCGCCTTTTATTGTTAACGGGGGGGGGGGGGGGGGGGGAACCTGTGTTTGGAAGTATTAAAATCAATAGATTTGTGTGCCTGTTTGAGGTTAATGCTTGTACCATGTTGCTTCTTGAGAACCACTTCTGGATAAATGCTGCCATTTAGCTTCCTGGGATTGGCCCCTTTTTTGTCATGGAGATGGAATACTTTAGGTTTGTGCTTTAATTTAAGTCAACAATTGATGTGTATTTCAAAAACTTTCTCTATAGTTAAATGTTGTGTAATGCAAAGTCATTTATTACATGAATGGAAACGGACTGCTCACCAGTACCAGTATTTCCTATAGCCCCCCATACTATACTTTTTTTTTTGTTTCTGTGGCAGTGACCACTATTGGTAGGTGCAAGGCTTTGCTTTCTCATGCCAGAGCTTAGACCCGTGATAACTGGTTATTTTGATGACTGTTGGTGTAATAATCTGGAAGCATCAAAGGAGGCAGAGCAAGCACAGATCCATAGCACTAATGAAGTAGAAGCAGTGAGATTCTTGTACAGCTTTCTCCCATCAAGGAGGATGGTAAGCAGTACAATAGTGACTTCACCAAATCGCACTCCAAATCTGACGGAGACTAGTAGAGGCAGCAGTGCCTTTTAGATGATCTTGCCCTGCAGATGTACAACTGTTAAGCCTCTTTCACACGGCTGATCCATTCAGGTCCACCTGTCAGTTTTTCAGGCGCACCTGAGCAGATGCTCCATAGAGGTCTATGGAGCGTCGGATGTCAGCGCACGACATGTCCGCTGACATCCGACCTGAAAAAGTGTGACTGAGGAAAAACCTACTTTCCCCAGTTGTCTTCCAGAACAGCCCTTGAGAGATGGAGTCCCTCCCATCGTCACAGGAAACACATTGCCAATCAGTTCAAAAGGCGGACCTTCAGGTCCCTGGTCAGTCATTTGTGTTTCCACCGTCGGAGGAACATGTTGCCGGGAACCAGGAGGACTACATCTCTCAGGGGCTGCCTGAAGAGGGTGAACCTGCGCTGGGGGACTGGGTCCTGTCCCACAGGTTCTCTGCTAGTCCATTTTTTCTTTTTTAGGGCTCGGGTACCGTCCAGCATTGTAGGATCAGACACGCTCCCTTCCTCTCTCCAGTGCCGAGGTGGCCAGCGTCAGGATGATGCTAGTTTCCCCTGAGAGCAGTGCGGCAGCCTGTGTCCTCCTCTGCTCTCTGTGCTGATAGCAGTGGGGGTCGGTGACGCTGTAGCGTCATTTCCGGCGGAACTGCGCCATCCCTGTGTGCCGAGACTTCCGGTTCCGGTCTCTGAAGGCACAGGGAGGAAGAGGAAAGCCCACGCTGTGCCTGTACGATCCCGCCAGCGTCCAGCTGCACCGGACTAGCGGCGGGACCCGGTCTCAAGGGGGACCATGGAGGCTAATCCCCAGGATGCTCCGGTGGAGGCAGGCACCAGTCAAAACCAGGTAGGCTGCTGGGCACGTCATTACACTGGTGGTTGGTGGTAGTGCTAAGGCTGGGACTTGTAGTACACCAGGGCGGTGTTCACTTAACAGGTCGGGCGATTGTGTGCGGTGGTGTTACAGCACAGGTGTTCCCTAGCATATTAAGTCTAATTACTAAGGATGCCCTCTTTCTTGTTTCAGACTAAGGAAGCCCCTAGGGAAGATATATCTGGCCACAAAAAATTTCCAAACTGTGGAAATAGGTTATCTTCGGGTTCTGGTAAAACCTTATGCAAACAGTGTATTGCAGGCATTCTCAAAACAGAGGCAGATTCCCCCTTGGCTAAGTTTCTTGGCTCCTTTAAAGAGGAAATGGCTTCAACTTTTAAATCCCTTTGTGATTTAATTACGGACGTAGGTACAGCTGTTTCCACCACTAAGACAACTACAATCTCCTCCTCACCATGCCTTATGACACCTAGTTCCGGGGAGCCCCGTATAGTCAGGGAGCATAGCCCCGTGTAAATCCTGAATCCTCTGATGTTGATTCGGATCAGGATGAGGATCAGGCTGTAGCTAACAAAGGCGCAAAGTATAAGCTTTCTCTTGAGGTAGAGGAGCTTTTGAGCGCCATTTATGATACGCTGGAAATTTGATGAAAAAGAGACTCAATTATCCAGGCATGATTTAATGTATGAGGCTCTGGGGAAGAGGAAGGCGAAAGTTTTTTTCCCATACATAAAGTACTTTCTGATCCTTAAGGAGTGGTCTGAACCAGATAAAAAAGTCTTCTTTCCCAATTCCTTAAAGAAGATTCCCTTTTGACGAGAGCCCAGAGGCAGTCTGGAATAAGAATCCAAAACTAGATGCACCTCTTTCCAAGGTCTCAAAGCAATCTGACTTAGCCTTCGAAGACATGGGTCACCTAAAGGATCCAATGGATAGAAGGACGGATGTGGTCCTAAAGAGGGCATGGGATGCCTCCATGGCCGGGTTAAAACTGGCTCTAGCCACATCTTGTGTGGCTAGAAATTTGGAGTTTTGGTTATCACAGCTGCAAGAGCATCTAAAAGCAGGCACTCCTAGGGCTGAGCTATTAAAGACCTTTCCTATGCTCTTTAAGGCCATGATTTTTATCTCTGATGCCTCCACTGATTCAGTGAAATTTACGGCTAAAATGGCCGCACATTTAGTGGCAGCTAGAAGAGCGGTATGGATGAAGACATGGGGTGGTGACACAGTGTCCAAATATCGCTTGTGTAGTGTCCCTTTTACAGGGGATTTGGTCTTTGGCCTTGAATTAGATACCACCTTAGAAAGGACGGCAGACAGGAAGAAGACTTTTTCCCATCAAAAAGAAAGATTTTTCAAGAAAATTTTTTCGTCCCTTTAAGGAACCCACCAAAAGGGAGGAGTTCAAGCCTAAAAAGCACTGGACAGGTCAAAAAGGGAAGGGAAAAGGGGGCTTACTTTTTAGCCGCCCCAGTGACATCAGGCTTTCACAGCTGCCCACCCTCAAAATTCCTTGTAAAAAAGCTCCTGAGCCATTCAGAGAAGGCCAGGGCTTTACCTTTGTTGTCAGGGGAAATGGTGGATCAAGAGGTATTGACACCAGTCCCCATTCAGGAGCAGGGGGACGGTTTTTACTCTCATATATTTGTGGTGAAAAAGCTGTCCGGGAAGTTCAGACTGATTATGAACCTCCGCTCTCTGAATCTCTCCGGTACAAGAAGTTTCGGATGGAGTCAATCTATTCAATAAAGAATCTACTCCAGAAGGGGGTATTTATGGCTACCCTGGATTTAAGGGACGCCTATCTGCATATACCTATAAGGAAGGAATGCCAGAAATTTCTTCGCATGGCTATTCAGATAGATGCAAAGATTTATCATTTTCAGTGCAGAGCTCTTCCATTCGGACTGTCAGCCTCCCCGAGAATCTTTACCAAAGTTCTCGGGGAAGCACTAGTTCCGTTAAGGCTTCAGTCGGTCTCGATCATTCCATATCTAGACGACTTACTACTGACGGCCCACTCGGAGAAAAAGCTCTCTCAGGACTTGGTTAACACAGCTCAGTCTAGGACAGCTGGGATGGATTATCAATCAGGAAAAATCCAAGACTGTTCCTACTCAGGAGATCCTATACCTAGGCTACAAAGTCAGCTCAGTGGAGCCAACGATGGTACTACCGGAAGAAAAGATTTTGAACCTGTGGCACAGAATCTTTTTTCCAAACCTCTTCCAAGTGCACAGTAAGAGAGATCATGTCAGTGCTAGGCCTCATGATGGAAGCCATTCCAGCTGTGCAATGGGCCAGGTTCCATCAGAGAGACCTCCAGGATTTCTTGCTAGATTACTTGAAGGGCAAGGAGTTGGAGGAAGAGGTATCAATTCCCAGAAGAGTAAAGCAGTCCCTCTGGTGGTGGAAGGACGCAGGGAACCTAAACAAGGGGGTTCTCTGGGTCTTGCCCATCAACTCTACTCTGACCACAGATGCGAGCAGTTGGGGTTGGGGAGCTCATCTCAACTCAGACTGGGCTCAGGGCTGGTGGACTCAGGAGGAGAGGCTTCTCTCCTCCAATTGGAAGGAGTTGGAGGCAATCCTCAGGGCTATGTTGGCCTTCCAGACCTTGCTACAGGGTCATCAGGTCCGCTCAGACAATATGACGGCTGTAGCATATCTAAACAAACAAGGAGGTACCAGAAGTCCTCGTTTAATATCAGTGGCCAGTCACATTTTTCAGTGGGCAGAGTCCAATCTAAAATCCATTTCTGAGATTCATTTGAAGGGGGAGATGAACTGCACTGCAGACTTCTTGAGTCGACGACAAGTTTCGAATCAAGAATGGTCGCTACATCCAGAAGTTTTCAATCTGATAGTAACTCACTGGGGAAGGCCAGTAGTGGATCTTTTTGCAAACGGGTTGAATGCAAAAGTCCAAAATTTTTGCTCTCTATGCCCAGGGGCTCGCCCCTTGGCAGTAGATGCTTTACAAACTCCATGGTCTTTCAGCCTGGCATATGTGTTTCCGCCTCTCCACCTTATCCCAAGGGTTCTAGCAAAGTTCCTTGCGGAGGAGACTTGCTTAATCCTTCTGGCACCATATTGGACCAAAAGGCCACGGTTTACAATGCTGCTACAGCTGTCGGACCAGCCTCCACTGAGACTTCCCTGCAGACGAGATCTCCTGTCGCAGGGACCTCTTTTTCACCCTCAGGTAACCTTGTTGAGCCTCTCGGCGTGGTTACTGAGGAGGAAATCTTGAGTAAGGGTCTGACGGATAGGGTGATTCAGACCCTGTTACAGAGTAGAAAACCAACTACCAGGAAGATCCTTTCATTTCTAGATTTTGTAAAGCAATCTCTAGACATAAATCAGTCAGAGTCAACCAAACTCCTTCCTGGGATTTAGCTGTCGTTCTGAAAGCTTTCTTAGGATCTCCTTTCGAACCTATATCAGAGTCCTCTCTAAAATTGGTCACATTCAAGACAGTCCTGTTGGTAGCAATCACTTCAGCCCGTAGGGTTAGTGAGATGCAAGCTTTTTCTATAAGAGAACCGTTCCTACAGATCTTGGAACATAGAGTGATTCTAAAGACAGACCCTGGGTTCTTGCCAAAGGTGGCATCTAAGTTTCACAGGTCGCAGGACATCGTCCTTCCTTCTTTCTGTCAGAATGCATCAAATAAGGAGGAAACCTTTCATTTGTTGGATGTTAAACATTGTATTTTAGAATACCTTTAAAGTAACAAGTCCGTTTTAGAATCTCAGATTCCCTCTTCGTCCTCTTTTCAGGTCAACACAAAGGACAGAAGGCCTCAAAAGCCACCATAGCTAGGTGGATCAGTTTAGCTATAGCAGAGGGTTATAGAGCAATGAACAAGGACCCTCCTGGAGGTGTTAGGGCCCATTCCACAAGGGCATTGGCGGCTTCCTGGGCAGAAAGGGCTGGTACTACCCCGGAGCAAATTTGTAAGGCGGCCAAGTGGTCAAGCTTTTCCACCTTTACAAAACATTATCGACTGGATCTAATGTCCAGTCAGGATCAGGCTTTTGGGAGGAAAGTCCTCCAGGCCGTGGTCCCACCCTAATCTGGTGAGTACTTGGGGATCCTCTCAAGGGCTGTCCTGGAAGACAACTGGGGAAAACTGGAGTTAGTACTCACTGGTAACTCCTTTTCCAGTGGTCTTCCAGGACAGCACGATCCCACCCTTTATTTTTTTCATAAGTTTAATACAATAACGATATTGTTGTGGTTATGTTTCTTACAGTTCCATCCTTCGGTTCTTGGTAAATGACTGACCAGGGACCTGAAGGTCCACCCTTTGAACTGATTGGCAATGTGTTTCCTGTGATGATGGGAGGGACTCCATCTCTCAAGGGCTGTCCTGGAAGACCACTGGAAAAGGAGTTACCGGTGAGTACTAACTCCAGTTTTTCCATCCGTCATAGGGGAGAGCGGCGCTCTGACAGTTCTGTCCCTGTGCAGAGATGGACCTGTCATCTTCCTGCTTAGTGAGGATCAACGGAGCGATCCCCGCTAAGCAAGTGGATATCCACAGGGCGGATCATCACTGAAAGAGCCCTAAGGCTCCAGGCACTGGATTGAAGTGCTGTTTTTCAGGACGAAGTCAAGATAAAAAGTACCACCCCCATATGCCTAGCTGCAGTGTATTAGTGTATTGAAGGATGGCTGACTTTCTTGTTTAAAGTCTGCCTGATATGCAGACTTTATTTTACCAATAAATTAAATGTTTTTTTATTTATTTTTTTGGACGCAGTGTAACGTCATTGCCATTTTTCCTTATGTTTTTAGGCATGCTTCGACTGTCAAGCCAAGAACCCCAGCTGGGCCAGCATCACATATGGTGTTTTTTTATGCATAGACTGCTCAGGAACACACAGATCTTTGGGAGTGCACTTAAGTTTTATTAGGTAAGCGCTAATGATGTTTCCGCTTAACTTTTATTAAAGTGATTGTAAAGTCGTTTGTGTTATATTAAAAAAAAACTTGTTATACTTGCCTGGCCTGTCGCAGTGGTTTTTCACAGGGCAGCCTGGATCCTCCTCTTTTGGGGTCCCTATTCGCTGCTCTTGGGCCCCTCTCTCCCTGTTGTGTGCCTCCATAGCAAGCAGCTTGCTATGGGGGCACCCGAGCCGAGCTGCAGCTCTGTGTGTCCATTCAGACATGGAGCTGCTGTATGGCCCCCACCCCCTCTCTCCCCTGGTTGTCTGACAGCCGTGGGCACCAATGGCGCCGCTGCTGTCAATCGGAGAAAGTCCCGGACGGCCGAGGGACTCTTGGACATTGCTGGACAGAGAAGGAGGCTCAAGTATTAAGGGGTGCTGCTACACACAGAAGGCTTTTTATCTTAATGCATAGCATGCATTAAGATGATAAACCTTCTGCCTTTATAACTCCTTTTAATACAATGGTTACATCTTCTTCAGATGACATTATCTGAAGGAAATCTTTGCTTGCTCAATGGCAGCTATCCAAGTTTCTGCTAAAATATTTAAAATTGAGGGGAAGGCAAGTATCTGAATGGACCACATCTGTGACTTGTCTAGCTCAAGCTACCTGTCCTCAAATGATTGCAGAGTGATAATATGAAGGCATAATCCCTGCATTCTTTGGTATGGCTAACTCTGATGGAGGCATGACCCAAATGTTCCCCTCTAGCTCTTCTTGCCACAATATTTTGCTTTACCCTGTATCTGTAGCATGAAATGGCTACAGAACCACATCTGCACTGTTTTTGTCAGTCTAAACAGGAAGTCAGGAGCTCACCAAGTTTCTGCCAGGTCCACATGTATTTGTGTTCTTGCAGCATTCAAAAAAGGAGGAAACCTGGGGCATATGCACGTATAGGAGAGATATACTAAATGTGTTTTCTTTATTTTGCCCAATCAGTGGTGGTGAACTTGGTAAATATGTGAGGCCTTAAGTGCAATGCCTAAAATGTCTAGAGGGATGCACAATAGTTTAGTTTTCATAAATTTGTGATACGTTAATGTGTGTTAAGGGCCGGATTAAGAGCATTATGGGCCCGAGGTAAGTATTTTGGTGGGCCCTTAAGGGCTGTGCATCGGCGTGCACCCTGAAGTGACAGGCTGCAGCGGCACAGGCCCAGTGCTATGTAACTCCCAGGCCTCCATAAGAGCCCTGCATTGCCGTGCGTGGCATGCCCTGAGGTGAGGTTGAAGGGCACAGCTGTGCAGACCTAACGCAATACTAAAGAAGCTGAACACCTAACTTCCATTAGGATTGCCCTAATGCAGAATGCAGGACTATTCAAGCCAGGGGAGATTTCTCCTTGTTGGCCTGTTGCTTTCTGTGCACAGCCTGTTCTTTTTTGCAGCTGGGCCCAGGGATTTTCCTTTCAGCGAATCGGTGCAGTGTGACCAAATTGTACAGTGGGAGGGTTTTAAAGGGACATTGTTCAATAAAACCAGGAATGCATAACGCAGGGTTCAGGACAGCGTAATACACAGAGCGCTGGGTTCAGGGGTTTGCTATGCACAGAGAACGCTTCTGCCCCCACATCCATACTTGCTCTGCATCCTTCTCTCGCAGATCTCTGCAGTCTGCAGCCACTTCTTAACCCTCCCTCATCAGCTAAGCTCTGCATTCTGCTGCTTCAGGTTTGAGTCCTGCTTTCCCACTGCCCTCACCTTTTGCACAAACTGACCCCCCCTCCCCTCGAAAGGAGTCAGTCTCGGCCTCCTATACAGTCCATTTGTGGATCTGCCTCTCCTTCACTGGACAGCAGCAGTCGGCAGTAAGATCGTCCAGCAGGGGGCATTGGCATTTGAGCACCAGGCTGCTTCTCAGCCAGCAAGCCTGCTGATGCCCATAACATATCCGTGCCCCAGCGGCTGTGTCTGAGTGCTGTGCAGGGTGGGTTTGAGGGAGTAGCGCGCTGTCACTTGTAGCACAGAAGCCGACTTCTGTGTTTACAAGTGACAGAAAATAGCAGTGACAGTGAATCTGGCCAGCTAGGACCTGTATTATGGTAGGTGCCTGGTGCTGCAGCTGCAATAGCCCCATGTTAATCTGGCCCCGCATGTGGTAAATCACGTGTTATGCAGTGCCCTTTGTTTTTGAATAATGCCACCAATTCACTGCTACAGTAAAGGGTAATGCACCCTTATTGCAGCACAACCCATGCACATGCTGTTTTTGTTGTGGTGTGCTGCATTAAAAAAGTTGTGTCTGATTTGATGCACTAAGTTTCTGAATGTCATTATGCTTGCTTAACCACCTTCCACCTGGCCTATTGTAATCAACTGGGTGGGAGCTTCCCCATTCCAGGTGATTCCTGTCATTCTTGCTGCAGCCGCACAATCTGTGATGAGCCTTTGTCCCTTGTCCCTGATTGCAGCTAGTGTACCTGTTACAACAGTGCAGGCATCATCGGTGCCCTGATTGCATCAAGTGTACTCATCACAACAGTGCAGCCATCGTTGGTGCCTCGATCAGCTACACCACTGTAGGTGTCATCAGCCAGTACACCTGCCTACCAGTGCAGGCATCATCACTGCCCTGATCAGCCAGGGCAGCTGTCATTTCCCTGATCAGCCAGTCTACTTGTCAGACCAATGCAGCCGTCATTAGTTCCCTCATCAGCCAGTCTGTCGCACCGTTGCAGCCATCCACTGTGTCCCTGCAGCCAGCGTACATGTCCAAAAATGTTTGAAATGCCTCCTTGCTCGTGTAAATTTTTGGAATGACAGATGAGAGCAGTGGGGCACTCTCGCTGTTTGATTTTGAGTACGAAACCATAGAGACCAGTGATTCCGTAACTAAATCGGAGAAGGAAAGGGTACCTAAAATAAAAAAAAAAAAGCATGAGGCTTTCTGAGGAGCAGACAACCACCAGCAGTGCTGTACATCATCCTGGTGAAGTGGTAGGCACCAGCAGCGCAGAACCCCTGGTTAAAAGGCCCATTACTAGTAGAGGGTATTGGGGCTCATAAATGTCTCCCAGAGGCACTTGCAAATCTGTTTTGGCTTCCTTCTAACTCTGCATCAACTATCATCATCAGCCAGGTATTCAGGCTAACACGGAAACATTTCCACCAATTAATAATTCCAATTTATTGTGGACCAGAGCAATAATTTTGCCCAGGGATACATCACAAGTAACCCAAATTTTGTATACAGCTCATCCATTTGAATCCTGGAAGAATTTAAATTGTTTGGGCCACACACTTGGCAAGGGACTTACAAAAAAGAATTAGGAAAACACTTACTAGTCCACAAACCCTATTCATTACATGCCACTGTATTCATCTGGTGTCAAGGCCTAAACCTATGCTTCCTCTATTTTAGTGATATTACAATAGATTATGCCTGCCCTGAAATCAGCCTGGATATAACCTTAGCAAAATTTGCCCATTTATTTATTGTTTTCCCCAGCAATGTGCTCAATTGTATATTCCTGACAAACACAATTGTGTTGATGAGTCCTCTGGGAATCTCAGTACATTCCCATTAAAAGGCCAGATATAGGGATGAAGCAAACAAGCTCTGTGAAAGGGACACAGAGTATATGTAGGCCTTTTCCATGTATGAAAGCAAAGATCTCCAGCCCCCTAAGTGCCCATCCTATATTGCAACCAGTGGAAAAATTGTGTGGGATCTTGCATTTCCACTATTCCAGAAGGGGTACAATATCTACCTGGGTTACTTTTACAGAGGTCTGCCCCTTTTCTGCCACCTTTTACCACCAGAAAACGTAAGCCTGCGGTACAGCACGAACAAATAGAAAGGGCTTCCCACAAAGGCTGCTGAACAAAGGGCTAAAGGGGAGTCGATGAGTTTGAGGAATGAAGTGTTGGCCCTAAAGTGAAGGCATAAGCGAGATGTAAATGTCTTGTCTTCTATCAACAACAAATGTTACAGCCCTATTTAGCAACCAGAAGGTCCCACTACTTAATGGTACAAAAAAGTTTCCTTACCTTTTTTTCTATTTGGCAATTTTATAATTCCTATGGTACCTAATCACAAGTCCATTGAAAGACCTGCCTCCTTTCTGAAATTTCAAGAGAAAAGTGACACTGCCCTTATCCACCTGCAAAGTCCTCTACCAGAAAAATATTTGCTCTTATGCAGTGAGCAGGCTGTAAGATTGACATTTCCCAGAGACAGGCCAAAAGACACCAAAAAAAATCCGGTATGCAGAGAGGGAGTTAGGCGAGACACCAGTTTTCATTATATCCAATGTTCCTCCAAACCAGGCCTATGCAAAGGAGACTTTTTTGATGTTGTCACACCTTACTAAGACATTAGTAAAGGTATGGTGAACATATTTCTGACAGCCTGCCATTTCTCTGTTTTTTACTGTCTGGTGATTGGCCTGCTCCCTGGACTGACGACCATGCTTCTGCCTGGACTGATCTTTTGCCCTGCCACGGTAGTAGTGGAATTCAAGTTAACATTGGAGTCTCACTTATGTGAGGGGCTCCAGAGATGTGTTTTGAGAGTGGAGAAAACCAAGTGGTTGGTGGTTTTGTTTGTTTTTTTCTGCAGGTTTTGTAATCGGGGTTTGGAGTCCAGAGACTTCAAAGAGCTTTGTGTGGGAAGAAGACTCTACCCCTGTGTTCAGGTCCTTACCATAACCAGGCTCTAAGCCTGATGTTTCTACCTGCTTCTGTCTGACCCTGGCCTGTTAATCGACCATGCCTCTGCCTTACTCATGAACATACTCTGACATGTTTATCGAAAATGCCTCTTGTCTGCAGACTGCATGCCGAGTGAAGGTAGGCCATCTGTTTTGGCATCAAGGCTTCATATAGTTTCCAAATGCAGAGCCGTTTGGATCTCTAAATATAACCTATTACCAATATTTATCTTTTTTATGGTCCTGGAAGGACTGCTGATTTATGTAGATTAGCTGATCTAATGAAGCTGGGCATAGATGGCTCGAAATTCAGCTGGTTCAGCAAGGAGTGGCTAGATATTGATCCAACTAAGGTTGCAGCGCTGTTTACTGTATTCTGACAGCAGAGGAGTCCCTACAGCAGGAATTATTTTTCTGCCCATGTTTGTGTGGCTAGGGAAATCAATTCAATCTTATTTTTTACGACCAGCCCAGTGGCTGATCGTTAAAAAAAAAAAAAAAAAAAAAAAAACGGATTCCTGTATGGCTAGCTTTAGCCATTAATGGTTTGTTGGCTGTGCCCATCCACCTGTGTAAAAAAGTGTGCTGTGCCTGAAAGCCTTATAGCTGGTGATAATTGGACTTGTGAAAGTGTGTTTTGTAAAGAAAAAATGTGTGAAATTCTTAAGTGTATTTATCTTGTAGTGGTACCTGGATCGACAGGTGAAATTACAGGAATTGGATGTAACTTGTTGCTCCGAAACCTTTTCATCCACAAATGGCTTTTGTTGAAATGGTGTCTCTGGGATCCTCAATTTATTTGGTCCTCGCACATTTGTCATTCCATCCATGGTGTAGTCATGTGTGCTAGAAAATGAAGCAATTTATTTTCTTAACCTTTTTGAGGCCTCTTGTACACTGCAGCTGCTAAACTGACTGTTAGGAGCAGTTGGGCGTGTTTTTTTTTATTTTATTTTTTCTGAAGCCCCTTAACTCTCTTCTATGTTATCCTATGTGTCCATGTACACATAGTCATTTCTCTGACTGCACAAAAATGCATTCAGGACAAGCGTTTTACCGGCACTTAAAATTAAATGTGGCCAGAATATATAAAAATTCTGACCAATGAAATGGCTTGCCTAAACTGGTTAAAAAAAAAAAAATGCAGTTTAGGTGAGTTTTTAACGCTGATT